>NW_012102932.1:1999008-2001927 GCF_000951045.1 Mandrillus leucophaeus | reverse complement strand
TCAAGCGATTCTCCTGTCTCAGCCTCCCTAGTACCTGGGACTACAGATGTGCACCACTATGCCCTGCTTATTTTTGTATTTTTAGTAGAGACGGGGTTTTGCTATGTTGGCCAGGATGGTCTCGAACTCCTGACCTCGGGTAATCCACCTGCCTCAGCCTCCCAAAGTGCTGGGATTACAGCTGTGAGTCACTGCTTCCGGTGACTCTTTATGTCTAATAAGAAACATTTACAAGCTATTCTCTCTGAAGCCTGCTACCTGGAAGCTTCATCTACATGATAAAACCTTGGTCTTCACAACCACTTATGGTAACCCAGACATTCTTTTCTATTGATTCCAGGTCTTTAGATAATAACTCTTTCAACCAATTGCCAATCAGAAAATCTTTGAATCTACCTGTGACTTGGAAGCCCCACACCCCCCTTGCTTCCAGTTGTCCAGACCCAGCCAATGTACTTTTTTTTTTTTTTGAGATGGAGTCTTGCTCTGTTGCCCAGGCTGGAAAGCAGTGGTGCGATCTCAGCTCACTGCAACCTCTGCCTCCTGACTTCAAGCAATTCTCCCTGTCTCAGTCTCCCGAGTAGTTGGGATTACAGGCACCCGCCACCACACCCGGCTAATTTTTGTATTTTTAGTAGAGACAGGGTTTCACCATGCTGGCCAGGCTGGTCTCAAACTCCTGACCTCAGGTGATCTACATGCCTCAGCCTCCCAAAGTGTTCCAAAGTATTGGGATTATAGGCGTGAGCCACCACATCCAGCCCCAATGTACATCTTATATGTATTGATTGATGTCTTATGTCTTCCTGAAATGTATAAAACCAAGCTGTAGCCCAGTCACCTTGGGCACATGTTCTCAAGGTCTCCTGGGACTGTGTCATGGGCCATTGGTCACTAGTTTGGCTCAGAATAAACCTCTTCACATATTTTACAGAGTTCGACTTTGACTATTTATCAGCAGTATCTTTCTTACTCTTATTTACCTCAAACAAAAGTGTACGCATCTTTAGCCTTTAAAGGTCATACCTTCTGCTGTGTTCTCACAGGATGAGTCTTCCTTCAAAGCCTTCCTCTCGCATCCAAACTCTTATCCAAGTTTTAGATCGAGTCTTTTCTGCTTATCATGCCTTATTTGGGAAACCTTGGTATTTGTGCCTTTTATGTGTAATATTGCCAACTGCGCCTTGCTCTCAAATTGCCAAATATTTCCACAATGAAACCACCCAATGGGTTCTTCTTGCCTGCTACCCAGATAGAGCCAATCTATCAAGGCAGGGGAATTGCAATAGTGAAAAGTTTTACACACACAGAACAAGCTAAACAGCAGACTGTAGTTTTATTATTACTCAAATCAACCTCCCCAAAAATTCAGAGGCTAGGGATTTTCAAGGATAGTTTGGGGGAAGAGAGTGGGAGTTGCTGCCGACTGGTTGGGGTGCAATCATAGGGGTGTGGCAAATGGTCCTCCTGTGTGCTGAGTCCTTCTGGGTGGGGCCACAGAAGTGGTAGTTGGATCGAGGTGGAGCTATGATACACCTGGACCCATCAGTCTTCAGACATGCCCAAAAAATACAGAAAAAAGCCTGAAAAGATGTCTCAAAAGTCCAATCTTAGGTTCTACAAGAGTGATGCTATCTGCAGGAGTAATTAGGTAAGCTGTGACCTCTGGAATACTGGCTAGCACTCCTTGATGTCTACACGTTAGCAGAATTCAGGCTCCTCTCATTCTCCTAGCCTGATGTTCTCTCAATAGCTTTACAAAGGTGATTGAGTTTGGGGGAAGGGCCATTATCATTTAAACTATAAATGTCTCCCAAAGTTAGCTTGGCCCAAGCCCAGGTATAATTAAGGGCAGTTTGAAAGCTAAAGGCGAGACAGGGTTTGATTAGGTCAGCTCTCTTTTGCTGTAATTTTCTCACTGTTATAATTTTTGCATGGGTGATTTCAACAATAAAGTTCCAGTAGGCAGACTGTGATACCTCATTTTTTATGCTACTAAAGCTCTTTGTGTGTATTCAAATTAGAGTATTGTAAGTTAATTATAATTTATACTGGTCAAAACCCCATTTTCATCTCCAAATCATCCCCAAATTTCCCAGAGTAATAATAATATTTAACATCTATTGAGTGACATTTTATACTAGTCATAGTGTTACAGGAAAGAGGTCCAGATCCAGATCTCAAGAGAGGGTTCTTGGATCTCATGAAAGAAAGAATTCAGGGCCGCGCGTGGTGGCTCATGCCTGTAATCCCAGCACTTTGGGAGGCCGAGGCAGGTGGATCACCTGAGGTCGGGAGTTCGAGACCAGCCTGACCAACATGGAAAAACCCCTGTCTCTACTAAAAATACAAAATTATCTGGACGTGGTGGTGCATGCCTGTAGTCCCAGCTACTGGGGAGGCTGAGGCAGGAGAATCACTTGAACCTGGGAGGTGGAGGTTGCAGTGAGCCAAGATCGTGCCATTGCACTCCAGCCAGGGCAACAAGAGCAAAACTCGGTTTCAAAAAAAAAAAAAAAAAAATCAGGGCGAGTCCATAAAGCGAAAGCAAGTTTATTAGGAAAGTAAAGGAATAAAGAATAAAGAATGGCTACTCCATAGACATCTCTTAGAATGTCTTAAAAGTCTGGGAATACAGCCCAGTAGGTCTGAGCCTTATTTTACCCAGCTCCTATTTAAGATGGAGTTGCCCTGGTTCAAACGCGTCTGACAACAGTTCTGTTAGTCCAAACTGCACCATTTTGTAAGCTCCCCACTATTTTGCAGACCTTGGTCAAATTGAAACATTTCACAGGGTTTCGGGGCTGTAAGAAACATCCTGTCTAACCACTCGACCACAAGGTGGACAAAAGCCCAAATAAAGAAACATCCCTATCATATGTTGCTGGGCAAAGTTCCAAGGAACACCACGATGACATC
>NW_012102932.1:1991876-1994672 GCF_000951045.1 Mandrillus leucophaeus | reverse complement strand
CCTATCCGAAAGGCAGCGACCGGCCGGGCCGCTCAGGATACACCTTCCCAGGCCTCCGTCCGGTCCCCGCTGACAGCCCGGGACGTCCCGGGGTCGGCGCGCCCTCTCCCTCTGCCTCTCTCCCTGCGCACAGGCTGCCTCCGGGCTCCCCGGGCCCTTCGGGTGCCCGCTGCAGAATGAAGGCGCTAAACCTAGAAAGCTTCTGCTTGAATTTCTGGGTTACAAGGCAGTCAGTCCATCTTAGAACTGCCCGCCAGTTCAAGTGAGAGGTTTTTCTGATCTGTGAGAAGCCTTTCTCTTGGCTGTCTCTCCCTGAAATAGTCTGGTGACTACTTAACCTCTCTGACGTTTCCCTGCATAAGTTAGGGGAAGGTGTCACCATCATCTCTCGTCAGGCAACGAAACCAAAGTACATACGTGAACTTGGATGTTCAGATTAACCGAGCACATCGAGGGTCCAGCCCTATTTTCTTTTTTTATTTTATTCTTAAGTAAGAAATGTGTCTTCGTTGTCAAAAAAAAATCTAAACAGCACAGCAATTCATAGAGTAAAAAGTGAAAATTCCCACTTCCTCTCTCCAATTCTCCCACCAACCCCAAAAGTAAGGGACCAACAGGTGCAGCGACCACTTTCGAGTATGTCCTTCCTAAATTCTGAGATAGTGTCAAAGATGTACAAAATATAGCCCTGCAATTTGGCTGGAACTGTGTTCATTGCCTCCAGTTTTAACGAGTTCTTCTCATTCTAGAACAAATACTTTCTTTGATATTTAAAGAAAGTGATAAATGTGATAAATTCTTTAGAACTGTAGTAATAACATTATAAAGTAACCTTTTTTTTTTTTTTTTTTTTTCCTTTCCTTCCCTTCTCTTTTTTTTTTTTTTTTTTTGTGACAGAGTCTCGCTCTGTCGCCCAGGCTGGAGTGCAGTGGTGGGCTGGAGTCCGCTCACCGCAACCTCCGCCTCCCGGGTTCAAGCGATTCTCCTGGCGCAGCCTCCCGAGGACGTGGGATTACAGACATAGGCCACCACGCCTGGAGATGTGTATAAGAGACAGGTGCTGGGATTACAGGCCTGAGCCACCGCGCCCGGCCTATTCCTTTACTTTCTTGATAAACTTGCTTTCACTTTACTGTATGGACTTGCCCCGAATTCTTTCTTGCACGAGATCCAAGCTCTCTTGGGGTCTGGATGGGGACCCCTTTTTAGGTAACACTACCTGACCTGTTTTTACAGATGTGCCTGAATTACACAGTTTCACAGGCAGAGTTTAAAGAAAATCAATTCTAAAAAAGAAGACAAAACAGTTTGCAGCAACACTTAACAAAATCCTCTTCCTTCTCCTATGTTCTGTCCTTACACACTTGGATTTCAGGGACTCCAACAAGGACAGTTACCAGTACTCCAGGCCCCACACAAAAAGCCACAAAAGCAGTCACCTTCCTCAGTTATTTTATTTGATAGATGACCCCAGGCTCCCTGTGGCAAAGAAGAATCCTTTCTTTTTCTTTCTTCCCCCCGCCCCCCCCGGCCGCCCCCGAGACTTTTTTGCTCTGTTGCCCAGGCTGGAGTGCAGTAGCATGATCATGCCTTATTGCAACCTTGACCTCCCACGATCCTCCTGCCTCTCCCTCCTGAGTGGCTGGGACCATAGGTACATGCCACGCCTGGCTAACTGTTTTTTGTATTTTTTGTAGAGACAGGGTTTTGCCATGTTGCCCAGGATAAGAATGTTTCTTTAGAAATCTGGAAATTGCCTTTACGTTCCCTTAGGAGTAGGAGAGAAGGCCCTGAAGATTCGCACATGGTCACTCCTAGAAAACTGCCCTGGGATAGTTTGCTGAGGAGGCAAATTTTGGTCAATACTAGTTTCTTCTCTTCAAAGTCCATCAAAGGCATTGTTCAAAAGAAATGGCTGTACCGCTATTTGTAATCGATTCTCTACAGCTTCAAAAATAGTTATCTCTGGTTGGGGGAAGGGCACCTGAACTTTTAAGACTTGAGGCCTTCTTATCACAAAAATGATCCATACTCACAAAAACCTAAGAGGCAGAGGGTATGTTAACCTGGATTAAGAATCCCTAGGCCGAGTGCGGTGGCTCACGCCTGCAATCCCAGCACTTTGGGAGGCCGAGGTGGGTGGATCACCTGGGGTCAGGAGTTCGAGACCAACCTGACCAACATGGAGAAACCTCGTCTCTACTAAAAATGCAAAATTAGCCAGGCGTGGTGGCACAAGCCTGTTATCCCAGCTACTTGGGAGGCTGAGGCAGGAGAATCGCTTGAACCTGGGAGGCGGAGGTTGCGGTGAGCCGAGATCGCGCAATTGCACTCTAGACTGGGCAACAGGAGGGCTATCACTACTAAAAATAAAAAAAAAAAAAAAAAAAAAAAAAAAAAAGAAGCCCTAACGCAGAGGAAAAGATTGGGAGCTTTGTTTAATCACACTGGCTGTACATTTTCGACGCCCCCTCCCTCTGCTCTGCAGGAATCCGCTGTACTTCTGACGGCCCATAGGTGGCACTGCAGGGACAGGAAAGTGCACCGAGAGCGCCAACCGGAGAGGCTGATAGGAGGCGGGGCTTCAATGCGCCACAACATGGCGGGAGGAGCCTAAGAAGCGGCGAGGAAAGGCAAGTGTTCCGCTTGCGCAGACGCAAGGCTGGGCACTCCCCTGGGAGTGAGGGTTGCTGGGCTTGATGACGTGGCTTGGCAACGTCCCTACTGGCGCTGCCTCCCGGGAACCTGGCGCCGCCGGAACTGCCCGCGGCCTAGTCCCGACGCGCGTGTGCTAGT
>NW_012102932.1:1987415-1988361 GCF_000951045.1 Mandrillus leucophaeus | reverse complement strand
CTGCCAGGCAGCAAGCCATCCTGCCCAGACCCCTCCCACCCATACCTATAAGTACCCCCAGCCTGTAAGCAGTGGTGGGCTCTGGCATTAGGCTGGTCCCCTACTTCTGTAGGTTATGCTGGACATGAAGCCTGCATTTACTGTCGAGCCACCCTCTTTCTGTGTGTGTTTGTGTGTGTGTGTCTTTCTCTAACCCTCGCGTTCCCTTCAAAACCTAACAAGTTCTAGAGACTTTTCACATATTAACATATGTATAATCCTCCCAACAACCCTACAATATAAATACTACTATTCCTACTTTGCAGATAAGAAAACTGTGGCACAGAAAGGCCAACTAACTGACCCAAGATCCCACAATTACTAAGTGGCAAAGTTGGGATTCAAACCAAGACCGACACAGGAGCCCACATTCCTAAATTTTTAGCAACAGAAAAATAAACTTTATAATACCCAGTCCTACCTCAGAGGCGTTTGATCCAGAGTGCCTCCATCTTGAATAGGGGCTGGGTAAAATAAGGCGGAGACTTACTTGGCTGCATTCCCAGGAGGTTGGGCATTATTATTATTATTATTATTATTATTGAGACGGAGTTTCACTCTTGTTGCCCAGTCTGGAGTGCAATGGTGCGATCTCAGTTCACTGCAACCTCCACCTCCCGGGTTCAAGCGATTCTCCTCCTCAGCCTTCCCAGTAGCTGGGAGTACAGGCATGCACCACCACATCTGGCTAATTTTGTATTTTTAGTAGAGACAGGGTTTCACCATGTTGGTCAGGAGATGTGTATAAGAGACAGCTTCTAAATTGAGTACTTTTGTGACTCTTTTATTTCCACTATTGGCCTAGTAGCTGTACTGTAGTTTTATTATTACTCAAATCAACCTCCCCAAAAATTCAGAGGCTAGGGATTTTCAAGGATAGTTTGGGGGAAGAGAGTGGGAGTTGCTG
>NW_012102932.1:1971204-1983925 GCF_000951045.1 Mandrillus leucophaeus | reverse complement strand
GCTCACCGCAACCTCCGCCTCCCGGGTTCAAGCGATTCTCCTGGCGCAGCCTCCCGAGGACGTGGGATTACAGACATAGGCCACCACGCCTGGCTAATGTTTTGTATTTTTAGTAGAGACGAGGTTTCTCCATGTTGGTGTGACTGGTCTACCTCAAGTGATCCGCCTGCCTCGGCCTCCCAAAGTGCTGGGATTACAGGCATGAGCCACCGAGCCGGCCCAACATAAGCATTTTTTATAAAAAGGAAAGAACACTACATAGGACAGAACTTGAAGCAACTGCATTTTTGTAGCATACATTTAATTTTCTAATCTATTTTGAGCATCTCATTTTGTAAATAACAGCATATCTGATGTTAATTATTGAGACATGACAACTAAATGCAGTAGGCAATTCTGGTCTGATTTGGTAGGGGGGAAAAGTGCTTTAAAGGACGTTACTGGGTCAATTGACAAAATTGTACTATGGACAGTAGATTAGATAAAAGTATCATATCGGGCCAGGCGCAGAGGCTCACGCCTGTAATCCCAGCACCTTGGAAGGCCGAGGCAGGCGGATCACCTGAGGTCGGGGGTTCGAGACCAGCCTGGCCAACATGGCGAAACCCCGTCTCTACTAAAAATAGCAAAAAAAAAATTAGTTGGACGTGGTGCACGCCTGTAATCCCAGCTACTCAGGAAGCTGAGGCAGAATGGCTTGAACCCAGGAGGCAGAGGTTGTGGTGAGCCGAGATCGCATCACTGCACTCCAGCCTGGGTGACAGAGTGAGACTCCGTCTCAAAAAAAAAAAAAAGCATATCACTTAAATTTCCTGAAGTAAACAGCTCTGCTGGTTTTATAAGAGAATGTCCATGTTCTTGGGAAAAACAAGTATTTAAGCATAAAGAAGCATGAAGTATGTAACTTACTCTCAAATAGTCCAGGGGAAAAACCTGTGTGTGTGCATTTGGAGAAAGAATAATAAATCACATGGGATGATACATTAACAATTGCGGAGTCCAGGTAAAGGATATACTATTGTAACTTTTATGTAAACTGGAAATTATTTTTAAATGAGTAGTTTAAAAGTGTTATTTATTCAAGAGTGTAAAGAGCGTAATGTCTCAGGTAGGGAAATGTGGTAAACAATCCTTTGCTATTTTATTTGTACTATTTACTTAGCAGAGTTGCCCTTCTATTGTAGTTTATTGCAGAATCAGATTCAACTCAGAACTGGTTGAATTTTGATGAATTCCAGGTTGCAAGAGTTTTACTTTATTTCAGGTTGCAAGAGTAAAGGAAGGATGAGGTCCTGGATGGAAAATGTGGAGATTAAAAAGGAGTTTCCCCTCTTAACTCTGCCTCCCATTCTCTCATTTAACTCCAATATCCCAAAAGCCAGGCTTCAACCTTCCAGGAGGACCCTTCTGGAAAACTTACCAAATCTCCAGCAGTTGTCTAGGTATAAAGTAAATGTAGGCTGAAGCAGGAGGATCAGTTGAGCCCTAGAGTTTGAGACCAGCCCTAGTAACATAGTGAGACCCCCATCTCTACAAAATATAAAAATTAGCCAAGCACATTGGCAGTGCATGTAGTTCCAGCTACTTGAGAGGCTAAGGCAGAAGGATCACTTGAGCCTAGGAGGTCAAGGCTGCAGTGAGCTATGATCCCATTACTGCACTGGAGCCTGGGTGACAGTGCAAAACCCTGCCCCACCTTCCCCCCAAAAAAAACTCCAAAAAAAAAAACCCCACAAAAAACCAACAACAACAACAAAATAAAGCAAATGTATATGTACTAGAAAAAAATAGAACACAAAAAACACCCTTAGAGATTTTAGTGGTTTCTTCCCTCCCTTTCTTCCCTTTTTCTTTCCTTCCTTTCTTCCCTTTTTCTTTCCTTCCCTTCCTTCATTCCTTTCTTTCTTCCTCTTCCCTTTCTTTCTGACAAGGTCAGTTCCTCTGTTGCCCAGGATGGAGTGCAGTAAAATAATCATGACTCACTGCAATCTCAAACTCCTGGGCTTAAGCAATCCTTCCATCTCAGCCTTCCCAGTATGTGAGATTGCAGGTGTGCACCATCATGCCCAGTTCATTCTTTAATTTTTAGTAGAGATGAGGTCTTGCTATTTTGCCCAGGTTGGTCTCGAGCTCCTAGGCTCAAGTAATCCTCCCACCTCAGCCTCCCAAAGTGCTGGAATTACAGGCGTGAGCTACCATACCTGGCCTGGATTCTTTGATTTTTAAAGTTCCAGTTAATGAACTATTGGGCTAAAGATGAAAAACCAGGCTAAGTAACCTATATTGATAAGCAAAATTATTAATAAGGAGACATTCCTAGTTCATGTTATGAGGGAAAAACAATGGCATTGATTTATCAGGAAGTGAAGATGGGAGAGGAGAGGAAAGGGAGGCTAATTTTTAAAAACTTTTTGGAGAGACGGGGTCTTGCTATATTGCCCAGGTTGGTCTTGAACTCCTGGACTCAAGTGATCCTTCTGCCTAGGCTTCCCAGGCATGAGCCACCATGCCTGGCCCATCCTCCCCACCCCCCAATTTATAAACCATCATTTCCCATTAACTAGTCTTGTCAAAAGTTATCAGTGGACTTTTCTGTGAAGGTTTAGAAAATTCCCTGGTTCTGGCCGGGTGCGGTGGCTCAAGCCTGTAATCCTAGCACTTTGGGAGGCCGAGACGGGCGGATCACTAGGTCAGGAGATGGAGACCATCCTGGCGAACATGGTGAAACCCCGTCTCTACTAAAAAATGCAAAAAAACTAGCCGGGCGAGGTGGCGGGCGCCTGTAGTCCCAGCTACTCGGGAGGCTGAGGCAGGAGAACGGTGTAAACCCGGGAGGCAGAGCTCGCAGTGAGCTGAGATCCACTGCACTCCAGCCTGGGCTACAGAGCCAGACTCCATCTCAAAAAAAAAAAAAAAAAAAAAAGAAAAGAAAGAAAATTCCCTGGTTCTAAACGTGGTGGGCTCACGCCTGTAATCCTAGCACTTTGGGAGGCCAAGGCAGGTGGATCACCTGAGGTCAGAAGTACGAGACCAGCCTGGCCAACCAACATGGCAAAAACCTGTCTCTACTAAAAAATACAAAAATTAGCCTGACATAGTGGCAGGCACCTGTAATCCCAGCTGCTCAGGAGGCTGAGGCAGGAGAATCACTTGAACCCAGCGGCAGAAGTTGCAGTGAGCTGAGATCGAAGATAATTCCCTGGTTTTCTAAACCTGAAATTACTGAAGTTTGGATTTAGGTTCAAACCTGCCTCTTGGGCTTTGCCTACTGCAGTAGCTCAACAGTTCTCTGGCTAAAAAATAAAAAATCAGTGTGTAATTCAAGTTCAATTCATTCAATAAATACTCAAGTATCTACTATGTAGAAGGCACTATATATGGGGTTTTAAACAACTCAGACTACCAGCTCATTTATTACTTGTGTAACCTTGGGCAACTTACTTTTCTACAATTCAGTTTTGTGAAACAGGGATACCACTTCTTGGTTTGTAGGACTGTTGTAAGAATTAAATGAAATGATGTATTCAAAGCACTTGGAACATAGCAGGTGCCCAACAAATGTTAGCTGTGACCCTGTGCCCTTCCCCACAAAGAGGACTTAAAGCAAAATAAACCTTCGTTTAAAATAATACATATTTGTAAATTTGGGCATAAAAATACCCACAATTAAAGGACTTGTCAACTAGTTTTTGTTGCAGATTATAACTAGTATTTGATTTTTGGTCTATATAAAGTAAAACTCTTGCAACCTGGAATCCATCAAAATTCAACCAGTCGTGAGTTGAATTTGATTGATTCTGCAGTAAACTATAATAGAAGGGTAACTCTGGTAAGTAAATAGTACAAATAAAATAGCAAAGGATTGTTTACCACATTTCCCTACCTGAGACAATACACCCTTGAATAAGTAACACTTTTAAACTACTCATTTAAAAATAATTTCCAGTTTATGTAAAAGTCACAAGAGTAGTATGTTCTTTGCCTGGACTCTGTAATTGTTAATATATCGTCCCGTGTGATTTATTCTCTCTCTCTCTCTCCCTCTAAATGCACACACACAGGTATTTTTTTCACCTGGACTATTTGAAAGTAAGTTACATACTTCATGCTTCTTTATCCTTAAATACTTGTTTTTCTTAAAAACATGGACATTCTCTTATAAAGCCAGCAGAGTTGTCTACTTCAGGAAATTTAAGTGACCTTGCCAGAGGCTATGACTCGTGACTCCTAATAGTGGTTGAGGAGAGAGAGTTGCCTGCCGGCTGGGCAGGAACCTGGGAATCTGATTACTTGGAAGACTTCCTAGAGATCCTCTTCTTTTCAGCTTCTCATTCCCCTCCTGAGGTGTTTCCAATTCCTGAGCCTTTTTAGGACTCTAGGTCCAGTCAATTGACCGTTCAACCACAACTCTCACTGTAGTCACTTAACAAGGCAGAGGAGGCACGAACCAAAGGCATTTACCATTCTTCTGTTTCTTCCTTTATTGTGGTCTTTTCATTTCATAACAGAATTTAGTTTTTATTTCGTTCTCCTTATTTGTTTGGAGGAGTTATTAAGTTAGAAAGCAGATAACAAAATAGTCCAGCAACTTGATCAAGAAAATTTTCATTTTTCGTTGGGCATTTTTTGTTAAAGTAGACTGTAGCTGTACATAATCATTCATATACATTGAAAAGAAACCCAAAATGTTGTGTTTGGTTGGTTTTTGTTTTGAGACAGTCTCACTCTGTTATCTAGGCTGAAGTGCAGTGGTGCAGTTTTGACTCACTGCAACCTCTGCCTCCCGGGTTCAAGCGATTCTCTTGCCTCAGCCTCCCAAATGGCTGGGATTACAGGCACCTGCCACCACGCCCAGCTAATTTTTGTATTTTAGTAGAGGTGAGTTTTCACCATGTTGGTCAGGCTGGTCTTGAGTTCCAGACTTCACGTGATCCACTCACTTAAGCCTCCCAAAGTGCTGGGATTACAGGCATGAGCACCCAGCCTGTTTGTTTGTACTTTGAGACAGGGTCTCACTCTGTTGCCCAGGCTGGAGTGCAGTGACACGATCACAGTTCACTGCAACCTCAGCCTTCCAGGCTCAGGTGATCCTCCCGAGGAGCTGAGACTGCTGCCACGCGCCATAATGCCTGGCTAATTCTTGGTATTTTTTGTAGAGATAGGCTTTTGCCATGTTGCCCAGGCTGGTCTCAAGCTACTGCACCTGGCCTCAAAATGTTAACAGCAGGTTGGGCGCGGTGGCTCACACCTGTAATCCCAGCACTTTGGGAGACCAAAGCTGGAGGATTGCTTGACCCAAGAAGTTCGAGACCAGCCTGGGCAACACATTGAGACCCCGTCTCTATGATTTAAAAAAAAAAGTCAACATTAATTATCATGTGGATGGTGAGTTGTTTGGGGACTTTGTTTTGTTTCATTTTTTGTTTATGTATATTTCTATGGTTTCTATAATGACCTCTTGTTTAAAAAACCAGATTGATGAGTTCCTTGTAATTTCAATGATACTAAAAATTGTTTCTGCTTTTATTTTTCAGATTAACAAAATACATTGTGTTATTATGTTTCACTAAATTTTTGAAGGCTGTCGGACTTTTCGAATCATATGATCTCCTAAAAGCTGTTCACATTGTTCAATTCATTTTTATATTAAAACTTGGGTGAGTGTGTGGATTTTTTTTTCTTGATTTTTTTATTTCTTTGAAAATCCTGTTTTAACAGAGTATCTTTAAGAAACTTTACATGCAATATTTTGTTTGTTCCTCCTGACAAGTATTTGATAAATTTTTTTAGCTGGGAGTATACTCAAGATTAGAGGTACAAAGAGACTGAAAAGAAAAGGGATTGTTGTGCTCTGATCACTTGCCTAAACACAGAGTTTGATGAGATTTTTGCAAACTGATTTTAATATCTGGCTTAATAGAGGATAGCCAGATTCTCATAAGTGCCTCAGTATTGAACCTGTTGCAGTATTAGCAATTTCGCTCTACACTCCTGGGAGAATAAGAGTGAAAGGGGCAGATAATGTCTTGGTATTTTTTTGAAAATCATTTTAACCTTGCTGACTTCCTGAAAGGGTCTCAGGGACACTAGGGATTCCTACACTATTTGACTGACACAATCTAATCTTCAAACAGGCACAGGGTGTTATCTGAGGCCTGTCTTGGAACAAATATTCCTTATTTTCTAAGTTAAACCATGGTTGGGCTGTGTTCACTACATAATCCTTTCTTAGTACAGTCCTCATACAGTATGAACATTAAATTATCCTACTTATAAGAAATGCTTTTTTTTTTTTTCTTTTTTGAGACACAGTCTCACTCTTTCACCAGGCTGGAGTGCAGTGGCGTGATCTTGGCTCACTGCAAGATCACTGCCTCCCGGGTTCAAGCAGTTCTCCTGCCTCAGCCTCCCGAGTCGCTGGAACTACAGGTGCTCACCACCATGCCCAACTAATTTTTGTATTTTTAACAGAGACAGGGTTTCACCATGTTGGCCAGGATGGTCTCAATCTCTTGACCTTGTTATCCGCCCGCCTCAGCCTCCCAAAGTGCTGGGATTACAGGCATGAGCCACCACGCCCAGCCTACATATAAGAAGTTCTGAATAAGATTTCTTGGATCTTGAGATTGATAGTGACCACCCTCTCTGTTAATAAAAACCTATTAAAGACTCTTGGGAGTCACCTGGGCACGGTGGCTCACACCTGTAATCCCAGCACTTTGGGAGGCCGACGGGGGTGGATCACCTGAGGTCAGGAGTTGGAAACCAGCCTGGCCAACGTGGCAAAACCCCATCTCTACTAAAAATACAAAAATTAGCCAAGCATGGTGGCACATGCCTGTAGTCCCAGCTACTAGGGGGTCTGAGACAGGAGGATCGCTTGAACCTGGGAGGTGGAGGTTGCAGTGAGCTGAGATTGTGCCATTGCACTCCAGCCTGGGCAATAGAGTGAGACTCCATTTAAAAAAAACACTCTTGGGAGTATAATTTTGGTAATTTGGGAAATAGATTATTGATTAAGAAATATTAAGCCACCGGTTATGTGCTTTTTTTATTTTTTATTTATTTATTTATTTTGAGACAGTCTGGCTCGGTTGCCCAGGATGGAGTGCAGTGGCTCAATCTCAACTCACTGCAGCCTCTGCCTCCTGGGTTCAAGCAGTTCTGCCTCAGCCTCCTGAGTAGCTAGGATTACAGGTGTGTCCCACCGTGGCTGGCTAATTTTTGTATTTTTTTTTAGTAGACACGGGGTTTTCCCATGTTGGCCAGGCTGGTCTCCAACTCCTGACCTCAGGTGATCTGCCCACCTCAGCCGCCCAAAGTGCTGGGGTTACAGGTTTGAGCCACCATGCCTGACCAAGTTGTGTGCATTTTTATACAACTGTTTTGGCAGTGTGAAAGGTAGGGACATATAATTAGTAATTTCTTCATTTTCATTATACTATTTCAAGATTTATTACTGAATTTTAGAGAAAATAGGAATTATTTTCTTTGGTATTTTAAGATATAAAAAAAATTGTGACTCCTTTACTTTTGTGGCTTGTTAGCTGGTTCTGAAGACAGAAAATAAGAGTTCTCGGCCAGGCGTGTTGCTCATGCCTGTTTTCCCAACAGTTTGGGAGGCCAAGGAAGGCAGATCAACCGAGGTCAGGAGTTCGAGACCAGCCTGGCCAACGTGTTGAAACCCCGTCTCTACTAAAAATACAAAAAATTGGCCGGGCATGGTGGCGCGTGCCTGCAATCCCTGCTACTTAGGAGGCTGAGGCAGGAGAATTCCTTGAACCCAGGAGGTGGAGGTTGCAGTGAGCCAAGATCACGCCACTGCACTCCAGCCTGGCAACAAAGCAAGACTCTATCTCAAAAAAAAAAAAAAAAAGTTCTCTAAGTGTTGAAAAGGAGTTTTACTAAAATGAGTATAATTCTCCAGTATGATTTATTCAGAGGATAACACTTCAAGTTCTGGCATATTTGTTTAAAATAAGTGTCTTTACTTAAAACTGTATCTTGTGTCTAATATTGATTAATATTAATATATTAATGTTTCAATATTTACAGGACTGCATTTTTTATGGTTTTGTTTCAAAAGCCATTTTCTTCTGGGAAAACTATTACCAAACACCAGGTAAGATCTTTGCAGAATCTTTTATTCCTAGCAGCTTCTCGTTTAGTGGGCCAGGATGCAGTGCTTATGTTTTGATAATGGGTACTTAATAATTTAAGATATGCCGCAGAACAATTTTAGAGTTAACTTGCTCTTGTCTTTTCTGAATGGAGACTTTAAACCATAAAGTACTCAGATCATGAAATGTTTTAAGAGGCTAAAAAAATTATAAAGCATTCATGTAATTGTTTTCTTCAGTACACACTTCTTATTCTGAAAGATTTACAAATTGGACATGAAAGCATGCCCAAGAGCCTAGTACAAATGTCACTGGAAAGCTGACAAAGCATAGGGGTTAAGAGTGAGGTTTCTGGAGTCAAAGGCATGTTCTGTCTGTCCTCCTTACTGACCTTTACTTTGGGTAAGTTACTTGATTTCTCTCTACCTTAATTTGCTCACCTGTAAAATGGAGATAATAGTAACTTCCTAATGGAACTGTGAGGAAAAAATGAATTAATACTTATGAAGTTTTTGGAATGATGCCTCATCATTGTGACAGTGTGACACCCTCATGATCATTGTCACTATTCTCTTTAGGCAGCTGTGGTTCAAACTAGAACTGTCCTACATTTTGCATAATCATCTCACATCATCACTTCTTTGGGCAGCAGTTATACCATACTACATGTTTGCTTTATACCATGACTTACAAACCTGTGTCATAATTTTTTTATTAGAAAGACAAATTTAAGTACTTCTGTTTCAGAGACCAAGAACATTTTTTAAAATAGGATTAACAGTCTAAGCCCCATCTTAACTTTTTTCTCTCCTTTCAGATAATTGGATCACTAAAAATTCCTGGTAGAAAAGAATTTAAAGACAAAAAGTTAAATGATCCTAGGAAACTAGTGAGAAACTGAGAAATCATAAAATTGTACTCTGAAGAAAAAGATTTCAAAATCTACTAGCAGACAAGAATATAGATAATGGAAAACAGAATACTGTCTTTTTTTTTTTTTTTTTTTTTTTGAGAAAGAGTCTGCTCGATCGCCCAGGCTGCAGTGCGGTGGTGCAATCTTGGCTCACTGCAACCTCCACCTCCCAGGTTCAAGCGATTCTCCTGCCTCAGCCTCCTGAGTAGCTGGGATTACAGGCATCTGCCACCACACCCAGCTCATTTTTGTATTTTTAGTACAGATGGGGTTTCACCATATTGGCCAGCCTGGTCTTGAACTCCTGACCTCAGGTGATCCACCTGCCTCAGCCTCACAAAGTGCTAGGATACAGGCGTGAGCCACCGCACCCAGCCCAGAATACTGCCTTGGAAATCTAGACTTAGTCAAGGGATCTTATGTGTTCTACTTAATTTCAAAATACGTAATTATTTCACCTTTAAAATATTTGTTATTATCTTTCTGTATTTTATTTAAAATTGGAATATACAGCAAAATACATGTGACTGAAATTTTTGATTTTTTTGTTTCCATTTATAGTGGATCAAAATATTTAAACATGCAGTTGCTGGGTGTATTATTTCACTCTTGTGGTTTTTTGGCCTCACTCTTTGTGGACCACTAAGGTAAATAAAAATGCGTATTTTGAATGTGTGTTTGTATTTCTTCATTTTGAATATTGTTTTTGTTCCACTGTGTTTTATGTCAAATATTTATCTGTGCAAATGTGTCTGGCACTTTTATAGCATCAGAGAGAATTCAACAAATAGAAGAAACCTGTTGAGTTTCTGGACTGGTTCTTTGGTGAATACCATTAATAAATTTATTCATGATTTGTCATAGATAGTCTACTAGTTAGAATTCCAAGTTTCAGAAAATTTTTAGCATGTATGGCTTTTTAATCATTTATTCGTGATCCCTGTTAACAGCTTAGAAGCTATAATAAAAGGTCTGAAGTGGTAAATAAAATCAGCCAATAAGAAGAATAAAATCTCTAAAAGCACTCATTTTTTGCACAATTTTGCAAGTACTCTCATAAATAAACGTCTCAGAAGTAGTATATCAGTTATCAGATTAAATGCGTGGTGGATAAAGTAAACTACTCCCATTTCATATTTCCCTAGATCTATATAGATTAGTCTTTTTCTGCAAGTGGACTGGTTTAAGGAGGAAATGCTTAGCAACCACTTGATAGGAGTTGTATCATGCAGCTGTGTATGAGCATTCTTTTAACATTTCCCCGTCTGTGAAGGATTTTACTTAGTGAATAAGTGTAAGAAAAAATGCCTTGCCATGAGAGTGAGAGGTAAGGAGTGAAATGAAGAATGTTCTTGGCCAGCACTGTGGCTCACGCCTATAACGCTAGCACTTTGGGAGGCCAAGGGGTGGATCATTTGAAGTTAGGAATTGGACACCACCTAGCCAACATAACGAAATCCCGCCTTTATTTAAAAATATACAAAAATTAGCCAGAAATCACTTGAACTCAGGAGGCAAAGGTTGCAGTGAGCCAAGATCACGCCACTGCACTGCAGCCTAGGCAACAGAGCGAGACTCCATCTCAAAAAAAAAAGAATGTCCTAAAGCAGGGATCCCCCACTCCCTGGCTACAGACCAGTATGGCTTCGTAACCCAATAGGAACCAGGCCGCAGAGCAGGAGGTGAGCCATGGGGGAGCAAGCATTACTGCGTGAGCTCTGCCTCCTGTCAGATCAGCAGTGGCATTAGATTCTCATAGGAGCACAAACCCTATTGTGAACTGTGCATGGGAGGGATCTCGGTTGTATGCTCCTTATGAGAATCTAATGTCTGATGATCTGAGGTGGAACAGTTTCATCCTGAAACATCCCCCCACCACTGCTGTCTGGAAAAATTATCCTCCAGGAAACCAGACCCTGGTGCCAAAAAGATTTGGAGACCACTGTTCTAAAGGATCTCACTCAGAATAGTGGGGTAGACAGAGTGGAAAGTGAAAGGTGAGAAATGTGGAAATGTCTTGTGAAAAGTCCTTTCCCCTCTCATGGCCAATAGAATAGCTTCTGGATTGGGATCCCTTTGACTCGTTTGCTATGTACTTTGTCAGATGCAGAGTAGGTATAATTGGAAATGTCATATCTCTAGCCGCAGCTGCAGCTTGGAGGGGTGAGAAAGCTAGCTGAATTTCCTAGCGTGGGAAGAGGTTTTTCACCTTATGCTTGAATATAATTGAATATGATTGAGTGCTGCTATTGCTTATCATCTGCAGTATTTTAAATTTGTTATTCATGAAGTTATGTTTTGGTTCTTGTGTTACTATATTACTGTCCTTTTGTGTTACAATAAGGAGGGAAAGAGGAAGTACTTACATTTTTACTTGGCTCCCTATTTAGTCATCTAGCTCCTAACCTTATCACTACCAACACTGCCCTCTCATTCTTCTACTAAAACCATCATACAGTTTCTCAATTGCAAAATCTTTAATCCCCGCATATTGGGAGGCCGAAGTGGGCAGATTACTTGAGCCCAGAAGTTCAAGACCAGCCTGGACAACATGGCAAAATCCCATCTCTACAAAAAATACAAAAAATTAGCCAGGCATGGTGCTGCGTGCATGTAATCCCAGCTACCCAGAAGGCTGAGGTGGAAGAGATCACCTGACCTTAGGAGGTAGAAGCTTAACCTTAGCATACTTTACTCTTTTGTAAAAACAGCTTAAAACATAAACACATTGTACAACTGTACAAAAATATTTTCTTTATATCCTTATTCTATAACTTTTTTCTGATTTTAATTTTTTTCAACTTTTTTTGTTTTTTTGGAGACAGGATCTTGCTCTGTTGTTCAGGCTAGAATATATGCCACAATATTGGCTCACTGCAACCTCCATCTCCTTGGCTCAAGGGATCCTCCCACCTCAGCCTCAGCAGTAGCTGGGACTACAGGCACCTACCACCACACCTGGCTAACTTTTGTATCTTTTTTGATAGAGAGCAGGTTTCCCCAGGTTGCCTAGGCTGGTCTCAAACTCCTGGGCTCAAGGATCCATCCTTCTCGCTCTCCCGAAGTGCTGGGATTACAGGCATGAGCCACTGCTCCTGGCACTTTTTTGTTAAAAACTAAGACATGCACGCATTAGCCTATACCTACACAGGGTCAGGATTATCAATATTACTGTCTTCCACCTCCACATCTTGTCCCACTAGAAAGTTTTCGGGGTCAGTAACATGCAAAGAATTGTCATTTCCTATGATAACAATGCTTTCTTCTGGGATACCTCCTGACGGACCTGCCTGAAGCTATTTTACAGTTAACTCTTTTTTTTGAAACCACCATTTGAAGTCAAAGGATATAGTTACCTTTGTTTTTAACAAGCAAAAGTACATTCTAAAGTAATTAAAAGTATAGTATAATAAACACCTAAACCAGTAGCATAGTCATTTATTATCATTATACAGGCTTATGTTCTGTAAATAATTGTATGTACTGTATTATATGACTGGCAGTGCAGTAGACTTGTTTACACCAGCATCACCAGAAACACGCGAGTAATGCATTAACGCTAGGTGATTGGAATTTTTCAGCTCAATTATAATCTTAGGGGACCACCATCGTATATATGTGGTCTGTCATTGACCAAAATGATGTTATACAGCACATGGCTATACGTTGCCTGTAAATTTTTTTTTTT
>NW_012102932.1:1952803-1971154 GCF_000951045.1 Mandrillus leucophaeus | reverse complement strand
TTGAGATAAAGTCTTGCTCTGTCACCAGGCTGGAGTGCAGCGGCCCGATCTTGGCTTACTGCAACCTCCACCTCCCGAGTTCAAGTGATTCTCCTGCCTCAGCCTCCCGAGTAGCTGGGATTACAGGCGCATGCCACCATGCCCAGCTAATTTTTGTATATTTAGTAGAGACAGGGCTTCACCATGTTGGCCAGAGTGGTCTCGATCTCTTGACCTCGTGATCCGCCTGCCTTGGCCTCCCAAAGTGCTGGGATTATAGGTGTCAGCCACCGCACCCAGCCACATTGCCGGTATTTTTTGGCTTACTGCAGACAGTGCTGGTATGAGCAACCTTGTAAGTGTTACTTGATACATATCTATACAAGAATAAGAAATCTGTATGACGTAATTCTATGAGGGGTATGATTGGGTATTTGTAGCTTCAGTCTTTCTAAGGTAGATAATGCCAAACTATTTTCTAAAGCGGTTGTACCTATTTATTTTTCTTATGTTTTGTGAAATCAAGGGGGAAATGTTTTTCTTTCTCTAACTCTAGTTGAATTCATGCGTCTTGATAAAGATAAATTACATTTCATGAATGATAATGTTTTATTTTTGTAGGACTTTGCTGCTATTTGAACACAGTGATATTGTTGTCATTTCACTACTCAGTGTTTTGTTCACCAGTTCTGGAGGAGGACCAGCAAAGGTAGAATTTTCCGTTATCAGTTACTTGGAAATGGAAAGTATGTATGTCATATATTATCCAAAGGAATAAAATCTTATCTTTCACCATTTAAAAGAATGCAGGGAGGCTGAGCGTGATGGCTCACGCCTGTAATCCCAACACCGTGGGAGGTTGAGGTGAGCGAATTACATGAGGTCAGGAGCTTGAAACTAGCCTAGCCAACATGGTGAAATCCCGTCTCTACGAAAAATGCAAAAATTAGCTGGGCATGATGACGGGCACCTATAATCCCAGCTACTCTGGAGGCTGAGGCACAAGAATTGTTTGAACCTGGGAGGTGGAGGTTACAGTGAGCTGAGATCACGCCACTGTGCTCCAACCTGGGCGATAGAGTGAGACTCAGCCTCAAAAAAAAAAAAAAACGTGGCCAGGCGCGGTGGCTCAAGCCTGTAATCCCAGCGCTTTGGGAGGCCGAGACGGGCGGATCACGAGGTCAGGAGATCGAGACCATCCTGGCTAACACGGTGAAACCCCGTCTCTACTAAAAAATACAAAAAAACTAGCCGGGCGAGGTGGCGGGCGCCTGTAGTCCCAGCTACTCGGGAGGCTGAGGCAGGAGAATGGCGTAAACCCGGGAGGCGGAGCTTGTAGTGAGCCGAGATCTGGCCACTGCACTCCAGCCTGGGCGACAGAGCGAGACTCCGTCTCAAAAACAAAAACAAAAACAAAAACAAAACAAAACAAAAAACAAAAACGGGCTTTTTCTGCTAGTTTTACATTTTCTTACAAATATTTTTTGGTTTTGAAGAATTCTGTAAGTTTACAAAAATAGATGTTTGTAAAAATATAAAATAATCTATAGTTGAAGAAATTTCTGAACATGAAAACAGTGGAAAATGATCTTGAAATGATTATAGATTCCCAGGAAGTTGCTAAAATAGTACATAGAGGACCCTCACCCTTCATTTAGTTTCCCCGAAAGGTAACTTCTTAACCAACTCAAGTACACTATCAAAACCGGGCAATTAGACCTAGTATTTCATATCACAATAGGGTGACCATAATCAATAATAATTTAATTGCACATTTAAAATAACTATAAGAGTATAATTGAATTATTTGTAACACAAAAGCTAAATGCTCAAAGGGATGGATACCCTGTTTTACATGATGTGATTATACACATTGCATGCCTATATCAAAACATCTCATGTACCCCGTAAATACGTATACCTACTATGTACCCACAAAAATTAAAAAAAAAAAAAACAGGAAATTAAAATTGGTGCAATCCATAGACCTTACGCAGATTTTACCAATTTTACATACAATCGTGTGTGTGTATGTATGTATGTATGCATGTAGTTCTATGAAATTTTGTCGTGTGTAGATTTATGTAACCGTTACAAGCAAGATAGACAACTGATGCATCACCACAATGATCTCTTTCATGTTGTACTCATGCACCTTTCCCCCAAACCCCCTACTCATTCTTAAACCCGTAAATCATTTTTGAAAAATAACTAAAAACTTGTTAAATTTAAATTATGGTGAACATTTATCTAACATTTTGCCACCTAAGTATTCCTATTCATCCTAAGTGATTCAAGTATTATCTTTTTGTTAAATGAGCTACCAATCTACAGTTCCAAACTGTTAGAACTATACAGTGTTTCTGTTTTGCCAAATTAAACACTTCCTTGCTGGGTCTGACTGGCAGACCCTGACTGAACGACAAATGCACTCAGACACAGGTATTTAGTGAAGGAGTGGGCTAGGGGACCAGGCCACTTACAGACCCCAAGGAGGGTGGTATAAAGCGTCAGCAGCTGCGGCTCTGACAAGCTGGCGCTGTGGGCATTTATTCAGTATAGATTTAATGACAAAGGCTTTGAATCAACATGCTTTGTGGGTAAATAACATTGCTGACCCCCTACGTAGAGAGCAGTCTTGAGCGCAGATGATCAAAGGTCGGTTTTAGGACAACATGAGTAAACAAGCTATTTAGATAAACTCCTGTACATTCCCTTGTATCTAAGCCTTAAGCTTTTAGGCTTCTGATAAGAGAATCTGGCTGCCTTCAGTCAGAGTATCTCAAAACTTGCAAAACCCCCTGGCCTTCCAAGAAGGTTTGCTTCTATTCCTGTAATTTCTCCCACTACCGAGACCGATCTCCCACACTTCCTGTGCATGGGGCATTTTCCTAGACATAGAGGAAAGGATACATAAAGACAAATACGGTGTAATAGTCCCTATTCTGAAAGGGACTTTCAAGCAAAGTAGTGGAGAGAGATAAATGAAGTAATGAAGTGAACAAAGTAATATGCCAAGTAGAGCAGAGTAAAAGAATACTCTGCCTGCAGATTTCAAACTGGGTCATTAGTATTAAAGCATGGGCCACTGTTTAATCCTTTCCCCTCACTAATAGAGTACTCCAAAATAAATTTCACGGATTGAAGAGCTTTGTGAGTTTACAAAATAGACATTTGTAAAAACATAGAATAAAATATATAGATGGAGAAAATTCTGAGCATAAAAGCAGTGGAAAAAATCACAAAGGGAAAACTGACTATATTTGGCTTCATAATGATTATAAACTTAACGTATAACAGAAATCAGTATGTAAACAAAAAACTAACAACAACAAAAATTGCCACAAATAAGTTTTACGTTTCTTTCAAAGTATAAATCACCCATTTCAGTTTAAAAAATGTTTAAGATCCTTGGCAGGAAATCAGCAAAAAACTGGGAATGACAACTTACAAAAGAAATAAAAATGACTTGCAAACATTAAAAAAAAAAAAGTTTTCCTCCTTAAGTAACTAGAAATGAGAGTGTTCTCATTAGTGTGAGAAATGGATCAGGGCATCAGTCCAGGATTTGATGATTGTTTTTTCTTTTTCTTTTTTTTTTTTTTTTGAGATGGAGTCTCACTGGATTGCCCAGGCTGGAGTGCAGTGGTGCCCTCTTGGCTCACTGCAACCTCCACCTCCCAGGTTCAAGCAATTCTTCTGCCTCAGCCTCCCTAGTAGCTGAGATTACAGACACATGCCACTATACCCGGCTAATTTTTGTATTTTTAGTAGAGATAAGGTTTCACTGTGTTGGCCAGGCTGGTCTTGAACTCCTGACCTTGTGATCTGCCCGCCTTGGCCTCCCAAAGTTCTGGGATTACAGGCGTGAACCACCACGCCCGGCCTTTTTTTTTGAGACAGAGTTTCACTCTGTCACCCAGGCTGGAGTGCAGTGGCACGATGTCGGCTCACTGCAACCTCTACTGCCCAGGTTCAAGCAATTCTCCTGCCTCAGCCTCCTGAGTAGCTGGAATTACAAGTACCTGCCACCGCACCTGGCTAATTTTTGTACTTTTAGTAGAGACAGGGTTTCACCATATTGGTCAGGCTGGTCTTGAACTCCTGACCTCGTGATCCACCCGCCTCAGCCTCCCAAAGTGCTGGGATTACAGGCGTGAGCCACCGTGCCTGGCCTTTTTTTTCTTGATTATGAGACTGAAGCATTACAAAATTCTCAGTTGCCTTCTTTGTTAACAAAAGATTAAGTTATGTTCTCTGTATTTGATTGTTGTTGATGTTGCCATATCCTAACTCAGTGAAAACTTAAGAAATTTAAAATTACACGGTTTTTCTTATGTGTAGAATACTGAATTTTGTTGTAATACCACACTAACAGAGAATTTATCCATTATAGTGGTAATCATATAATGAAGAGTATCCTCACTTTGCATTGTAAACTTTAATAGAAGTATTGTATTATACTTCCATGTAGTTATATATAATACACTTATGTATCCATATATAATAGGTATTCTACAAGTATATGTATCATACAAGACATGTTATACCTGTAAATTTGTAAATATAGAATGTATAGTAATGCTACTTAGCCAGGCACAGTGGCTCATGCCTGTAACCCCAGGACTTTGGGAGACCAAGGCGGGCGGATCACAAGGTCAAGAGATCGAGACCAGCCTGGCCAACATGGTGAAACCCCGTCTGTACTAAAAATGCAAAAATTAGCCAAGCATGGTGATGTGCACCTGTAATCCCAGCTACTAAGGAGGCTGAGGCAAGAGAATCACTTGAACCCGGGAGAAGGAGGTTGCAGTGAGCTGAGATCCCGCCACTGCACTCCAGCCTAGGCAACAGAGTGAGACTCTTCTCAAAAAAAAAAGGAATGTATAGTAATGCTATTTAGATTGCTCTTGAAGCTACCTTTCTGAAATATTTACATAAACTAAGCTAATAATTTTCTTTTATGAAAACCTTTTTCCTCAACCTGGACAACATGGCTAGACCTGGTCTCTACAAATAAAAAATTAACTAGGCATGGTAGCGCATGCCTGTGGTCCCAGCTATTTGGTAGGCTGAGGCAAGAGGATCACTGGAGCCCAGGAATTGTAGGCTGCAGTGAGCTGTGTTCACGCCACTGTACTCCAGCCTGGGCAACGCAAGACTTGTCTGGGGGAAAAAAAAAAAACTTTTCCCTGGAATGAGAACATAAATTTTAAGTTTATCAGCTTTTTAAGTAGTTTATACTTTACTAGATCTTAGAAATGACTTTGCTGGTTTTACCATGCCTTCTGGATTATTCTTCTGTAGAGGAGTAGTATCTAGAATATTCTTTATTCCTTGCATATTGTAGAGTAAAACAAGTTCCTACTAGTTATTCTTTAGCTACTTGGACTTTTCAACCAAAAGTAAAGTAGCATTTAGGAAGATTGATTCTGTAAACAGTAACAATTTGAGCACAGTAATATGTCTAGCCATGTTAGCAAAGAGATAATCAACGTTATCATTAGTTTATATCTCTTTGATGTCTTACTGCTAATACTGTAAGCTTATCTAAGAGCTTTAATGTCAGATGTTTTTTCAGTTTTTTAATGCATTTTTGTAAATGCTTGCTTGAGAAAATGTTTTTCTACGGTCTTAAAAATCAACCCTTGAAAAAGTCATCCTTGATGTTATTTTCTTTATTTTCAGACAAGGGGAGCTGCTTTTTTCATTATTGCTGTGATCTGTTTATTGCTTTTTGACAATGATGATCTCATGGCTAAAATGGCTGAACACCGTATCCTTTTGGAATAGATCAGAGTTGTTTAAAGTCTTGCAGAAAACTAGAAGGCTGGAACAAGGGAAAAAGAAAGGATGAGTGAATTAAACTGATCAATGATGAATGAAACTTTCATAGATTAATGTAGATATTCTAAATCACTATTCACATAATGAACAAACTCATTAAAAGTTAAATATTTTATAGCGTCTCTGTATGACCTACAGTACCCTAAATTTTCAGAAAGGTAGGGACATTGAAAGAATATTTTGGAATGTCCTGGTGTTGGGGAAAAAAAAAAAAGGTGATTTGCCACTCAACATAATGTTTGCTCCCTTATCATTTAACAATTTAAATACTCATAAATGAAAAACCTTTGGTATCTTCTTGCCTGAAAGAAAAAGTTCAAATTCCCTTACCTAGTATTCATTGTCTTGCTCTAAATTATCATCTCTAGCTCAGCCCCAACTCTTCTCTTGTAGAAACCCAACTCTCTAGTCAAATATATCTACTCATTTTACTCTACAGACATGCCTTTTTTCTATTTTCTATTCATACATCCTTACCCACTCCATCCAGCAGAACTCTAAGCACCAGTTTTTATTCTTCTATTACTGATACTCACTGCTCTAAAACTTATTAGTAAACTAATAATAATTTTCTTTGTTACAATGAGGGAGAAGAGTATGACTTTGGAAAAGCTCCAGGTTGCTTGTGATACAACTTCTATTGCCCACCCTCTTTTGCTGGCCACTTACTCTGCTAAGATTTATGTGGTCAGTGACTTAGAAGACAGATTTAGGACTCATTTTACAAGTCAGTTTTAAAGGGCAACCTTAATTCTACTGGACAGGAGTGGTCCAGGGAGATTCCTTGCTCTTGTACCTTTGTTGTACTTAAAGTATGTATGCAATATGTCTTTTAGAGGTTTACTAAAATCTGGCAAGTTTATCTTAAGCACTATTATAATTGTTTTGGAGACAACAAAATAAATACAGGCATTCCAATTTATAAATGAGGTCCTGGAATTAAATGTTAGATTGTTTTATTTTGTTTTGTTTTTAAGTGAAACACATTATTGAAAGTAATTAGGTTTGGGGGCCCCAGATCAGTCTATATGCAATCCAAAATAGTGTAACTAAAATTTCAGGAGAACTTCAGGTGTCAAAGAGTGACTTTTTGGATTTTTTTTCCTTTACTTCAACTCACTTAGCTGAGGGACATCATGACAGTGCTCTAACTCATATGCTTTACACAGCCATTGCCTTCTTAGGTGTGGCAGATCACAAGGTATGATTTATTTGTTCCTAACAAAATCAAAAGATTCTGAAAAGTTGTAGCAACTATAACTTTAAAGGTACATTTAAAATAAATTATCAGCTGGGCCCAGTGGCTTACGCCTGAAATCCCAGCACTTTGGGAGGCTGAGGCAGGTGGATCACCTGAGGTCGGGAGTTCAAGACCAGCCTGACCAACATAGAAAAACTCTGTCTCTACTAAAAATACAAAATTAGCCAGGTGTGGTGGCGCATGCCTATAATCCCAGCTCCTCAGGAGGCTGAGGCAGGAGAATCACTTGAACTCAGGAGGCCAAGGTTGCAGTGAGCCAAAGTTACGCCATTGCACTTCAGCCTGGGCAACAAAAGTGAAACTTTGTCTCAAAAAAAAAAAAGAATTACCATTAATTTATAACATTGCCTGCCATTTAAGTAGTTAAGTAATTCAGTATATGGGAAAAATATACTAGTTCCATTTCTTTAAATATTATGTTAGCCTGGTGTGGTGGTGTGTGCCAGTAGTCCCAGCTACTTGGGAGGCTGAGACAGGAGGATCTCTTTGATCACAGGAGTTTGAGGCTGCAGTGAGCTGTGATCAGGCCACTATACTTCAGCCTGGGTGACAGAGCAAGACCCCGTCTCTGGGGGAAAAAAAAAACCTCATGTATTTAAGGATTGACTATTGAACTGTATGTGTTTCTAATGAGACTTATCTAATTTTACTCACAGGGTGGAGTATTATTGCTAGTACTGGCTTTGTGTTGTAAAGTTGGTTTTCATACAGCTTCCAGAAAGCTCTCTATCGACGTTGGTGGAGCTAAACGTCTTCAGGCTTTATCTCATCTTGTTTCTGTGCTTCTCTTGTGCCCATGGGTCATTGTTCTTTCTGTGACAACTGAGGTAAGATAGGAGTAAGGATTTATTGCTATTAAATTGCTAGTAAAATGAATTGCTATTAAATTTTTAGTTCACTATATTCAATAAATTGTATTTTAATTTGAGGTTGAAAGTGGCTTAAATTGTCTTTGCTTTTTCTTTGTAGTTTTTTTTTTTTGTTTTAATTGGAGTTAATTTTATTGTTTATAGAAAATACAAATCAAAGGCTATTACATTTATATATCCCTCACATTCCTATGGCCCAAAAGAATCATTTGAAGAAGCAGCAATTAACCATGTGTTAGGCTTAAGGATTGTGTGTCGCCTAGTGTTTATCAAATGATTACACAATAGTGCTTTTGTTTTTTAAAACTTTGGAGAATACTGAGAAAATGTACCAATATCTTACAGCTTTTATAAGTTGGCGTATTATGAATCATATTGAATCATGCGATTATTTATATATTAAAAGATTAACAGAAACATCTTGTAAGATGTGAACTTTATACATGTATAGTCTTGACAATTCTTTTTTTTAATTTCTAGAGTAAAGTCGAGTCTTGGTTTTCTCTCATTATGCCTTTTGCAACGGTTATCTTTTTTGTCATGATCCTGGATTTCTATGTGGATTCCATTTGTTCAGTCAAAATGGAAGTTTCCAAATGTGCTCGTTATGGATCCTTTCCCATTTTTATTAGTGCTCTCCTTTTTGGAAATTTTTGGACACATCCAATAACAGACCAGCTTCGGGCTATGAACAAAGCAGCACACCAGGAGAGCACTGAACACGTCCTGTCTGGAGGAGTGGTAGTGAGTGCTATATTCTTCATTTTGTGTAAGCATTTTCCCCCTTGTTTTTATTTTAACAAATTTCTATTTATGGATTTTGATGGTCAAATCATTACTTAATTTGGGAAATTCTTCAGTGCTTGCATTTAGTGCTGACAGTTACTGTGTTGGTTTTGGTAGCTTAAACTTCTAAAATTTAAACAATATTCTTTTTTTCTCTTTGTAGCTGCCAATATCCTATCATCTCCCTCTAAGAGAGGACAAAAAGGTACCCTTATTGGATATTCTCCTGAAGGAACACCTCTTTATAACTTCATGGGTGACGCTTTTCAGCATAGCTCTCAGTCAATCCCTAGGTTTATTAAGGAATCACTAAAACAAATTCTTGAGGAGAGTGACTCTAGGCAGATCTTTTACTTCTTGTGCTTGAATCTGGTAAGATTTTTAAATGTTAATTGGCATATCCTAAAAGCATAATATTTTAATTATGACAGTTCTTGTATAAGTTTAGTACTTCCCAAATTTCTGATAATAAGATGGGCTAAAATTTAAATTTCTTCTAAGTATAATAGCAAGATTACGAGATCATATTCAGACTACTTAGGCAATTCTTAAGTCATGTGCCACCATGCCCAGCCATTTAAGCAAACAATTTGTGAGGCATTTTAGAAGCATTGATTTAGTATGTTCCTTCAAATCAGTAAATATAGTAGCATTTAAAGAATTCTAATAACTTACAGGATCTCACTATTAGCAATCAGTGTTACAAATCACCTATTGCTAACATTTTATAACCTAGTTTATTATTTTTTATAGACATATAAACAAAACCATTTTTAAATAGTTTATAAAACGGATTTATCTTAGTTTTTTACAATTTAATAGTTTGTAAAATGGATTTATCTTGGTTTTTTACAATTTGTGTGAAATAGGGTTTCTAATATAAGTGGCAGTTAAATAACTAAACAATTATAGCAGATCTTCAAGTAAATTTGGATAATTAAGGGTTAAAATCCTCCTAATTGAAACATAGTTCCCAACATACTCCTCCCTTTTGTGTGTGTGTGTGATATTTTTAGCTTTTTACCTTTGTGGAATTATTCTACGGCGTGTTGACGAACAGTCTGGGCCTGATCTCAGATGGATTTCACATGCTCTTTGACTGCTCTGCTTTGGTCATGGGACTTTTTGCTGCCCTGATGAGTAGGTGGAAAGCCACTCGGATTTTCTCCTATGGGTAGGTACATTGACTATTGAGATGGTATATCTTAAGTGCAAATTCCATGTTAAGGAACAGAATTATATTACTTATATTACTTTTAGTACAAATAATTTCCAAATCTTCATTTTTAAAAAATGTGAAGTAAATAAGGGGATATTAATTGGGCATTTGATAAATACTGAATGGAATTAAGCTCAAAGGTTATGCTCCCTTGGCCGAGCACAGTGACTCATGCCTGTAATCCTAGCACTTTGGGAGGCTAAGGCAGGCAGATCACCTGAGGTCAGGAGTTTGAGACCAGCCTGGCCAACATGGTGAAACCTCGTCTGTACTAAAAATATAAAAATTAGCCGGGTATTTTTTTATTTATACCCGGCTAATTTTTATTTACACAGGTGGCACGCACCTGTAGCCCCAGCTACTCGGGAAGCTGAGGCAGGAGAATCGCTTGAACCCAGAAGGCGGAGGTTGCAGTGAGCCAACATCGCACCACTGCACTCCAGCCTGGGCAACAGAGTGAGACTATGTCTCAAAAAAAAAAAAGAGAGAGAGAGAGGGCCGGGTGCGGTGGCTAACGCCTGTAATCCTAGCACTTTGGGAGGCCAAGGTGGGCGGATCACGAGGTCAGGAGATGAGACCATCCTGGCTAACATGGTGAAACCCCGTCTCTACTAAAAATACAAAAAAATTAGCCGGGCATGGTGCTGGGTACCTGTAGTCCCAGCTACTTGGGAGGCTGAGGCAGGAGAATGGTGTGAACCTGGGAGGTGGAGCTTGCAGTGAGCCAAGATTGTGCCACTGCATTCCAGCCTGGGCAATAGAGCGAGACTCCGTCTCAAAAAAAAAAAAAAAAGAGACTGTAAAGAAGGACTTTGATGAATATGTAAAATTTTCACAAACAGATATATATATATATCTAGATATAAAAAATATATCTAGATATATGAAGGACCTTCCAGGCATTAATATGATATTTAAAATATTGCTAACTTTCTAATATTATTAATTACTTAGTAGTATGAAAATTTGGACTTGTTTCCTCATTTATAAAGTTTGTACTTTAAAAATATTTGCCATTTTTCTTTTCTGAAAAATGTTCTATGTTTTTAGGTACGGCCGAATAGAAATTCTGTCTGGATTTATTAATGGACTTTTTCTAATAGTAATAGCGTTTTTTGTGTTTATGGAGTCAGTGGCTAGATTGATTGATCCTCCAGAATTAGACACTCACATGTTAACAGTAAGTCTTTTTATTTTCCTATTTGAATTTCTAGTCATACTTACATAGTTTTTTCTATCCTAAAGTTTAACTGTTTGTAGTTATTGCTCTAAGAAGATTTTATTTTATTTTTTATTTATATCAACATGACTTCCTATCTTGCTGTTTACATTTATACTGCTTCCTCTTAGAAATTCTCTTTTTTTTTTTTTTTTTTGAGGCAGAGTCTCTGTTTTCCAGGCTGGAGTGCAGTGGCACAATCTCAGCTCACTGCAACCTCCACCTCCCAGGCTCAAGGGATTCTCATGCCTCAGCCTCCCGAGTAGCTGGGATTACAGGCATGTGCCACCACACCCAGCTAGTTTTTGTATATTTTGTAGAGACAAGGTTTCGCCATGTTGACCAGGCTGGTCTCGAACTACTGACCTCAAGCCCTCCCACCTTGGCATCCCAAAGTGCTGGGATTACAGGTGTGAGCCACTGTGCCTGGCCAGCTGTAGCAACTTTTAATGTTCTCGCTCTACCACCAAAGCTTTACATGTGCTGTTTCTTGTAGTTGGCATGTCCTTTCCTTACTTCTGCCCTTCAGCCTCCGTCAAGATTTTGCTTGTGTGTCTCCTCTAGTGAAATACTTTTTTTCTTTTTTTTTTTTTTTTTTGAGACAGGGTCTTGCTCTGTCACCCAGGCTGGAGTGCAGTAGCACAATCTCGGCTCACTGTAACCTCCGCCTCCCGGGTTCAAACGATTCTCCTGTCTCATCCTCCTGAGTAGCTGGGACTATAGGTGCCCACCGCCATGCCCCGCTAATTTTTGTAAATACTTTCTTTTAATCCCCCTCTTATCTCCGCAAAGTTTGTTAGATTCCTTTTCTCAGTATTCTCATTATGTTTTGTGCATTCTTCTTTTAGCAACATTGAGTTGCAGTTATTTAATTTGTCATTCTTCCACAATTAAGATTATATAAGTATCTTCAGGACCTGAATTATGTATTATCAACTCGTAAGTTCTAGCACCTGGCTTGTCATAGGAACTCAGTTGTTAAATGACTAAAAGCAGCTCTGAGTCTTGCTGGTGGAAGCATACATGAGTAAAATGTTTCTAGAATAAGTTTGGAAAAATAAACTTTTTTGAGTTTTTAAGAGCTTGTATCCTTTGACATTTAATATTTATCATACATAAACATTCACACAAACATATAGAAGTACATGATTCAGGCCGGGTGTAGTGACTCACGCCTGTAATCCCAGCACTTTGGGAGGCTGAGGTGGTTAGATCACCTGAGGTCAGGAATTTGAGACCAGTCTGGTCCACATAGTGAAACCCCATCTCTACTAAAAATACAAAAATTAGCCAGATGTGGTGACACACACCTGTAATCCCAGCTAGTTGGGAGGCTGAGGCAGGAGAATCACTTGAGCCAGGTGGCAGAGGCTTCAGTGAGTCCAGGTTGCGCCACTGTACTCCAGCCTGGGTGACAGAGAGACTCTGTCAAAAAAAAAAAAAAGTAGTACATGATTCATTGTACCCTTATTTATAATAGTGAAAAAATGGAAACAATTCACTGTCTACCAGTGAAAAAAGTAATTAAATAAAATTGTTATCTATATAATAGAATACTATGGAGCTACTGAAAAGAATGAGATATATCTGTATATACTGGCATGAAAATATTTACAAGATGTACTAGTGAAAAACAAACTGCAGGCCAGGCGTGGTGGCGGGCGCCTGTAATCCTAGCTGCTTGGGTGGCTGAGGCAGGAGAATTGCTTGAACCTGGGAGGTAGAGGTTGCAATAAGCTGAGATCGTGCCACTGCACTTCAGCCTGGGCGACAGAGCGAATCTCTGTCTCAAAATAAGAAAAAATTGTAAAAGAGTATTATGATTACATTGTTGGTTTTAAAGGGTGTTAGGTGTATGTATGTTAGTACATAGATGGAAAATACACCATTTTAAGCATGACTAACCCTTGGTGGTAGAATTATAGGAGACTTTCATCTTCTACATTTTTATTTTCCTGATAAAATACACAATGATGATGTATTTTTCAGTAGGGGAGAAGGAGTACTTATGAGATGATGGAGTCTCTGTAAGCAGTACTTGGTTTCATTCAAAGTCACTAACCATCTACAAGCTTATAAAGCCTAATGACATATTAAAATCTGGAGTCAAATGGTCCCAATCACAGGAAGAAGTAAATAATTACTACTTTTGAAAAGTAATTAAAAGTATTTGTCCTTCTCACTTTATATTTTCCTTTTATAAAACAAATGGATTGCTTTAAATTGTAGATGTAGACAAATTAACACCCTGAGCTACTACTATTCACGATCATTTTGTAAGAGCAGATAATCAAGGATAAGTAACTTTGTTTATCCTTTGGAGTATTATTGTGGCACCATTAAATTAAAGTAATTTCATTCACTTTGTTAAGAAAAAAATGAGAGACCAGGCATAGTGGCTCATGCCTGTAATCCCATAATCCCAACACTTTTGGAGGCCACGGCAGGAAGATCACTTGAGCCCAGGAGTTTGAGGACAGCCTGGGCAACATAGACCCTGTCTCTACCAAAGAAAAAAGTTTGTTTTTAGTTTAAATAAATGAGCGATTACTATTGTATGTTTGCTTTTTCATTATACTTGTTTTACTTTGGAAAATTTTACTGTGTTTAAGACATAATAAGACCGTATTTGGAATCTGCTCATTAACAAATTATAATTATTTGCATATAAACTGTTCAAATTTACCTAGTAATATAAACAAGATTTCAGGTACAGTGTATGCTTGCCCTAGTAAACAGTACTTTCAAACTCTTAAATAAACAAAACTTGGCATCATTTATTTATACATAAACCATAAACCAAGTACATACCATTCTTAATTGAAATAAGTCCAAATTCCTCTACTTACCAATTTTGCTTGATATTTGAAAGTTAAAATGTTTCTTCTAAAATGTTCTAAAATTCATATTTTTAAAATTTGGACTTACTGAAACCTAGTAAGGTTTTACTGTAAATACTTTCAAAACTGTAAACAGAAAAACATATATAGCTATATAATAACTTTTAAATAACAAGTTTATTTTTAAATTACTAATTTAAAGGGTTTTTTTTCTCCCTTTTGCTAGCCAGTCTCAGTTGGAGGGCTGATAGTAAACCTTATTGGTATCTGTGCCTTTAGCCATGCCCATAGCCATGCCCATGGAGCTTCTCAAGGAAGCTGTCACTCATCTGATCACAGCCATTCACATCATATGCATGGACACAGTGACCATGGGCATGGTCACAGCCACGGATCTGCAGGCGGAGGCATGAATGCTAACATGAGGGGTGAGTCCTTGCAAAATATTATCCTACTTTTCGACTGTGTTCTAAATTGACCCTCTGTGTTTATTTGTATTAAGTTTTGGGCTTCTGGTATGATAAGATTTTTAAAAAGCAATCTGTGAGTAAAAGAAAGGTCTGAAGCTATCACTATAGAAAATACTCTTACCTGAACACACATAAAATTAAATATTTTTCAGCCTTTATAAAAAGGGACATTCTGGTTGGGGGTGCGGTGGTTCACGCCTGTTAATCCCAGCAATTTGGGAAGCTGAGGCGGGAATACCACCTGAGGACAGGAGTTTGAGACCAGCCTGGCCAATATGGTGAAACCCTATCTCTACTAAAAATTCAAAAATTAGCCGGGCATGGTGGCGGGTGCCTGTAATCCCAGCTACTCAGGAGGCCGAGGCCGGAGAATCCCTTGAACCCAGGAGGCAGAGGTTGCAGTGATCCAAGATCGCACTACTGCACTCCAGCCTGGGAGACACAGCAAGACTCCATCTCAAAAAATTTAAAAAAAAAAATTAAAAAGGAACATTTTATGCTTTTTTTGGCAACACATATACTAAAATTAGAAGAGTACAGCAAAGATTAGCATGGCATCTAATTTAAAAAAATAAATAAGTTCTATAATATGTGACAACATAGATGAACTTTAAGGACATTATGCCAAGTGAAATAAGCCAGTCATGGAAAGATAGATACTGCATGCTTCCACTTACATGGGATGAAATTCATAGAACCAAAGGATAGGTTGATGGTGGCTAGGATGAGGGGGAAATGGAGGTCACTAACCCACAGGTATAAAGTATTAATGGCAAGACGAACAAGTTCTAGAGATCTGCTGTACAACATTGTACCTAAAGTCATTGATAATGTTTTGTGCACTTAAAATTTTCTTGTTAATTGTTCTTACCACAATAAAATTTTAAAAATTTTAATGAAAATGAATCTTGCTGTAGAACACAGAAAAAAAATTAAAATGAAAATCAAAATATAGCAGGAATTCTGATGTCACAGAAATTTTTTTTTTTTTTTCTTTTGAGATAGAGTTTTGCTCTTGTTGCAAAGCTGGAGTGCAATGGCACAATCACGGCTCACCACAACCTCCGCCTCCTGGGTTCAAGTGATTCTCCTGCCTCAGCCTCCTGAGTAGCTGAGATTACAGGCATGCACTACCACACCCGGCTAATTTTGTTGGTTTGTTTTGTTGTTGTTTTTTTTTTAATAGAGATGGGTTTTCTCCATGTTGATCAAGCTGGTCTCAAACTCCCGACCTCAGGTGATCCGCCCATCTTAGCCTCCCAAAGTGCTGGGATTACAGGTGTGAGCCACCATGCCTGGCCATCACAGAAAATTTTTTAAAAAGAAAATGAGGCCAGGCACAGTGGCTCACATCTGTAATCCTAGCACTTTGGGAGGCCGAGGTAGGCAGATCACCTGAGGTCGGGAGTTCAAGATCTGTCCCTCCAACATGGCGAAACCCTGTCTCTACTAAAAATACAAAACAGCTGGGTGTGGTGGCAGGCGCCTGTAGTCAGTCTCAGCTACTCAGGAGGCTGAGGCACGAAAATCCCTTGAACCTGAGAGGTGGAGGTTGCAGTGAGCCAAGATTACACCACTTTACTCCAGCCTGGGCAACAGAGTGAGACTCTGTATCAAAAAAAAAAAAAAAAGAAAATGAAAACATATTTGTTCTTAAATGTTAGTGTTTAAATGATTATAATTATAGAGTCCTTTTCATAGTAACAGCTGAATAGATATTAGTTGCAAGGTAAATACAGTGTGCCATTATGACCCCTCATTACAAAAAGGAAATTCTTACTCCTTTTTTAGAAACTTTTATTGCACTATAAAAAAAATGGAGGGAAGTACTAATCATTTATTATGATGAATTGTTTATTCTGATTGCTTAATATAAGTAATTTGGGTAATGTCAAAACTTGCCTCAAGTATGATTTTTAGGAAGTCTTTCCAGACAAAGTACACCATAAAATTCAGCACGCTGTGTCATGAATGCCCATGTCCTTATATTTTTACCACTGTATTCTGAATTCCTTGAGGGCAGTGATCATGTTTTAGGCATTTTGAAGTACTAGCCAGTAGCAAAGTATGTGGTACACTGTAGGTATCCAGTAATATTGGTAGAATGTATTAAAAAACTAAATTAGATGTGCCTTAATTTTTAATGTCCTTATATATTTTATTTGTAGGTGTATTTCTACATGTTTTGGCAGATACACTTGGCAGCATTGGTGTGATTGTATCCACAATTCTTATAGAGCAGTTTGGATGGTTCATCGCTGACCCGCTCTGTTCTCTTTTTATTGCTGTATTAATATTTCTCAGTGTTGTTCCACTAATTAAAGATGCCTGCCAGGTTCTACTCCTGAGATTGCCACCAGAATATGAAAAAGAACTACATATTGCTTTAGAAAAGGTACTGTATGTAATTTCTTCACTACTTTCTTCCTTGAAAATCACATTTTTGAAGTCTTTGCTGGAAATAAAATAAACACCCAAATAAATAATAAAACAAAACAAAAAGAGGCCAAAAAAGAAATATAAGGTAGCATTTAAAATTTAATAAGTTGACCTAACAAGAAATATGCAAGGTATAAATGAGAAAAATACAGTTTTATTTAAAGGACATAAAACAGTGACTGAGTAGATGGATGAGATTTTCTTGGATGAGAAGACTCTTTATTATAATGATGTTGATTTTATTTTATTTAGATTTCAATTTAGTTGCCTTCATTGGATATTTTTGTTTATGGTTTGTGATGTTCTAAAATTATTTGGAACTTACTTGGAAGAGTTAGTGCTTGAGAATAAGAAAACATACAGAATTAATTAATAGGATCCTACTTTGTAATTATAAAGTAACAGAATTAAGTGACAAAACTAATAGTTTGGTCCTTGCGTAAGAATAAAGACATAAATCAACTTTTAAAAAAATAATAAGTTCCCATTCTTGTGACCTGGGATTGGTTCCTGGGCAGTGCAAAAAAAAAAAAAAAGTAACAATAATAATAATAGGTCGTCCGTAAAAGAAGAAATAATAAAAAATGAAAATAAATGAAGAATTATGGTATATAGCATAAAAGAAGAAATAAAAATAATAGGTTGTCCAGAAACAGACACAGGAGTTTATAGAATTCAGTATATAGCAAAGATGGTATTTTAGATCATTGGGGAGAAATAGTTGACATAAACAACCCACTTTCGGTTAATTCTCTACTTGGTGGGGGAAAAAAAGCTATTATCTCTATGCCATATTACATAAAAATACATTTCCAGTGGATTAAATATGTAAATGACAAAAAAATTATGAAACTACTAAACAGAAAAATATTTTTGTTTGTTTTTTGAGACGGAGTCTTGCTCTATTGCCAGGCTGGAGTGGAGGGGCACGATCCCAACTCACTGCAACCTCCACCTCCCACGTTCAAGCGATTCTCCTGCCTCAGCCTCCCAAGTTGCTGGGATTACAGGCCTACTACACCCAGCTAATTTTTATATTTTAGTACAGACGGGGTTTCGCCATGTTGGCGAGGCTGGACTTGAACTCCAGACCTCAAGCTATCCACCCACCTCGGCCTCCCAAAGTGCTGGGATTAGAGGTGTGAGCCACCACGCCTGGCCAGAAAAATATGTTTATAATCACGAAGATAGGGAAAGCCTTTTTAATATACTTGAAACCAGAAGCCAGACGTGGTGGCGTGCGCCTGTAGTCCCAGCTACTTGGGAGGCTGAGGCAGGAGAATTGCTTGAACCCAGGAGGCAGAGGTTGCAGTGAGCCGAGATGGTGCCACTGCACTCCAGCCTGGCGACAGAGCAAGACTCCGTCTCAAAAAAAAACAAAAACAAACAAAATAAAGATACCTGTAAGACCCATTTGCCTTC
>NW_012102932.1:1951257-1952073 GCF_000951045.1 Mandrillus leucophaeus | reverse complement strand
TTTGTATTTTTGGTAGAGACGGGGTTTTGCTATGTTGGCCAGTCTAGTCTCAAACTCCTGACCTCAGGTGATCTGCCCGCCTCGACCTCCCAAAGTGCCGGGTTCACAGGCGAGCCATCGTTCCCAGCCTAATCTTCCAACTCTGTAATGATAATATCACTTACTTTTTATGTCTAGATTTGTTTTATATCTAAAAATTGCTAAAATTAATGAAGTTTTGTGTTTAGAGGATAAGCTTTAGTTAATGTAAAAAATTCATTTATGAATTTGGTTCATCTTGGTTCCAGTAGATTTATCAAAAAATAAGTTATTATAAATATACTCCTAAATTAGTAATAATCAACTTGGCAGGGTATATGCTATGTTTGGAGATAGAGGTCAGAACAGTTACTAAAAGCCCTATTCTAAATGTGCCAAATTGGAAACAATGGCTGTTTTCCTTTTCTACTGTGAATGTCAAATCAGTATTTACTGACCTAAAAGAGTCTAATATTTTAACTAACTAAATGATGAACATTACTTTGAAGATTTATCTTGGACTAGTGTAACTGTTTGTTTGTTTGTTTGTTTACTCATTCATTTTAGAGACAAGATCTCACTGTGTTGCCCAGGCTGGTCTCAAACTCCTGGGCTCAAGCGATCCTCCTGCCTCAGCCTTCCTGGGCCACTGTGCCCGGCCTGTAACTATTTTAAAAATGTGACACAGGTTTGGCCGGGCACAGTGGCTCAAGCCTGTAATCCCAGCACTTTGGGAGGCCGAGGCGGGTGGATCACGAGGTCAGGAGATCGAGACCATCCTGGCTTACATGGTGAAAC
>NW_012102932.1:1947937-1950767 GCF_000951045.1 Mandrillus leucophaeus | reverse complement strand
GCCCGTCTCGGCCTCCCAAAGTGCTGGGATTACAGGCGTGAGCCACCGCGCCCGGCCCAAGGGATTTTTTTTTTTTTAATACTCGCCTTACACTTACCAGTTGAGCATCCCTAATCTGAAAATCCAAATCCAAAATGCTCCAATGAGCATTTCCTTTTAGCACTATCTTGGCACTCAAAAAGTTTCAGATTTTAGAGCATCTCAGATTTCATATTTTCAGATTAAAGATACTCAACCCGTATCAACAATGTACAGCATATTAAGACATATGTAGTAAATGCATTACTCTAAATGCTTCAAAATGTATGGATTTTTATAACAGGTTACAGGAATACTTAAAGATGCTGGAGTAAACAATTTAACAATTCAAGTGGAAAAGGAGGCATACTTTCAACATATGTCTGGCCTAAGTACTGGATTTCATGATGTTCTTGCTATGACAAAACAAATGGAGTCCATGAAATACTGCAAAGATGGTACTTACATCATGTGAGATAACTCAAGAATTACCTCTGGAGTATGAACAATGAAGATTAAATGACTCAGTATTTGTGACATTGCCAGAAGGATAAAATTTCACATTAACTGTACAGAAACAGAGTTCCCTACTACTGGATCAAGGAATCTTTCTTAAAGGAAATTTAAATACAGAATGAAGCATTATGGTACAAGTGGAGTAATTATTTAAATTATGTGTATAAAAGGAATCAAATTTTGAGTAAACATGATGTATTACATCATCTTCAAAAATAGATATGATGGATTCTAGTGAAGACCAAAATTACTTCTGTTTACTTTCTATCAGGAAGCATCTCCATTGTAAATATGTATTTACATGTTTATTACAAAGACCCAAATGAAAAATTTTTAGTCCATCTTTTGCATAGCCTAAGGATAAAATAGGAATAAAAGTTCTATATTTATGGATTTTCTGTATATAAAACTGGTTTCTAATTATAACTTAAGTCCATTAAGTAAAATCTGTATTGCCACTTTAAATGTAAACTAAATTATTTGGGAGAAACTTCAACCACTGATATAAGCAGTGAGAATAGGGAAGTGTATAACATCACAGTTTTTGATGTATTACAAAAATCAACCACTCTATAAAATAAATTTTTTTTACTTTTGGTAATATTTGCAAATGAATAATTTATTAGGTTAAAGAACTTATACTAAGTTGTGTCCATGTTATTCATTTACTTACCATGTTCCTTTAAAGTAGAATATTTCATTTCTTGTTATATATTTGACATTCCAAGCTGCTTATCAAGCTGGTATCCAAGCAGTGGTAAGCTTTCATCCTTTCTTAGCTCCATAATGTTGTGAAACAGCCAGTTAAGACAATCGTAAATAATTGTCAACTCACAGTTGAATTCTCTGCCTATGGAGGTAACTTTTTTCTAATTTCTGGAACATACATAAGAAATACCAAAGAATAGGTAGTTATTTCAAAATTTAATAAGTAAAACTTGTCCATAAACATTTGAGCACCATGAAATCAAAATACCCTATAACTACTTTCTATAGTCATATCCAATTTATATTTTTTTATTTCCAGTTGTAACTAGATATGTAGTAAAGTCTCAAAAGACTTTACGATAGATAATAACATGCAGTTTTATCAGCACCAAAGAATGTTGTCCAAAAGAAACTTTTTAATACCTGTCTATTTATAACCATTTGAATATTTTCATTCTTATATTAAGAATTTTGATAAGTAGGTTGAATTTAGTATGAGTACTATTTTCTTATATATAACACAATGGCAAACATGTATTATAAATCATATTTTTGTCTTACCAATTTTAATATATGAGGGATTTTAGAAATTTGTTGTAAGTTATTTTTATATTTCTTGTCTTTTGCATATTTTTTTGCCAAAATCTTCAATACATATTAAAATTTTTGAGTGGTGGGAAAATAATTGCATATTGATGTTTTAATGCAATTTTTGTACATTAAAAAAAATTTAAGTAGATAGGTGCAATAAATATTACACCAAAGTTAAAATTGTCATTTCCCTTAGAAGACATATAAACAGCAAAAAAATAATTGATTGTGAGATATTAGAGTAAGAGAGAGAGCGGGGGCTGAAGGTTAGGGAGGTAAAATTAGAAAGTATGAAAACTCTAATACTGAAAGCACCAGGGTACTGTGTTTCAGCTCATGCAAATCATGCAACTAGGCCAGGTGCAGTGTCTCATGCCTGAAATCATGGCACTTTGGGAGGCTAAAGTGAAAGGATAGCTTGAGCCCAGGAGTTTGAGAACAGCCTGAGCAACATAGCAAGATTCCATCTCTACAAAAATTTTTAAAAATTAGCTGGGACATGGTGGCACACACCTCTTGGGAGGCTGAGGCAGGAGGATTGCTTGAGCCTAGGAGGCCAAGGCTGCAATGAGTCATGATGGCACCACTGCTCTCTAACCTGGGTGACACAGCAAGATCTTACCTCAAAAAAAAAAAATTCATGCAACTTTAGGCAAATCAGCCTCTCTGAGGTATCTTTTTATTTTTTTCCTCATACGTAAACTAAATAAAACCTGCTCAAATCTACTGCACAGGATTTGGGAACAAAAAGTATAATGTGTATGGAAATGCAATGGAAGTTGAAAAAGGCTAAATAAAGTCAAAGAATTGTTACTATTTTAAGCCTGACTTCAAAGGTAGCCATCATTAACTTGTCTCTTTTTTTCTATAAATCAGCATCTCAAGAGATTAATTAGATGTTTAATGTATAAATAAGTTAAAAATAATATCCAAAATAGAAGCCTGTTTTGAGGGAGGGGAGTGTGGATTTTTTTTTTTTTTTTTTTTTTTTTTTTTT
>NW_012102932.1:1941001-1946047 GCF_000951045.1 Mandrillus leucophaeus | reverse complement strand
GTGAAACCCTGTCTCCACAAAAAATACAAAAAAATTAGCTGGGCCGGGTGCGGTGGCTCACACCTACAATCCCAGCACTTTGAGAGGCCAAGGTGGGTGGATCATGAGGTCAGGAGTTCGAGACCATCCTGACCAACATGATGAAACCCCGTCTCTACTTAAAAAAAAAAAAAAATACAAAACAGCCAGGCCTGGTGGCTTGCACCTGTAATCCCCGCTACTCAGGAGGCTGAGACAGGAGAACCGCTTGAACGCGGGAGGTGGAGGTTGCAGGAGCCGAGATCATGCCATTGCACTCCAGCCTGGGCAACAGAGTGACACTCCATCTCAAAAAGAAAAAAATTAGCTGGGCGTGGTGGTGTGTGCCTGTAATCCCAGCTACTCAGGAGGCTGAGGGCAGGAGAATCACTTGAACCAGGGAGTCAGAGGTTGCAGTGAGCCGAGGTGGCGCCACTGCACTCCAGCCTGGCAAGAGAGCAATACTCTGTCTCAAAAGACAAACAAACAAAAATCATAGAATAAACTACACAGATCGTAAGTGCTCAGTTCAGTGAAGTGGTGAGGATATGGGGCAACTGGAACTCACTGCTAAAATTAAGTAATACATGCATCCTGTGACCCAGCATTTTCACTCCTAGGTATTTCACTCCTAGGTATTCATATTTCACAATATGAAGCATGTGTTTACAAAAAGACTTGTACAAGAATATGTATTCGTAATAGCAAAAAAAACTAGAAACAACCCAAATGTCCATCAATAAGAGAATGGGTAAGTCAATTGTCGTGTATTCATAATGGAATAATAAGCAGTAAAACATAAAATTACCATTACATTTAGAAGAATCTCAAAAACATATTAAGTGAAAGAAGGCAGACATAAGAGAGTTCATACTGTATTCATTTCATTTATAAGAAGTCCAGAGGGCACGGCGGCTCACACCTGTAATCCCAGCAATTTGGGAGGCCAAGGTGGGCAGATTGCTTGAGCTCAGGAGTTCAAGATCAGTCTGGGCCATGTGGCAAGACCCCATCTCTAAAAAAATACAAAAATTACCCAGTCACGGTGGCATGCACCTGTGGTCCCATCATTTGGGAAGCTGAGATAGGAGGATCACTCTTGAGCCCAGGTTGAGGCTATAGTAAGCTGTGATTGCACCACTGCACTCCAGCCTGGGAGGCAGAGTGAGATCCTGTCTCAAAAACTTTTTTTCAAATTCATGTATATGAAGTCCAAGAACAGATAAGACTAATACATACTGATAGAGCACAGAAAGTGGGTTTGTATTAGTTTTCTATTGCTGTTGTAACAAATTACCACAAACTTAGTGGCTTAACATGCATTTTCAACCTGAGAAGGCTGATTAGTAAAAGATTTTTTTAAAAAACACCAATTCATTGCCTTAGTTCTGTGGGTCACAAGTCCAGGATGAGGCTCATTGGGCCAAGTTCAGGATGTCAGCTGGGCTGTTTCTTCCTGGAGGATCTACAGGAGAATCTGTTTCCTTGGTCATTAAGGCTTTTGGCTGTATTTAGTCCTTATAGACATAAAGCCGTGGTCCCTGTTTCTTCACTGGTGTTCCCAGCTTCTAGAGGCCACCTGCATTCCTTGCTTGTGGTCCCCTTCCTCCATCTTCACAACCAGCAAGAGTGGGTCACATAGTTCTCATGCTTCAGATCTCTCCTCCCTCTTCTTTCACCACTGCACCTCTCTGACCTGTTCTACTTTCCTCTTCTACTTCTAAGGACTCATGCGATTGCACTGGGCCCACCCAGGTAATCCAGGATATCCTCCCCATCTCAAAGTCTTCAAAGTTCCATTTGCCAGGTAAGGTAACATATTCACAGGTTCCAGGCATTAGGGCATGGACATCTTTGGAAGGTCCTTATTCTGGTCATCTTGGGAAAATAAGAGATTTGTTGGAAAGGGGCAGGAAGGATCTCTTTGGAGTGATGGAAATGTTCTGTATCTTGATCAGGGTGGTGGTTACACATGTGTATACAGTTGTCAAGTCTTAAATTATAATTTCTACATTATGGCATTTTCTTTTTCGAGTATTTTTTATTTTGCTTTAATTATTTAGAAGCTACTTTGTGCTTGGCACTGTATTAAGCACTTTATGTAATCATCTTGTGCTTTTTTTTTTTTACTTCTAGTACACTGATATTATCACATATTAAGTTTGCTTTAGGCCGGGCACTGTGGCTCATGCCTGTAATCTCAGCACTGTGGGAGGCCAAGGCGGGCCAATCACTTGAGGCCAGGAGTTAGAGACCAGCCTGCCCAACATGGCAAAACCCTGTCTCTATAAAAAATACAAAAAGTAGCCAGTTATGGTGGTTCATGCCTGCAGTCCCAGCTACTTGAGAGGCTGAGGCGGGAGGATTGCTTGAGCCCAGGAGGTGGAGGTTGCAGTGAGCCGAGATCACTCCACTGCACTCCAGCCTGGGTGACAGAGCCAGACCCTGTCTCAAAAACAAAAAAAAAAGTTTCCTTTAGTTAGTCAAGTTTGATAATGCAGTAAGGTCAACTAGACTCATTCAGGTACATATTATTCTACTTTATGGTTATTTGCTATTTGAATTTAAAACCCAAGGTTTCTCCCTGCAACAAACTTTAATAAATAGATGTGTTAATATTCACACAGTTACAGCAAGCCTGTTTAATAATACAATCATTTATGGCTTTTTGTGTTTTATTTATGTTTTTTTTTATTTATTTTTAGAGTCTCACTCAGTTGCCAGGCTGGAGAGCAGTGGTGCAATCTGTGCTCACTATAATCTCCACTTCCTGGGTTCAAATGATTCTCCTGCCTCAGCCTCCCACGTAGCTGGGACTACAGGTGCACACCACCACGCCCAGCTAATTTTTGTATTTTTTTTTTTTTAGTAGAGACGGAGTTTCACCATGTTGGCCAGGATGGTCTCGATCTCGACCTTGTGATCCATCCACCCACCTCGGCCTCCCGAAGTGCTGGGATTACAGGCATAAGCCACCGTGCCCGGACTGCGTTTTATTTTTCATTATAATTCTTTTCTTCTGTTATTGCAATTTATGGCTTTTTAAACATTCAATAAATTAACTCATAACAAATACTGAAGGCCTTTACACTAAATACACTGCACTAGGAGCTAGGGATAAAGTCATCAGTAATACAAAGTCCTGCCCTAATGGAGCTTCCTTCTAATGTAGAAGACAAGACCAGTATGTAATAAAATGTAGTAAATACTATGAAGAAAAGCAATAACTTACTGAACTTTTGCCATGTTCCAGATGGACACTGTTCTAAACAATAAATATGTGTAATTATTATTTCCATTTTACTGATGCGGAAACTGAAGCAGGAAAAGGTTAATTAACCTGCCCCAAATCATACACGTTGTAAGTGGGAAAGCCAGCTTTCTAAACTAGGCACTCTGGATTCAGGGTTGAGACTTAACTAAAGCAGGGTTCAAGGACAGACTTATAGAGGTGCCAGAGAGTGGCTGAAGAGGATTTCTATGGAAGAAGACTTCAGCACTGCAGTGAAGTCAGGAGGCAGACAGTCTCCAGGATTCTAAACCATCTTCTACTAACAACTACTATTCTAGACTGAGAGAACATCAAATGAAATGCAAGGACATTTGAGACAGGAGGTGCTTAGCATGATTTAAAAAAAAAGAAAAAAAAGAAAAAAAAGCAAGAGACCAGTGATAGCAGCAAACTTAGACGGCATGTTGAGAACTTGGAAAGTCTGTGGATGGCTCCAGATAAGGTACTGACTTGAGCCAATGTGTTTCGAAAGTATCAGGGTAGGAGAGCAAGAGTAGAATCTCGGGTACAGTTGGAAGGCTTTTGCTGAAGCTGAAGTGAGAGAGGATGGTGACTTGAATAAAGTAACATATTCATGGCCCCTTATTTGTAAGCTTGCTCTTTAAGATAAAAAGACGAATCAGACACAAACCCTGCCTTCAATATGCTTGTTACAGCAGGGAAGAGAAGACATAAGTAACTCAAACATTAGAGAGATTTGATGCCCTAAGTAAATAGCAAACTTCAGAATGTGGAAGTTACTTTGATTTTATGAGTTGAGTGTTGCTTTGTTGCCAGAATGGAGTGCAGTGGCGTGATTATGGCTCACTGCAGCCTTGAACTCTTGGGCTCAAGTGATCCTCCCACCTCAGCCTCCCTATAGTAGCTGGGACTACAGGTGCGTGCTACCACGCCCAGCTAATTTTTTATTTTTTGTTGAAACAGATTCTATATGGTCCAGGTTGGTCTCAAACTCCCGGGCTCCAGTGATCCTCCCACCTCAGCCTCCCAAAAAGCTGGGATTACAGGAATGAGCCATTAAGTCAGGCAGAGGTTACTTTTAGCTGAAGGGAAGAGGGCAAGGCTAGAAAGAGGAAGTGGCATTTGATAGACCTAAGGGACTGGTAAGCTTTGGAAGTATGATGGTAAAGGGATTCAGTCCACCTGGAGTGAACCATGTAAACCCATCGGCAGTTCAGTTTTACATAATCTTGGCCTACAGACATGGGATAAATAGGTCTACAGTTAGGAAGCTTAGGAGCAGGGATTTGTGGGTATTTGAATACCAGGTTAACGATCTGTTACTCTCTGGCCCAGCACGGCAGCTCACGCCTGTAATCCCGTCACTATGGAAGGCTAAGGCGTGCGAATCATCTGAGGTGAGGAGTTCGAGAGCAGCCTGGCCAACATGGTGAAACCCTGTCTCTACTAAAACTACAAAAATTAGCCAGATATAGTGGCAGGATTACAGGATCTAGGGGATAGCTACTTAGGATGGGTTGGGGGAAGAGGGGCGGCGGACTGAGGCAGGAGAATCGCTTGAACACGGGAGGCAGAGGTTGCAGTGAGCCGAGAAGAGAGACTTCTGTCTCAAAAAAAAAAACAAAAAACTATTATTCTCACAGAGGTTGCTGTAAGCCAAGATTGTGCCACTGTACTCTAGCCTGGGCAAAGAGCAAAACTCCATCTCAAAAAATAAAATAAAATAAAATAAAATAAAATAAAATAAAATAAAATAAAATAAAATAAAATAAAAT
>NW_012102932.1:1937525-1940716 GCF_000951045.1 Mandrillus leucophaeus | reverse complement strand
TTAGCCAGGATGGTCCCGATCTCCTGACCTCGTGATCCGCCCGTCTCGGCCTCACAAAGTGCTGGAATTACAGGCTTGAGCCACCGCGCCTGGCCAAATTTATTGTTTCTTTAACGTGATAACTGATCAAGGCCCAGCACAGTGGCTTACACCTATAATCCCAGCACTTTGGGAAGCTGAGACAGGAGGATCACCTAAGCCCAGGAGTTCGAGACCAGCCTGAGCAACACAGAGATCCCCATCTCTAAAAAAAAAAAAAAACAAACAAATAACTGATCAAACTGTAAACTTTCCTAATTTCATCAGAAAATTAAGCTACATAATTCGATATCTCTAACCAAAGGATCCTGGTTTTACTTCAGATTATGATTCTCCCCTAAAATGTCTACTATAGTAATGCAGAGGTGTGTGTTTTTACTAGTTAATAGTCACATGGTCCAAAGTTCAGAAGAGTAAATGGCATAAAGACTTCCACTTCTTTCACTCACATACACAGCTCTCTTCTCTAGAAACGACCATTCTTGTCAGTTTCTAGACTATCTTTCCAGATATTATATGCATACACAAGAAAAAAGTGTATATTATTTTTCACTTAGAAATTATTCCATAATTAAAACAGTAAAAAGCATTCTTTTTTTAGCTGCCTAATAACTCCATTAATGGATTTTTTTTAAGATTGGATCTAATCTTTTGCTATTCTAGACAATACTAATATGAATAGCCTTATACAGACATTTTGCATGTGTGCAAATAAATATGTGGAATTCCTACAAGTGGAATTTCAGAGTCAAAGGGTTTGGAACGTTTATAAATTTGAAAAATATTACTAAATTTTACTCCATTGAGATTGTAACAGCTTACCCTCCTGCCAGCAATGTTAGATGTCTTAAAATGGAAATAGAGAAACATTTCTTATGGCCTAAATTAGTAGCAAATTAAATATATAGGGAGATTATATTTAGATGGCTGAGCTCAGTTATAAAGCCACTAAAGTTCATTTCATTTTAGAGTGATTTTCCAGAAGGAAAATTTTCTGGTAAATTAATTATTTAATTTAATTAAAACGGTAAATTACCAATTTTTTTTTTTTTTTTTGACAGTCTTGCTCTGTCACACACGCTGGAGTGTAGTGGTGCGATCTCTGCTCACTGCAACCTCCACCTCCCAGGTTGAACTGATTTTCCTGCTTCAGTCTCCCGAGTAGCTGGGACTACAGGCACGTGCTCACCATGCCCAGCTAATTTTGTATTTTTAGAGACACCATGTTGGCCAGGCTGGTCTGGAACTTCTATCCTCAGGCAATCAGCCTGCCTCAGCCTCCCAAAATGTTGGGATTACAGGCGTGAGCCACCATACCCGGCCCTTTTTCTGTCTTATTCCTTGTATCCATAGCACATTTCTGACACAGATGTTCAAAGATGGTTATATGCAGTGCATATAGAAACACTGTTCTGTTACCTATTTTCTTTCCTGATATTTTTATTAAGGTGTTTTTAACATAGAATAAATTGCCTGGGCATGGTGGCTCACACCTATAATCCCAGCACTTTGGGAGGCTGAGGTGGGCAGATCACGATGTCAGGAGATTGAGACCATCCTGGCCAACATAGTGAAACCCTGTCTCCACAAAAAATACAAAAAAATTAGCTGGGCCGGGTGCGGTGGCTCACACCTACAATCCCAGCACTTTGAGAGGCCAAGGTGGGTGGATCATGAGGTCAGGAGTTCGAGACCATCCTGACCAACATGATGAAACCCCGTCTCTACTTAAAAAAAAAAAAAAATACAAAACAGCCAGGCCTGGTGGCTTGCACCTGTAATCCCCGCTACTCAGGAGGCTGAGACAGGAGAACCGCTTGAACGCGGGAGGTGGAGGTTGCAGGAGCCGAGATCATGCCATTGCACTCCAGCCTGGGCAACAGAGTGACACTCCATCTCAAAAAGAAAAAAATTAGCTGGGCGTGGTGGTGTGTGCCTGTAATCCCAGCTACTCAGGAGGCTGAGGGCAGGAGAATCACTTGAACCAGGGAGTCAGAGGTTGCAGTGAGCCGAGGTGGCGCCACTGCACTCCAGCCTGGCAAGAGAGCAATACTCTGTCTCAAAAGACAAACAAACAAAAATCATAGAATAAACTACACAGATCGTAAGTGCTCAGTTCAGTGAAGTGGTGAGGATATGGGGCAACTGGAACTCACTGCTAAAATTAAGTAATACATGCATCCTGTGACCCAGCATTTTCACTCCTAGGTATTTCACTCCTAGGTATTCATATTTCACAATATGAAGCATGTGTTTACAAAAAGACTTGTACAAGAATATGTATTCGTAATAGCAAAAAAAACTAGAAACAACCCAAATGTCCATCAATAAGAGAATGGGTAAGTCAATTGTCGTGTATTCATAATGGAATAATAAGCAGTAAAACATAAAATTACCATTACATTTAGAAGAATCTCAAAAACATATTAAGTGAAAGAAGGCAGACATAAGAGAGTTCATACTGTATTCATTTCATTTATAAGAAGTCCAGAGGGCACGGCGGCTCACACCTGTAATCCCAGCAATTTGGGAGGCCAAGGTGGGCAGATTGCTTGAGCTCAGGAGTTCAAGATCAGTCTGGGCCATGTGGCAAGACCCCATCTCTAAAAAAATACAAAAATTACCCAGTCACGGTGGCATGCACCTGTGGTCCCATCATTTGGGAAGCTGAGATAGGAGGATCACTCTTGAGCCCAGGTTGAGGCTATAGTAAGCTGTGATTGCACCACTGCACTCCAGCCTGGGAGGCAGAGTGAGATCCTGTCTCAAAAACTTTTTTTCAAATTCATGTATATGAAGTCCAAGAACAGATAAGACTAATACATACTGATAGAGCACAGAAAGTGGGTTTGTATTAGTTTTCTATTGCTGTTGTAACAAATTACCACAAACTTAGTGGCTTAACATGCATTTTCAACCTGAGAAGGCTGATTAGTAAAAGATTTTTTTAAAAAACACCAATTCATTGCCTTAGTTCTGTGGGTCACAAGTCCAGGATGAGGCTCATTGGGCCAAGTTCAGGATGTCAGCTGGGCTGTTTCTTCCTGGAGGATCTACAGGAGAATCTGTTTCCTTGGTCATTAAGGCTTTTGGCTGTATTTAGTCCTTATAGACATAAAGCCGTGGTCCCTGTTTCTTCACTGGTGTTCCCA
>NW_012102932.1:1936265-1937475 GCF_000951045.1 Mandrillus leucophaeus | reverse complement strand
AGTGAGCGCCATTGCACTCTAGCCTGGGCAAAGAGCAAAACTCCATCTCAAAAAATAAAATAAAATAAAATAAAATAAAATAAAATAAAATTATAAAATAAAATAGATCTATTACTCTTCCTCTCTTTATTGTTTGTTACGAGTTAACTTTACCATACACATGTTAGGTAACCATAAGGGGGTTAGTTGTCTAACCCTGTAAAAAAGCATCAGGTAAATTATACTAACTTACACTTTACAAATGCCTGACTTCAAGCAGACTTTCCTGTCGTTGTTTGCCTCGATTTTCCTTAAGAACAGGATAGGCTTGCCTAATATGAAAGACTGCAAATTGATACAGTGGGATGGGCTGGCCTAGGAAAAAGACTCCCCGCCATAGTAGTGATCTAACTGCCAGTGTCTTATTCCCGCATTTTAAGTCATGGGGTTTGGATTCAGTAAATATAAGGTAGATCCCTTGTAGTCCTATGAAATCAAAGGAATAGTCCCAAATTAATCTATGGGAACTATTTTGTTAAAGGTATCTATTTAGTCAACAGATGTGTTAAAGACCTAATATATGTAAAGTAGTGTGTATGATGCAAAAGAGGTATGATATGGTTTCTACCCTCACAGGAAAGCACCGTTTATTGAGCATATACAAATATGTAAAAATAGAGGGCATGAAGAGATGCATGCTGGAAGAAAGGCAAAAGTAATATTGTTTTGAGTTCAGAAGGGGACAAGAACCCCATTCCCTGGGAGATTAGAAAAACCTTTATGGAGGAGACGGCATATACTGTTGATAATCAGAAAAAAAACAATGGATTAAGCTATGATTATGAAGATTGGCTCAACCATATCCTGGCTCCATAGCAATTCAACTTAAACTCAGAGCTTCAAATTCCTCAGCTATGCACACTAGTTTTTGGATCAGTGGTGCCATTCACCTCTTCCCACCCTTGACCCCACCAAATAGCAGATTGTAAAGCACAGGTGAGCACCAATGTAAGGCTATTAAATTGTGCTTGCGGCCGGGCGCGGTGGCTCACGCCTGTAATCTCAGCACTTTGGGAGGCCGAGACGGGCGGATCACGAGGTCAGGAGATCGAGACCATCCTGGCTAACACAGCGAAATCCCGTCTCTACTAAAAAATACAAAAAACTAGCCGGGCGAGGTGGCGGGCGCCTGTAGTCCCAGCTACTCGGGAGGCTGAGGCAGGAGAATGGC
>NW_012102932.1:1932728-1934080 GCF_000951045.1 Mandrillus leucophaeus | reverse complement strand
TGGAGTGTAGTGGCACGATCTTGGCTCACTGCAACCTCTGCCTCCCAGGTTCAAGCAATTCTCCTGCCTCAGCCTCCCAAGTAGCTGGGATTACAGGTACCCACCACCACACTCAGCTAATTTTTTGTATTTTTAGTACAGACCGGGTTTCACTGTGTTGCCCAGGCTGGTCTTGAACTCCTGAGCTCGAGTGATCCCCCTACCTTGGCCTCCCAAAGTGCTAGGATTACAGGCATGGGCCACTGCTTCCAGCCCACAGAATATTCTTAAATTGTACTCGAGAAACTTTTTTCTTTTTTTGATTAAAACAGAGACAGGGTCTCACTATGTTGCCCAGGCTGGTCTGGAACTCCTGGCCTCAAGCCATCCTCCTACCTCAGCCTCCTAAAGTGTGGGATTATAGGCATAAGCCACTGTAACTTTTAATATGTTTTCCTTTGTGGGGGAGGACTTTTTATTGTATAACCTCCCTGATCATTACAGACAGCATCTAAAACCTGAATTTTTAAAACTTTCAACTTTTATAATAGATGAAAGAGTACATGTGCAGGTTGGTTACATGGGTAAATTGTGTGATGCTGAGGCTTGGGGTCCCAACTATCCCATCACTCAGGCAGTAAAGATAGTGCCCAACAGGTGGTTCTTCAGCCCACATCCCACTCCCTCCCCATCTAATGATCCCCGGTGTCTGTTTTTCTTTACATTTACATGCATTCATTGTTTAGCTCCCACTTAGAAGTGAGGACATGCAGTATTTTGTTTTCTATTCTTGCATTAGATCACTTAGGATAATGGCCTTCAACTCCATCCATGTTGCTGCAAAGGATATTCTTCTTCTTTTTTATGGCTGCATGGTATTTAATGGTATATATGTACCACATTTTCTTTATTCAATCCACCGTTGATGGGCACCTAGATTGATTCCATGACTTTGCTATAGTAAACAGTGCTGTGAGAAACATATGAGTTCAGGTGTCTTCTTTTTTTAAGTTTTTTGTTTGTTGGTTTTTTTTGAGACAGAGTCTCACTCTGTCGTGCAGGCTGTAATGCAGTGGCGTGATCTCAGCTCACAGCAACCTCTGCCTCTCAGGTTAAAGAGATTCTCCTGCCTCAGCTTCCTAAGTAGCTGGAATTACAGGCATGCGCCACCATGCCTGGCTAATTTTTTTTTTTTTTTTTTTTTTTTTTTTTTTTTCACTCTTGTTGCTCAGGCTGCAGTGCAATGGCACAATCTCGGCTCACTTGAACTCCGCCTCCCGGGTTCAAGCGATTCTCCTGCCTCAGCCTCCCAAAGAGCTGGGATTACGGGCGTGAGCCACCATGTCCAGCTAATTTTTTTATTTTTAGTAGAG
>NW_012102932.1:1929530-1931782 GCF_000951045.1 Mandrillus leucophaeus | reverse complement strand
GGCCTCCCAAAGTGCTAGGATTACAGGGATGAGCCACAGCGCCCAGCCATGGCCTTGTTTTTTATCATTTGCCTAGTTTTATAAATTTCTTCTCAGTCTGTTCCAATACATCAGTTACCAATTTTATTTATTTACTTTTTTGCTTGGAGACGTCCCTCTTAGAGCCTACTGTCCTTGTCATTCTACTTCAGGCTTCACTGATTGCTCTCTGGGTCTGTTAATGGACACTTATGTTGCTTCCAAATCTTGGTTATTGTAAATAGTACTACAATAAACATGAGAGTGCAGATATTTCTTCAACATACTGACAGTCTTTCTTTTGGGTATATACCTAGCAGGGGAATTGCTGGATTATATGGGAGCTCTATTTTTAGTTTTTTGATGAACCTCCAAATTATTCTCCATAGTGGTTGTGCTAATTTACATTCACATCTACAGTGGACAAGGGTTCCCTTTTCTCCACATCCTCGCCAGTGTTTGTTATTGCCTGTCTTCTGGCTATAAGCCTTTTAATTTTATTTATTTTTTTATTTTTTTGAGACGGAGTCTCGCTCTGTCACCCAAGCTGGAGTGCAGTGGCACGATCTCAGCTCACTGCAGCCACCGACTCCTGGGTTCCAGCAATTCTCCCGCCTCAGCCTCTCAAGTAGCTGGGATTACAGGGGCGTGCAACCATGCCCAGCTAATTTTTGTATTATTAGTAGAGACACAGTTTTGACATGTTGGCCAGGCTGGTCTCGATCTCCTGAACTCAAGTGATCCGCCTGCCTCAGCCTCCCCAAGTGCTGGGATTACAGGCATGAACCTGGCCAATATAAGTCATTTTAACTGAAGTGAGATGATATCTCATTGCAGTTTTGATTTGCATTTCTCTGATGCTCAATGCTGTTGAACTCCCTTCATAAATGTGTTTGCCATTTGTATGTCTTTTGAGAAATGTCTATTCCGCTCTTTTGCCCATTTGTAAATCAGATTATTAGATTTTTTACTATAGAGTTGTTTGAGCTCCTTACATATTCTGGTTATTAATCCTTTGTCAAATGGATAGTTTGCAAATATTTTCTCCCATTCTGTGGGTTTCTCTACAACGTTGATTGTTTCCTTTGCTCGGCAGAAGCTTTTTAACTTGATATAATCCTACTTGTACATTTTGGCTTTGGCTGCCTGTGTTTATGGTATGTTACTCAAGAACTCTGCCCAGTCCAATGATCCTAGAGAGTTTCCCCAGTGTGTTCTTTTAGTAGTTTCATAGTTTAGAAGTCTTAGATTTAAATGCTTAATACATTTTTATTTGATTTTCATAGATGGCAAGAGATAAGGATCTAGTTTCATTCTTGTGCATATGGATATCCAGTTTTCCTAGCACCACTTATTGCAGAGACTGTCTTTCCCCATTGTATGTTATTGGCACCTCTGTTGAATATAAGTTCACTGTACATGTATGGATTTGTTTCTGGGTTCTCTATTCTGTTCATTGGTCTATGTGTCTGTTTTATGCCAGTGCCATGCTGTTTTGGTTATTGTAGCTCTGTAGTATAATTTGAAGTCAGGTAGTGTGATTCTTCCACTTTTGTTCTTTTTGCTCACAATAGCTTTGGCTATTCTGAGTGTTTTGTGATTCCACATAAATTTTAGGATTCATTTTTTTCTATTCTGTGAAGAATGTCATTGGTATATTGATAGAGATTGCACTGAATCTGTAGATTGTTTTAGGTTGTATGGGCATTTTAACAATATTGATTCTTCCAATCCATGAACATGAAATATTTTTCCATTTTTTTGTGTCTTCTTCAATTTCTTTCACCAATGATTATAGTTTTCATTGTAGAGATCTTTCACTTCTTTGGTTAATTTCTAGGTTTTGAATTTCATTTGTAGTTAATGTGAATGGAATTATGTTCTCAATTTCTTTTTCAGATAGTTTGCTGTTGGCATATAAAAATACTACTGATTTTCAACTGGGCTCAGAGGCTCATACCTGTACTTCTAGCACTTTGGGAGGCCAAGGCAAGCAAATCACATGAGGCCAGGAGTTCAAGACCAGACTAGCCAACATGGTGAAACCCTGTCTCTACTAAAAATACAACAATTAGCTGGCCATGCTTATCTGTAGTCCCAGCTACTTGGGAGACTGAGGCAGGAGAATTTTTTGAACCCAGGAGGCAGAAGCTGCCATGAGCTGAGATTGGGAAACTGCACTTCAGCCTGGGGAACAAAGCAACACTCTGTCTCAAAAAAAAAAAAAAAAAAAA
>NW_012102932.1:1925064-1929480 GCF_000951045.1 Mandrillus leucophaeus | reverse complement strand
TGGGCTCAGTGGCTCACGCCTATAATTCCAGCGCTTTGGGAGGCCAAGGTGGGAGAATTACCTGAGGTCAGGAGTTTGAGACCAGCCTGGCCAACATGGTCAAACCCAGTCTCTACTAAAAATACAAAAATTAGCCAGGTGTGGTGGCACACACCTGTAACTCCAGCTATTCAGGAGGCTGAGGCACAAGAATCACTTTAACCCAGGAGACAGAGGTTGCAATGAGCCAAGATTATGCCACTGCACTCCACCCTGAATGATACAGTGAGACTCTGTCTCAAAAAAAAAAAAAAAAAAAAAAAAAAAAACAAACAAACAAAAAAAACAACCTACTGATTTTTGTATAATTTTTTTTTTAATTTTTATAAAAGACATGGGTTTCTCCATGTTGGCCAGGCTGGTCTCAAACTCCTGGACTCATGCAATCCTCCAGTCTTAGCCTCCCAAATTGCTGGGATTACAAGTGTGAGCTACCATGCCTGGCCTCATACGATAATTTTGTATCCTGCAGCTTTACTGAATTTATTGATCAGTTCAATAATTTTTTGGTGGAGTCTTTAGGTTTTTCCAAATATAAGATCATATCATCTACAAACAACAATAATTCAACTTCTCCCTTTCCAATTTGAATGCTTTTTATTTCTTTCTCTTGTCTGATTGTTGTGCCTAGGACTTTCAGTACTATGTTGAATAACAGTGGTGAAAGTGGAAATCCTTGGTGTGTTCCAGATCTAAGGAAAGGCTTTCAGTTTTTCCCCATTCAGTATGATACCAGCTGTGGGTCTGTCATATATAGCTTTTTTTTTTTTTTTTTAATATGGAGTTTCGCACTTGTTGCCTAGGCTGGAGTGCAATGGCACGCTCTCAGCTCACTGCAACCTCGGCCTCCCGGGTTCAAGCGGTTCTCCTGCCTCAGCCTCTGAGTAGCTGGGATCACAGGTGCATACCACCACGTCTGGCTAATTTTTTGTATTTTTAGTAGAAATGGGGTTTCACCATGTTGGCCAGACTGGTCTTGAACTCCTGACCTCAGGTGACCTCTGCCTGCCTTGGCCTCCCAAAGTGCTGGGATTACAGGCGTGAGCCACTGTGCCCGGCCAGAATGTTGAATTCTATCAAATGCTTTTTCAGCATCAATAGAAATAATCATGTGGTTTTTGTGGTTCATTCTGTTGATATAATGTATCACATTCATTGATTTGCATATGTTGAGCCATCCTTGCATTCCTGAGATAAATCCCACTTGGTCATGATGATTGATCTTTTTAATGTATTGTTGAATTCAGTTTGCTAGTATTTTATTTAGGATTTTTGCATCAATTTTCATCAGATATATTGGCCCATAGTTTTCTTTTTTGATGTGTCTTTGCCTGGTTTTGGTATGAGTGTAATACTGGCCTCAAATAATGAGTTTGGAAGTTTCCTTGCTTTCCTACTTTTCAGAAGTTTGAATAAAATTGGAATTAGTTCTTCTTTAAATGTTTGGTTAAATTCAGCAGTGAAGCCATCGGGTCCCAGGCTTTTCTTTGCTGGGAGACTTTTTGTTACAGTTTCAATCTCGTTACTTCTTATTAGTCTCTTCAGGTTTTGAATTTCTTCATGGTTCAATTTTGGTAGGTTGCATGAGTGTCTAGGAATTTATCCATTTCTTCTAGATTTTCCAATTTACCGGTATATAGTTGCTCACAGCATATATTTGCTCTAATGGTCCTTTGAATTTCTGCAGTATTGGTTGTAATGTCTCCTTTTTCATCTCTGATTTTATTTATTTGGGTCTTCTGTCTTTTTTTCATAGGCTGGCTAATGGTTTTTCGTTTTTCTTTATCTGTTAAAAAAACAACTTTCGTTTCATTGATCTTTTGTATTTTCTTGGTTTCAACTTCATTTATTTCTGCTCTGATCTTTATTGGTTCTTTTCTTCTACTAACTTTGGGTTTGGTTTCCTCTTGCTTTTCTAGTTCTTTAAGCTTCATCATTAGGTCATTTATTTGAAGTTTTTCTTCTTTTCTTGTTTTTTGTTTTTGTTTTTGTTTTCTGGGACAGAGTCTAACTCTGTTGCCAGGCTGGAGTACAGTGGCACAATTTCATCTCACTGCAACCTCCACCCCCTGGGTTCAAGTGATTCTCCTGCCTCAGTCTCCCAAGTAGCTAGGATTACAAGCACCTACTGCCACATTCAGCTAATTTTTGTATTTTTAGTGGAGACAGGGTTTCATCATGTTGGCTAGGATAGTCTCGATCTCCTGACCTCATGATCCGCCCACCTCAGCCTCCCAAAGTGCTGGGATTACAGGCGTGAGCCACTGCACCTGGCCTTTTCTTCTTTTTGGATACAGGTACTTACAGCTGCAAACATCCCTCTTAGTACTGCTGTTGCTGTATCCGATTGGTTTCGGTATGTTGTGTTTCCACTATCATTTCTTTCAAGAAATTTCTCAATTTCTTTCTTAATATCTTCATTGACCCACTGGTCATTTAGGAGCATATTGCTTAACTTTATTTTTATTTTTTATTTTTTTGAGACAGAGTTTTGCTCTTGTTGTCCAGGCTGGAGTACAATGGCACAGTCTCAGCTCACTGCAACCTCCGCCTCCTGGGTTCAAGCAATTCTTATACCTCAGCCTCCTAAGCAGCTGGGATTACAGGCACCCGCCACCATGCCAGGCTAATTTTTATATTTTTAGTAGAGACAGGGTTTCACCACATTGGCCAGGCTGGTCTCGAACTCCTGACCTCAGGTGATTCACCTGCCTTGACCTCCCAAATTGCTGGGATTATAGGCATGAGCCACCGCGCCCAGCAATATTGCTTAATTTTCATGTATTTGTACAGTTTCCAAAAATCCTTATTATTGATTTCTAGTTTTACTCCAGTGTGGTCAGAGAAGATACTTGATATTATTTGAATTTTTTGAATGTTTCAAGATTTGTTTCGTGGCCTAATGTATATGGTCTGTCCTTGAAAAGATACATGTGCTGAGGAGAGGAATGTATATTCTGCAGCTGTTAGATGAAATGTTAGGTAAATATTATTAGGTCCGCTGTCTATAGTGTAGATTCAGTCCAAAGTTTCTTTGTTGTGTTTTGTCTGGATGATCTGTCTAATGCTGAAAGTGGAGTGTTGACGTCTCCAGCTACTATTGTATTGGGATCTCTCTCTCTTTTCAGTTCTAATAACATTTGCTTTATATATATATCTGGATGCTCCAGTGTTCAGTACATACACATTTATAGTTATTATATCATTTGTCAAATTGGCCCCTTTATCATTATATAATGACCTTCTTTGTCTCTTTTTATTATTTTTATTTGACTTTATTTTATTTTTTTTGAGACGGAGTCTCACTCTGTTGTTCAGGCTGGAGTCCAGTGGTGCAATCTCAGCTGACTGAAAGCTCTGCCTCCCAGGTTCAAGTGATTCTCCTGCCTCAGCCTCCTGAGTAGCTAGGATTACAGGTGCACACCACCAGGTCTGGCTAATTTTTGCATTTTTTTTAGTAGAGACGGGATTTTGCCATGTTGGCCAGGCTGGTCTCAAACTCCTGACCTCAGGTGATCCACCCACCTTGGCCTCCAAAAGTGTTGGAATTACGGGCATGAGCCACCGTGCCTGGCCCTTTGTCTTCATAGTTTTTGCCTTGAAATCTGTTATGTCTGATATTAGTATAGCCACCCCTACTCTTTCTTGGTTTCCATTGGCATGGAATATCTTTCTTCCTCCATTTATTTTTGGTCTGTGGGTGTCTTTATAGGTGAATTGTGTTTCTTGTAGGCAACAGATCTTTGGGTCTTTTTTAAAAATCCATTCCGCCACTCTGTGTCTTGATTGGAGAGTCTAGTCCATTTGCATTCAATGTTATTTGTATGTAAGAACTTATTCCTCCATTTTGTTATTTGTTTTCTGAATCTTTTGTGGTCTTCTCTTCCTTCTTCCTTCCTGTCTTCCTTTTAGTAAAGGTGATTTTCTCTAGTCATATGTTGATTTTCTTGCTTTTTACTTTTCGTGTTTGTGTTGTATATTTTTAGATTTGAGGTTAGCATGAGGCATGCTAATAATACCTTAAAAACCCATTATTTTAAACTGATTATAACAGAGAACATAAACAAACTAACAAGCAAAAAGAAAACTAGGGCCGGGCGTGGTGGCTAAGGCCTGTAATCCCAGCACTTTGGGAGGCCAAGGCAGGTGGATCACACTGTCAGGAGATTGAGACCATCCTAGTTAACACAGTGAAACCCTGTCTCTACTAAATATATAAAAAAAATTAGCTGGGCATGGTGGCAGGCACCTGTAGTCTCACCTACTAAGGAGGCTGAGGCAGGAGAATGGTGTGAACTCGACAGGCAGAGGTTCCAGTCAGCCAAGATCGCACCACTGCACTCCAGCCTGGGCAACAGAGTGAGACTCCGTCTCAAA
>NW_012102932.1:1921967-1925014 GCF_000951045.1 Mandrillus leucophaeus | reverse complement strand
CTCTGCCTCCCAGGTTCAAGTGATTCTCCTGCCTCAGCCTCCTGAGTAGCTAGGATTACAGGTGCACACCACCAGGTCTGGCTAATTTTTGCATTTTTTTTAGTAGAGACGGGATTTTGCCATGTTGGCCAGGCTGGTCTCAAACTCCTGACCTCAGGTGATCCACCCACCTTGGCCTCCAAAAGTGTTGGAATTACGGGCATGAGCCACCGTGCCTGGCCCTTTGTCTTCATAGTTTTTGCCTTGAAATCTGTTATGTCTGATATTAGTATAGCCACCCCTACTCTTTCTTGGTTTCCATTGGCATGGAATATCTTTCTTCCTCCATTTATTTTTGGTCTGTGGGTGTCTTTATAGGTGAATTGTGTTTCTTGTAGGCAACAGATCTTTGGGTCTTTTTTAAAAATCCATTCCGCCACTCTGTGTCTTGATTGGAGAGTCTAGTCCATTTGCATTCAATGTTATTTGTATGTAAGAACTTATTCCTCCATTTTGTTATTTGTTTTCTGAATCTTTTGTGGTCTTCTCTTCCTTCTTCCTTCCTGTCTTCCTTTTAGTAAAGGTGATTTTCTCTAGTCATATGTTGATTTTCTTGCTTTTTACTTTTCGTGTTTGTGTTGTATATTTTTAGATTTGAGGTTAGCATGAGGCATGCTAATAATACCTTAAAAACCCATTATTTTAAACTGATTATAACAGAGAACATAAACAAACTAACAAGCAAAAAGAAAACTAGGGCCGGGCGTGGTGGCTAAGGCCTGTAATCCCAGCACTTTGGGAGGCCAAGGCAGGTGGATCACACTGTCAGGAGATTGAGACCATCCTAGTTAACACAGTGAAACCCTGTCTCTACTAAATATATAAAAAAAATTAGCTGGGCATGGTGGCAGGCACCTGTAGTCTCACCTACTAAGGAGGCTGAGGCAGGAGAATGGTGTGAACTCGACAGGCAGAGGTTCCAGTCAGCCAAGATCGCACCACTGCACTCCAGCCTGGGCAACAGAGTGAGACTCCGTCTCAAACAAAAAAAAAAAAAAAGGAAAAGAAAACTAATGAAAACTCTATACTTTAGCTCTGTCTCCCCACTTTTTAACTTTTTGCTATTTCTAGGCATATCTTACTGTACTATGTCTTGAAAAGTAGTTGCAGTTATTATTTTTGATCAGTCTATCTTTTCATCTTTCTACTTTAGAAATGAGTAGTTTATACACTACAATTGCAGTGTTATGTTATTCTGTATTTTCTGTGTACTTACTATTACCAGTGAGTTTTGTAACTTCAGATGATTTTTTTTGTTGTTGTTGCTGTTGCTGAGACAGGGTCTTGCTTTGTTGCCCACGCTGTAGAGCAGTGGCACGATCATAGCTCACTGCAGCCTTGAACTCTCAGGTTCAAGCATTCTTCCCGTCTCAGTCTCCCAAATAGCTGGGACTACAGGCATGTGCCACCACGCTCAGCTAACTCTTTTAACTTTTTTGTACAGACGAGGTCTCACTGTGTTGCCCAGGCTGGTCTCAAACTCTTGAGCTCAAGAGATTCTCCCTCTTCAGCCTCTCACAGTGCTGGGATTACAGGCATGAGCCACTGTGCCCAGTTCCTTCAGATGATATCTTATTGCTCATTGACATCTTTTTCTTTTAGACTGAAGAATTCCCTTTAGCATTTCTTGTAGGACAGGTGTGGTGTTGATGAAATCCCTCAGCTTTTGTTTATTTGGGAAAGGCTATTTCTCTTTCATGTTTGAAGGATGTATTTTGCTGGATATACTATTTCTAGGGTAAAAGGTTTTTTCCTTCTGCACTTAAATATGTCATGCCACTCTCTCCTGACCTATGAAGTTTCCACTGAAAATTCTGCTGCCAGATGAATTGGAGCTCCATTGTATGTTATTAATATTTGTTTCTTTTCTCTTGCTACTTTTAGGATTCTTTCTTTATCCTTGACCTTTGAGAGTTTATTAAATGCCTTGAGGTAGTCCTCTTTGAGTTAAATTCTTGGTGTTCTACAACCTTCTTCTTTGTTTGTTTTTTGGGTTTTTTTCTTTTTTCTTTTCTTTTCTTTTTTTCTCTTTTCTACAATTTTCTTTTTTTTTTTTTTTTTTTTGAGACAAAGTCTTATTCTTATCCCCCAGGCTGGACTGCAATGGTGTGATCGTGGCTTCCTGCAACCTCTGCCTCCCAGATTGAAGTGATTCTCCTGCCTCAGCCTCCCGAATAGCTGTGATTACAGGCGCCTGCCACCAGGCCCAGCTAATTTTTGTATTTTTAGTAGAGACAGGGTTTCACCATGTTGGTCAGGCTGGTCTCGAACTCCTGACCTTAGGTGATCTGCCCACCCCAGCCTCCCAAAGTCCTGGGATTACAGGCGTGAGCCACCGCTCCCAGTCTTACAATCTTCTTATACTTGAATACTGATATCTTTCTCTAGGTTTGGGAAGTTCTCTGTTATTATCCCTTTGAACAAACTTTCCACTCCTATCTCTCTCTCTCTCTCTCTCTACCTCCTGAGGCCAAAAACTCTTAGATTTGCCCTTTTGAGGCTGTCTTCTAGATCTTGTAGGCATGCTTTACTTTTTAAAATTCCTTTTTCTTTTGTCTCCTCTAACTGTGTCTTTTTTTTCTTTCTTTCTTTCTTTCTTTCTTGCTTGCTTTTTTTTTGAGATGGAGTCCCACTCTGTCACCCAGGCTGGAGTGCAGTGGCGCAATCTCGGCTCACTGCAAACTCCACCTCCCGGGTTCGCGCCATTCTCCTGCCTCAGCCTCCCAAGTAGCTGGGACTACTGGCGCCCGCCACCATGCCCGGCTAATTTTTTTGTATTTTTTTAGTAGAGGCGGGGCTTCACTGTGTTAGCCAGGAAGGTCTCAATCTCCTGACCTCATAATCTGCCCACCTTGGTCTCCCAAAGTGCTGGGATTACAGGCAGGAGCCACTGCACCCAGCCTGTGTATTTTCAAATAGCCTGTCCTCAATCTCACTAATTCTTTCTTCTGTTTGATCAATTCTGCTGCTAAGCAACTCAGACACATTCTTTTTTTTTTTTTTTTTTT
>NW_012102932.1:1914438-1921772 GCF_000951045.1 Mandrillus leucophaeus | reverse complement strand
GTTAGCCAGGATGGTCTCGATCTCCTGACCTTGTGATCCGCCTGTCTCGGCCTTCCAAAGTGCTGGGATTACAGGCTTGAGCCACCGCGCCCGGCCAGACACATTCTTAAGTATGTCAATTGCATTTTTCAACTCCAGAATTTCTGCTTGGTTCTTTTTAATTATTTCAATCTCTTTGTTAAACGTATCTAATAGGGCCAGGCACGGTGGTTCACGCCCGTAATCCCAGCAATTTGGGAGGCTGAGGCAGGCGGCAGATCACCTGAGGTCAGGAGTTTAAGACCAGCCTGGCCAACATGGCGAAACCCTGTCTCTACCAAAAATACAAAAATTAGCCAGGCGTGGTGGCATGTGCCTGCAATTCCAGCTTCTTGGTGGGAGCCTGAGGCATGAGAATCACTTTAACCCAGGAGGCGGAAGTTGCAGTGAGCCGAGATCACGCCACTGCACTTCAGCCTGGGGGATAGAGCGAGAGACTCTGTCTCCAAAAAATAAAAATAAATAAATTTATCTAATAGGATTATGAATTCCTTCTCCGTGTTATCTTGAGTTTCTTTCAGTTTCCTCAAAACAGCTACTTTGGATTCTGTCTGAAAGGTCACTTATCTCTGTCTCTCTCGGACTGGCCCCTGGTGCCTTATTTAGTTAATTTGGTGAGGGTATGTTTTCCTAAATGGTCTAGAAGCTTGTGGATATTTGCCAGTGTCTGTGTATTGAAGACTTAGGTATTTTTTGTAGTCTTCACAGTCTGGGCTTGTTTGTACCCATCCTCCTTGGAAAGGCTTCCCAAAGGGCCTTGGGTGTTGTGATCTAAGTTTTTGGTTACTGCAACTATATCTGCATTAGAGGACACCCCAAGCCCAGTAATGCTGTAGATCTTGCAGATTCATGAAGGTACCACCTTGGTGGTCTTGGTTGAAATCCAGAAGAATTCTCTGCATTACCAGGAGCAGATTCTTGTTCTCTTTTCTTACTGTCTCCCAAATAAATGGTCTCTCCCTCTCTCTCTCTCTCTCTTTCTCTCTCTCTCTCTCTCTGTCTCTCTCTCTGCTGAGCTGCCTGGTTTGGGGGAATAGGTGGCACAAGCACCCCTGTGGCCACCACCACTAGGACTGCTCTGGGTCACATCGGAAGCCAGCACAATACTGGGTCTTGCCCAAAGCCTGCCTGCAGCCCACTACCTGACTTCCACCTATGTTTGCTCAAGGCCCGAGGGCTCTACAATCAGCAGGTGGTGAAGCCAGCCAGGCTTGTGTCCTTCCCTTCAGGGCAATGAGTTACCCCAGGCCCCAGGCAGGTCCAGAGATGTTGTCTGGTAGCAGGGCCTGGAGTTGGAAACCTTCGAAATCTACCTGGTGCTTTACTCTACTGCAGCTAAGCTGGCACTGAAACCACAAAACAAAGCTCTTCCCACTCTTCCCTCCCTTTCCCAGGGCAGAGGAGTCTCTCCCCATGTCCACCACCACAGGCCCACAGAGAGTACTGCCAGGGCACTGACGAAGTGCACTTAAGGCCCAAGGACTCTTCAATCAGCTTGTGGTGAACGCTGCCAGGCCTGGCACTCACGCTTTAGGGTAGTGGGTTCCCCTCTGGCCCGGGATAGGTCCAAAAATGCTGTTCAAGAGCCAAGGACTGGAATCAAGGACCCCAAAAGCCCACTCAGTGCTCTTCCCCACTGTGGCTAAGCTGGTACCTAAGCTGATTTTTGGTTCTTATGAAGGTGTTCTTTTGTGTAGACAGTTGACAAATTTGGTGTTCCTTCAGGGAGGACAATAGGTGGAGGCTTCTATTCAGCCATCTTGTTCCTCCTCCTATCCCAAGGCATTAAAATATTGATTAGGGCCAGGCATGGTGGCTCACGCCTGTAATCCCAACACTTTGGGAGGCTGAGGCAGGTGGATCACCTGAGGTCAGGAGTGTGAGACCAGTCTGTCCAACAAAGCAAAACTCTGTCTCTACTAAACATACAAAAATTAGCCGAGCATGATGGTGCATGCCTGCAATCCCAGCTACTTAGGAGGCTGAGGCAGGAGAATCACTTGAACCCAGGAGGCAGAAGTTGTAGTCAGCTGAGATAGTGCCACTGCACTTCAGCCTAGATAACAGCAAAACTCTGTCTCAAAAATAAAATAAAATAAAATAAAATAAAATAAAATAAAATAAAATAAAATAAAATAAAATAAAATAAAATAAAATAAAATAAAATAAAATAAAATAAAATAAAATAAAATAAAATAAAATAAAATAAAATAAAATAAAATAAAATAAAATAAAATAAAATAAAATAAAATAAAATAAAATAAAATAAAATAAAATAAAATAAAATAAAATAAAATAAAATAAAATAAAATAAAATAAAATAAAATAAAATAAAATAAAATAAAATAAAATAAAATAAAATAAAATAAAATAAAATAAAATAAAATAAAATAAAATAAAATAAAATAAAATAAAATAAAATAAAATAAAATAAAATAAAATAAAATAAAATAAAATAAAATAAAATAAAATAAAATAAAATAAAATAAAATAAAATAAAATAAAATAAAATAAAATAAAATAAAATAAAATAAAATAAAATAAAATAAAATAAAATAAAATAAAATAAAATAAAATAAAATAAAATAAAATAAAATAAAATAAAATAAAATAAAATAAAATAAAATAAAATAAAATAAAATAAAATAAAATAAAATAAAATAAAATAAAATAAAATAAAATAAAATAAAATAAAATAAAATAAAATAAAATAAAATAAAATAAAATAAAATAAAATAAAATAAAATAAAATAAAATAAAATAAAATAAAATAAAATAAAATAAAATAAAATAAAATAAAATAAAATAAAATAAAATAAAATAAAATAAAATAAAATAAAATAAAATAAAATAAAATAAAATAAAATAAAATAAAATAAAATAAAATAAAATAAAATAAAATAAAATAAAATAAAATAAAATAAAATAAAATAAAATAAAATAAAATAAAATAAAATAAAATAAAATAAAATAAAATAAAATAAAATAAAATAAAATAAAATAAAATAAAATAAAATAAAATAAAATAAAATAAAATAAAATAAAATAAAATAAAATAAAATAAAATAAAATAAAATAAAATAAAATAAAATAAAATAAAATAAAATAAAATAAAATAAAATAAAATAAAATAAAATAAAATAAAATAAAATAAAATAAAATAAAATAAAATAAAATAAAATAAAATAAAATAAAATAAAATAAAATAAAATAAAATAAAATAAAATAAAATAAAATAAAATAAAATAAAATAAAATAAAATAAAATAAAATAAAATAAAATAAAATAAAATAAAATAAAATAAAATAAAATAAAATAAAATAAAATAAAATAAAATAAAATAAAATAAAATAAAATAAAATAAAATAAAATAAAATAAAATAAAATAAAATAAAATAAAATAAAATAAAATAAAATAAAATAAAATAAAATAAAATAAAATAAAATAAAATAAAATAAAATAAAATAAAATAAAATAAAATAAAATAAAATAAAATAAAATAAAATAAAATAAAATAAAATAAAATAAAATAAAATAAAATAAAATAAAATAAAATAAAATAAAATAAAATAAAATAAAATAAAATAAAATAAAATAAAATAAAATAAAATAAAATAAAATAAAATAAAATAAAATAAAATAAAATAAAATAAAATAAAATAAAATAAAATAAAATAAAATAAAATAAAATAAAATAAAATAAAATAAAATAAAATAAAATAAAATAAAATAAAATAAAATAAAATAAAATAAAATAAAATAAAATAAAATAAAATAAAATAAAATAAAATAAAATAAAATAAAATAAAATAAAATAAAATAAAATAAAATAAAATAAAATAAAATAAAATAAAATAAAATAAAATAAAATAAAATAAAATAAAATAAAATAAAATAAAATAAAATAAAATAAAATAAAATAAAATAAAATAAAATAAAATAAAATAAAATAAAATAAAATAAAATAAAATAAAATAAAATAAAATAAAATAAAATAAAATAAAATAAAATAAAATAAAATAAAATAAAATAAAATAAAATAAAATAAAATAAAATAAAATAAAATAAAATAAAATAAAATAAAATAAAATAAAATAAAATAAAATAAAATAAAATAAAATAAAATAAAATAAAATAAAATAAAATAAAATAAAATAAAATAAAATAAAATAAAATAAAATAAAATAAAATAAAATAAAATAAAATAAAATAAAATAAAATAAAATAAAATAAAATAAAATAAAATAAAATAAAATAAAATAAAATAAAATAAAATAAAATAAAATAAAATAAAATAAAATAAAATAAAATAAAATAAAATAAAATAAAATAAAATAAAATAAAATAAAATAAAATAAAATAAAATAAAATAAAATAAAATAAAATAAAATAAAATAAAATAAAATAAAATAAAATAAAATAAAATAAAATAAAATAAAATAAAATAAAATAAAATAAAATAAAATAAAATAAAATAAAATAAAATAAAATAAAATAAAATAAAATAAAATAAAATAAAATAAAATAAAATAAAATAAAATAAAATAAAATAAAATAAAATAAAATAAAATAAAATAAAATAAAATAAAATAAAATAAAATAAAATAAAATAAAATAAAATAAAATAAAATAAAATAAAATAAAATAAAATAAAATAAAATAAAATAAAATAAAATAAAATAAAATAAAATAAAATAAAATAAAATAAAATAAAATAAAATAAAATAAAATAAAATAAAATAAAATAAAATAAAATAAAATAAAATAAAATAAAATAAAATAAAATAAAATAAAATAAAATAAAATAAAATAAAATAAAATAAAATAAAATAAAATAAAATAAAATAAAATAAAATAAAATAAAATAAAATAAAATAAAATAAAATAAAATAAAATAAAATAAAATAAAATAAAATAAAATAAAATAAAATAAAATAAAATAAAATAAAATAAAATAAAATAAAATAAAATAAAATAAAATAAAATAAAATAAAATAAAATAAAATAAAATAAAATAAAATAAAATAAAATAAAATAAAATAAAATAAAATAAAATAAAATAAAATAAAATAAAATAAAATAAAATAAAATAAAATAAAATAAAATAAAATAAAATAAAATAAAATAAAATAAAATAAAATAAAATAAAATAAAATAAAATAAAATAAAATAAAATAAAATAAAATAAAATAAAATAAAATAAAATAAAATAAAATAAAATAAAATAAAATAAAATAAAATAAAATAAAATAAAATAAAATAAAATAAAATAAAATAAAATAAAATAAAATAAAATAAAATAAAATAAAATAAAATAAAATAAAATAAAATAAAATAAAATAAAATAAAATAAAATAAAATAAAATAAAATAAAATAAAATAAAATAAAATAAAATAAAATAAAATAAAATAAAATAAAATAAAATAAAATAAAATAAAATAAAATAAAATAAAATAAAATAAAATAAAATAAAATAAAATAAAATAAAATAAAATAAAATAAAATAAAATAAAATAAAATAAAATAAAATAAAATAAAATAAAATAAAATAAAATAAAATAAAATAAAATAAAATAAAATAAAATAAAATAAAATAAAATAAAATAAAATAAAATAAAATAAAATAAAATAAAATAAAATAAAATAAAATAAAATAAAATAAAATAAAATAAAATAAAATAAAATAAAATAAAATAAAATAAAATAAAATAAAATAAAATAAAATAAAATAAAATAAAATAAAATAAAATAAAATAAAATAAAATAAAATAAAATAAAATAAAATAAAATAAAATAAAATAAAATAAAATAAAATAAAATAAAATAAAATAAAATAAAATAAAATAAAATAAAATAAAATAAAATAAAATAAAATAAAATAAAATAAAATAAAATAAAATAAAATAAAATAAAATAAAATAAAATAAAATAAAATAAAATAAAATAAAATAAAATAAAATAAAATAAAATAAAATAAAATAAAATAAAATAAAATAAAATAAAATAAAATAAAATAAAATAAAATAAAATAAAATAAAATAAAATAAAATAAAATAAAATAAAATAAAATAAAATAAAATAAAATAAAATAAAATAAAATAAAATAAAATAAAATAAAATAAAATAAAATAAAATAAAATAAAATAAAATAAAATAAAATAAAATAAAATAAAATAAAATAAAATAAAATAAAATAAAATAAAATAAAATAAAATAAAATAAAATAAAATAAAATAAAATAAAATAAAATAAAATAAAATAAAATAAAATAAAATAAAATAAAATAAAATAAAATAAAATAAAATAAAATAAAATAAAATAAAATAAAATAAAATAAAATAAAATAAAATAAAATAAAATAAAATAAAATAAAATAAAATAAAATAAAATAAAATAAAATAAAATAAAATAAAATAAAATAAAATAAAATAAAATAAAATAAAATAAAATAAAATAAAATAAAATAAAATAAAATAAAATAAAATAAAATAAAATAAAATAAAATAAAATAAAATAAAATAAAATAAAATAAAATAAAATAAAATAAAATAAAATAAAATAAAATAAAATAAAATAAAATAAAATAAAATAAAATAAAATAAAATAAAATAAAATAAAATAAAATAAAATAAAATAAAATAAAATAAAATAATAATATAAAATAAAATATTGAGCCCAGGAGCAGTGGCTCATACCTGTAATCCTAGCACTTTGGGAGGCGAGGCAGGTGGATCACGAGGTCAGGAGTTTGAGACCAGCCTGGCCAACATGGTGAAAACCAATCTCTACGAAAAATACAAAAATCAGCCAGGCATGGTGGCATGCTCCTACAGTCCCAGCTACTCAGGAGGCTGAGGGAGGAGAATTGCTTGAACCCAGGAGGCGGAGGTTGCAGTGAGCCAAAGATTGCACCATTGCCTGGTCAACAGAGTGAGACTCCATCTCAAAAAATAATAATACATTGATTAAGGCTGGGTATGGTGGCTCACACCTGTAACCCCAGCACATTGGGAAGCTGAGGCAGGATTGCTTGAACTTAGGAGTTTGAAAGCAGCCTGGGCAACATATTGAGAACTCATCTCTACAAAAAATTTAAAAATTAGACTTGGTGACTCACACCTGTAGTCCCACCTACTTGGGAGGCTGAGGTGGGAGGACTGCTTGAGCCTGGGAGGTCAAGGCTGCAGTGAGCCGTCATTGTACCACTGCACTCCAGCCTGTGTGATAGAGTAAGACCCTGTCAAAAAAAAAAAGGTAATGTAGTAAGGTGAGAATAAGAAATGATTCTCAATT
>NW_012102932.1:1908889-1913613 GCF_000951045.1 Mandrillus leucophaeus | reverse complement strand
TATATATATATATATATATATATATATATATATATGAAGCTCTATGTCAGTGTGCAAGCATGTCAAGTGGTGAACTTTAGTATAAGGGTAACCAAGTGGTGGCCCAGTCATTTCATGGGGACCTTTCCTAACCATCAATATTTTTTCTGTTGGGCTGATCCATTCTTCAGAAACCATTCTCTTACCTCACTTAGAAGGCTATAAGTCCAGCTGCCAGCCTTTTGGGGGGTGGGAGAAGGTGACTGGAGGTCTTACCATTTGGTATGCAGAATTTCACTTAAAGCCCCTCTCAGCTTGCCTGGTCTCCTGAAATCCAGAACCCCTTTAGTTCAGCCACTCCAGAATATAAACCTCTAGTCATCTGCCAGGACCAAGGAGAGGTTGTGCTCTCACTGCACTCAGCTGAGCAGGATGGAATCAACCAATTCTTTTCTTTTTAAAATTATTTTTATATTTTAAAAATATTTTCATCCAGCTCAAAATGTCAACAACCAATTCTTTTTTTTTTTTTTTTGAGACAGGGTCTCACTCTGTCACCCAGGTTGGGGTACAGTGGCATGATCATAGCTCACTGCAGCCTCAACCTCCCAGGCTCAAGTGATGCTCCCGCATCAGCCTCCTGAATAGCTGGGACTACAGGCACCCACCACCATGCTCGGCTAATTTTTATTTTATTTTATTTTATTTTTGAAACAGGGTCTCACTATGTTGCCTAGGTCTCAAACTCTTGGGTTCAAGCGATCCTCCCTCTGCAGCCTCCCAAAGTTCTGGGATTACAGGTGTGAGCCACCATGTCTGGCCATCACGCATCTTTTAAAAACCATTGTTTTGGCAGAGCTTCAGGAAGTAACCAAGACACGTGTGTATTAGTCTGTCATGTTAAATCACTAGTTCCTCTGTGAAACACTGCCTTCTCTTTTCTGAGATACCACCATCAGTTCTCCTGCCTCTCTGGTGTTCTTGCCCAATATTCTTAGATGGCTTTTCTTCCTCTGCTCCATCTTTAAATATGGAAGGCCCGTATCTTGCTTCTAGGCATCTACTCTTCTGTATGTTCCTTCCCTAGATGATCTCATCTGTGTCAGGCATAAAAGGCCCTCTACAGTAAAAAGGGATTATATCTCCATCCTGACCTCTCTGTCTAGCAGACTAGTAGACCTTGCCTCTTGTATATCTTTTTTTTTCTTTTTTTTTGAGACAGGGTCTCACTCTGTCGCTCAGGTTAGAGTATAGTGGTGTGATCATGGTTCACTGCAGCCTCAACCACCTGAGCTCAAATGATCCTCCTGCCTCAGCTTCCCAAGTAGCTAGCATCACAGGTGCACGCCTCCGCACCAGGCTAATTTTGAATTTTTTGTAGAGATGAGGTCTCACTATGTTGCCCTGGCTGTGTCCTCTATAACAGTAAACAGCAGAATTCTTTCTTCCTTCCTTTCTTCCTTCCTTCCTTCCTTCCTTCCTTCCTTCCTTCCTTCCTTCCTTCCTTCCTTCCTTCCTTCCTTCCTTCCTTCCTTCCTCCCTTCCTCCCTCCCTCTCTCTTTCTTTCAAGAGGGAGTCTCACTCTGCCACCCAGGCTGGAATGCAGAGGCTCACTGCAACCTCTACCTCCCAGATTCAAGTGATTCTCCTGCCTCAGCCTCCCAAGTACCTGGGATTACAGGTGCCTGCCACCACGCCTGGCTAATTTTTGTTTTTTTAGTAGAGATGGGGTTTCACCATGTTGGCAAGGCTGGTCTCGAACTCCTGACCTTAGGTGATCCACCCACCTCAGCCTCTCAAAGTGCTGGGATTATAGGGATGAGCCACCATGCCTGGCCTCAGAATTTGTAATATCCTATCCAAAATCTGCTACCCTCTAAACAGTGGTCATCTCTTGGTCTTTTCTATTTCAATTACTCAAGCCAAAACCCAGGAGTCATCCTTGATTCCTATTTCTCTCACTCAAGCAAGCAAACCATTAAGACCTAGCAACTCCACTTCCACACATATGCTGGCCCATCCCTTTCTGTCCATCTCTGATAGTCCATCCAAGCCATCATCTTTCCTGGTCTCTTACAATAGCCTCTTTCTGGCCCCCTTGCTTCTCTTCTCCCACTTCTCCTTCATCCTCCCCTTACCCCATATATTCTCCCCATAGTGGCTAAGATAATCTTTTTGTTCATTTGTTATTATTTTTGCCTTATTTTCATATAATTAGAACTTTGCCATTCTTTTTCTTTTTTCTTTTTTCTTTTTTTTTAAACAGGGTCTTGTTCCGTCACCCAAGCTGGAGTATTAGAGTGCAGGGGGCGTGATCATGGCTCACTGCAGCCTTGACCTCCCAGACTCAAGCAATCCTCCCACCTCAGCCTCCTAAGTAGCCGGGATTACAGGTGTGCACTACCACACTCGGCTAATTTTTGCATTGTTTTGTAGAGACAGGGTTTCACCATGCTGCCGAGGCTAACCTTGAACTCCTGGGCTCAAGACATCCGCCTGCCTCAACCTCCCAAAGTGCTGTGATTACAGGCGTGAGCCACTGCACCCAGCTTTACTTTACCATTCTTATATTACTTTTAACTGTTCTTTTCTTTCTTTTTTTTTTCATATTTACCCTATTTTTTTTTCTTTTTCAACTTTTATTTTAGAATTGGGGGTACATGTGCAGATTTGTTACAAAGATATATTGCATGATGCTTAAGTTTCTGATTGAAAGATAAATCAGATCATGTCCCACCTTGGCTTAAACCCTGCAAAGGCTTCCAGTGCACTTATCATAGCCCAGACTCCTTACCTTGGTCTACAGTACCTGTATAATCCTACCCTTTCCAACATCTTCAACCTCATCTCTACTACTCCCCCTCTAGACTCTAGCCACACTGGCTTTTCTGAATATGACAAGCTCATTTCTATCTTTGTGTTTTTCACAGACTACTTCCTTTACCTAGGATGTTCCCCTTATTGTCATTTAAGCCTCAGTTTAAATGTCACCTCCTCAGAGAAACAATTCCTGACCAAAGTCTAAAGTAGCTACCAAACCACTCTATTTGTGTCACTTTCTTTTAATTTTCTGCCTACCACTTAGTTTTACCTGGTTTGTTCCCTCTGCTTACTTATTGACTTGTTTAGCCGCTCTCCCACTGGAGTGTAAGTTTCATGAGAGCGGGGATCTGATCTGTTTTAGTCAGAGCAATACCCTTAGCATCCAGAGCAGTAACTGATATGAAGTTGACATTATTAACTTGGTCAGGAGAGGGAACATTGAGTATTAATAGTTCCCTGAGGAGAAAAGTCGGGAGCTTTTGTTTGTTTGTTTTTTTATTGTTGTTTGAGATGGAGTCTTGCTCTGTTGCCCAGGCTGGAGTGCAGTGGTGCGATCTCAGCTCACTGCAACCTCCACCTCCCGGGTTCAAGTGATTCTCCTGCCTCAACCTCCCGAGTAACTGGGATTACAGGCATGTACCACCACACCCAGCTTATTTTTGTATTTTAGTAGAGATGGGGTTTCACCATGTTGGCCAGGTTGGTCTCAAACTCCTGACCTCAAGTGATCCACCTGCCTTGGCCTCCCAAAGTGCTGGGATTACAGGAGTGAGGCATCTGGCCAGAAGTTTTGAGTGTTATAAAGAGGGCAGGTAACCCATAGTGGTTATACTAATTAAGCCCTGATAACTAGCATTCTGAGTAGAAATGAGTCTATGTATCATTATGTACATAGTTGGCGGTATTTCTCAAGCTCGGCACTATTGGCACTATTGGCATCCTGGGCTGGATAATTCTTTGTGTATGGTGGGGTGGCCATGAAGGCTAACCTGTGCATTGCAAGATGTTTAGCAGCATCTCTAGTTTCTACCCACTAGATGCCATCCCAGTTGGGAAAACTCAAAATGTCTGTAGACATAACCAAATGTCTCTCATGGGACAAAACATTTCCCAGTTGAGAACTACTTGATTAAAAGATGTTCCAGCTGGGCGCAGTGATTCATGCCTGTAATCCCAGCACTATGGAAGCTGAGGCAGGTGGATCACCTGAGGTCAGGAGTTTGAGACCAGCCTGACCAACATGGCTAAACCCCGTCTCTATTAAAAATACAAAAATTAGCCAGGCACGGTGGCGGGCACCTGTAATCCCAGCTACTCAGGAGGCTGAGGCAGGAGAATCACTTGAACCTGTGAGGTGGAGGTTGCAGTGAGCCGATTGCGCCACTGCACTCCAGGGTAGGAGACAGAGTGAGACTCTGTCCCCAAAAAAATAATAAAAATAAAAGTAAAAAATAAAAGATGCTCCATTTTGCATTAGTCAAAAATAAGTCTTCACTTTGGTCTGGTAAAATCCGGGCATCCAAGGGTCATTCAAAGTTCATGGTATTTTATCAGCTTCAGTAGTTAGAGCCTATGGCAATGAAACAACAGTTTCGATCATTCCTAAGCAAGTGCTGTTGTAAGTGAAAAATTAATTTTTATAGTCCCTCTTCCTGAGACAATAGGATAACCTCATAAAGGGTCAACACATGATCAGGTTCTGAGATCTTTGCTACCATCTTAGTTTCTTTCAGATGCTATTCTCACAAGATTCCATTTTGTTTATCGGAGTAATCTTAATTTTTTTTTTTTTTTTTTTTTGAGACGGAGTCTCGCTGTGTCTCCCGGGCTGGAGTGCAGTGGCGTGATCTCGGCTCACTGCAAGCTCCGCCTCCCGGGTTCACGCCATTCTCCCGCCTCAGCCTCCCAAGTAGCTGAGACTA
>NW_012102932.1:1905915-1907519 GCF_000951045.1 Mandrillus leucophaeus | reverse complement strand
CCTGTAATCCCAGCACTTTGGGAGGCCGAGGCGGGCGGATCACGAGGGCAGGAGATCGAGACCATCCTGGCTAACACGGTGAAACCCCGTCTCCACTTAAAAAACAAAAAAAAACAAAATTTAGCCAGGCATGGTGGCGGGCGCCTGTAGTCTCAGCTACTTGGGAGGCTGAGGCAGGAGAATGGCATGAACCCGGGAGGCGGAGCTTGCAGGGAGCTGAGATCACCCCACTGCACTCCAGCCTGGGAGACAGAGCAAGACTCCATCTCAAAAAACAAACAAACAAACAAAAACCTGCTAACAATAACTTGACAACAGCAACCATTAGCAACAAGTTAAATAATGTTTATAGTACACCCCAAATTAGCAGAAGCCCAAATCCCGCTAAAAGATTCCACAGATTAGTCTGGGCAGCATGGTGAGAACCCCTCTCCACAAAAAGTTTAAAAATTAGCTGGGCATGGTGTTGCACACCTGCAGTGCTGGCTACTTGGGAGGCTGAGGCAAGAGGATTGCTTAAGCCTGGGAGGTCCAGGCTGCAGTGAGCCGTGGTTGCACCACTGCACTCCAGCCTGGGTGACAGAGAGATACCCTGCCTCAAAAAAAGAAAAAAGAAAGAAAAGAAAAAAAGATTCCACAGATTGGTTTTCCCCACCTTGACTTGAATTGGCTTAGTTCTTGGATTTTATTTCATTTAATCTTTCCACCGCAGCCTCCTGAGTAGCTGGGACTACAGGCATTGTACCACCATGTCCAGCTAATTTTTATTTTTTGTAGAGACAGGGTCTCACTACATTGCCCAGCCTGGTCTGGAACTCCTGGGCTCAAGCAATGTTCCCACCTCGGCCTACCAAAGTGCTGAGATTATAGGCATGAAGCACCGTGCCCAGCCTATTCTTGGATTTTACACTGAGATCTCTTGATTTAGTCTGAAGCGCTTCTCCAAATGCAACAGCTGTTAGTAGTTGGTATTAAGCAACACCTTGTTTAGTCAGTAAATAACCTAAAGTGATTCTATTGTCCAGCATGATTGCAGCAAATGAGTTAGAGGTTTTTTTGTTCAGCAAGTATAGCAGACAATCTTGTCTATACAATTTCATTTGCCAGTTCCACTGGAAAGGGCACTTTCTAACACAGCATTCTAAACTAGGCACCTCCAATGCAAGGTTGAGACTTATACATGAAGGGATGGAAACCACTGTGTCTGACTGCTAATTGAAGATTTGTATTTCAACAGGCATAGGGTTGACAGAACATTAGGTCATCTGAGAGACTAGCAACATTATTAAATTCCCAAAATGGCATATAAACCACTTCCAGGGACCTCATTCCTTCATCTCGTCAAGACCTACATTAATAGTAACATTACTGACCGGGCACAGTGGCTCCCACCTGTAATCCCAGCACTTTGGGAGGCCGAGGCAGGTGGATCACGAGGTCAAGAGATTGAGACCATCCTGGCCAACATGGTGAAACCCCGTCTCTACTAAAAATACAAAAATTAGCTGGGCGTGGTGTGTGTGCCTGTAATCCCAGCTACTCTGGAGGCTGAGACAGGAGAATCGCTTGAACCCGGGAAGTGGAGATTGCCGTGAGCCGAGATC
>NW_012102932.1:1901126-1902120 GCF_000951045.1 Mandrillus leucophaeus | reverse complement strand
ACCTATAGTCCCAGTTACTTGGGAGGCTGAGGCAGGAGAATCACTTGAACCTGGGAGGCAGAGGTTGCAGTGAGCCGAGATCGAGCCACTGCACTCTAGCCTGGGCAACAGAGCGAGACTCCGTCTCAAAAAAAAAAAAAAATGTGTATATATACATATACACACACATGCACACACACACATATATATACATATATATATAGACACATATATACATGTGTGTATATATATATTCCCAGTGCTTTGTGAGACCAAGAGTTTGAGATGAGCCTTGGAAACATAGTGAGAACCCATCTCTACAAAAAATAAAAAATAAAAAAATTAGCTGGGCATGGTGGCTCACATCTATAGTCCTAGCTACTTGGGAAGCTGAGGCAGAATTGCCTGAGCTCAGGAGTTTGAGGTTACAGTGAGCTATGATCACACCAGTGCATTCCAGCCTGGGTAACAGAGTGAGACCCTATCTCAGAAAACAAAACAAAACAAAAACTGGGCAAAATACCTGAACAGATACCTCACCAAAGAAGTTATACAGATGATAATCACAGAAAAAGATACTCAACATCATATGTCATTAGAGAATTGCAAATCAAAATACAATGAGTTACCACTACATACCTATTAGGATGGCTACAATTTTTTTTTTAAAAATGACACCACCAAATGCTTGTGAGGATTGCTGATGGAAATGCAAAATGGTACAGCAGCTTTGGAAGACAGTTTGGCGGTTTCTTACAAAAGTAACCATACTCTTACTATATGATCCAACAGTCTTGCTCCTTGGTATTCACCCAAATGAGTTTAAACCTTATGTCCACTCGGCCGGGCGCAGTGGCTCACGCCTGTAATCCCAGCACTTTGGGAGGCCGAGGCAGGCGGATCACGAAATCAGGAGATCCAGACCATCCCGGCTAACCCGGTGAAACCCCGTCTCTACCAAAAACACAAAAAATTAGCCGGGCGTTGTGGCAGGCGCCTGTAGTCCCAGCTCCTA
>NW_012102932.1:1895172-1898591 GCF_000951045.1 Mandrillus leucophaeus | reverse complement strand
CGAGGCAGGTGGATCACGAGGTCAAGAGATTGAGACCATCCTGGCCAACATGGTGAAACCCCGTCTCTACTAAAAATACAAAAATTAGCTGGGCGTGGTGTGTGTGCCTGTAATCCCAGCTACTCTGGAGGCTGAGACAGGAGAATCGCTTGAACCCGGGAAGTGGAGATTGCCGTGAGCCGAGATCGTGCCACTGCACTCCTGCCTGGGCCACAGAGCGAAACTCTGTCTCAAAAAAAAAAACCAAAAACACGCTGCCTTTGTACACCACCGCGCCTCCGCGTGGCGCCTGGGGTCAGGCTGCAGCAGCGCCAGAGCACGTGGTTGCGTATAACTGGGGCCACCTGGTCCCCCGCGGCTGGTCCTTTTAACAAGGAGATGGGGAAAAAAAATTGATAGTTAATGTGCCCGCTTTTTTTTTTTTTTTTTTTTTGATACTGATCCTGGCTTTGTCACCCAGGCTGGAGTACAGTGGCGCAATCTCAACTCACTGGACAACCTCTGCCTCCTGAGTAGCTGGAACTACAGACATGCACCACAACGCCAGGCTAATTTTTTTGTATTTTTAGTAGATAGGGTCTTGCCATGTTGGCCAGGCTGGTTTCCAACTCCTGACCTCAGGTGATGCGCCCACCTCGGCCTCCCAAAGTGCTGAGGTTACAGGCCTGAGCCATCACGCCTGACCTATAGTTAATGTGTCAACTTTTATAAATGAATATAAATATGTCTCTCAAACTTATTTTCACTAAAAAAATAGCAAAATCGAGCTGGGTGCGGTGGCTCATGCCCGTAATCTCCAGCATTTTGGTAGGCCAAAATGGGAGGATCACTTGAGGCCAGGAGTTCAAGACCAGCCTGGTCAATATAGTGCACCCCCCCATCTCTATAAAAAATAAATAAATAAATAAATAAGAAAAACAAAATAGAGCTTTTGAATTGTCCATTTAAAAAAATATTCTAGGTTTGGCAGATAAAATAGCTCTGACAAAAGTTTTGGATTAGTTAAAATCTAGAAAATGCCAAGCAAATTTAATTATTTTTATTATCTCTTCTTTTATAAGATGAAGTAGTAAATCTTTGTAGTTTCCTTGAAATACAATGGAAACCCAGAAAACCCCTAAGGCATTTACAGTGTGTAAAAGTCATCTTAATTATTTCATAATTCCAAATATACAGCCTGAATTTGAGGAAAGGACTATCAAAAAGACTTGTCAGAACAGAAATAAAGATCACAGTGAATTCACAATAGCAAAGACTTGGAACCAACCCAAATGTCCACCAATGACAGACTGGATTAAGAAAATGTGGCACTGGGCGCGGTGGCTCACGCCTATAATCCCAGCACTTTGGGAGGCCTAGGCGGGCAGATCACCTGAGGTCAAGAGTTCGAGACCAGCCTGACCAACATGGAGAAACCCTATTTCTAAAAAAAATACAAAACTAGCCAGGCGTGGTGGTGCATGGCTGTAATCCCAGCTAGTTGGGAGGCTGAGGCAGGAGAATCGCTTGCCATTGCACTCCAGTCTGGGCAGCAATAGCAAAACTCACCATGGAATACTACGCAGCCATAAAAAAGGATGAGTTCATGTCCTTTGCAGGGACATGGATGAAGCTGTAAACCATCATTCTCAGCAAACTATCATAAGGACAGAAAACCAAACACTGCATGTTCTCACTCACAGGTGGGAACTGAACAATGAGAACACATGGACACAGGGAGGGGAACATCACACACCGGGGCCTGTCGGAGGGGTAGCAGGCTGGAGGAAGGATAGCATTAGGAAAAATACCTAATGTAAATGACGAGTTGATGGGTGCAGCAAACCAACATGGCACATGTATACCTATGTAACAAACCTACACATTATGCACATGTACCCTAGAACTTGAAGTATAATTTAAAAAATGTTAAACTTTTAAAAAAAGATCACAGTGAATGGGTACAAAAATACAATTAGATAGAAGGACTAAGATCTAGAGTTCGGTAGCCTAGATCTGGCCTAGGGTGGCTATAGTTAAAATAATTTATTGTATATATTTCCTTTTTTTTTTTCTTTTTTTTTGAGACAGAGTCTGCTCTGTCACCCAGGCTGGAGCTCAATGGCGCAATCTCGAATCACTGCAACCTCCGCCTCCCAGGTTCAAGCGATTCTCCTGCCTCAGCATCCCGAGTAGCAGGAATTACAGGTTTGTGCCACCATGCCTGGCTAATTTTTGTGTATTTTGTAGAGATGGGGTTTCGCCATGTTGTCCAGGCTGGTCTGAAACTCCTGAGCTCAAGCAATCCTCCCACCTTGGCCTCCCAAAGTGCTGGGATTACAGGCATGAGCCACCACGCTCGGCCTTTCTTTAATGTTTTTTTGAGACAAGGTCTTGCTCTGTCACCCCGATTGGAGTGCAGTGGTACAATCTCAGCTTACTGCAGCCTCAACCTCCCAGACTCAAGCAATCCTCCCACCTCAGCCTCCTAACTAGGACTACAGGTACATACCACCAATCCCAGCTAATTTTTGTATTTTCTGTAGAGATGGGGTTTGCCAGGTTGCCCAGGCTGATCTTGGACCCCTGGGCTCAAATGATACTCCTGCTTTGGCCTCCCAAAGTGCTGGGATTACAGGCATGAACCACCGCACCCAGTCTGTATATTTCAGAATAACTAGAGGAGTGGAGTTGGAATGTTTCCAACACAAATAAATGATAAATGTTTGAGGAGATAAATATCCCAATTACTCTGATTTGATCATTACACATTGCATGCTTGTATCAAAATATACCATGTACCCCATAAATATGTACAACTATTATGTATGCATAAAAATTAAAAATAAACATGACAAAATGTACCATTAAGAATATTAGTCCCCCCACCAAAAAATAAAAATAAAAACAACAAAAGAAGAAAAAAAGAAAAAACAACAAAAAAAATAAATAAAAAGAAGAATATTAGTCTGAGGCCAGGTGCGGTGGCTCTGGTGAACCCAGAGGTTAAGACTACAGTAAGCCATGTTTGTGCCCTGCACCCTAGCTGGGTAATAGAGACCCTGTCTCAAAACAAAAATAAAACTGGGCAAAGGCTGGGCGAGGTGGCTTATGCCTTTAATATTCCCAGTGCAGCCGGGCGTGGTGGCTCACGCCTGTAATCCCAGCACTTTGGGAGGCCAAGGCGGGTAGATCACAAGGTCAGGAGTTCGAGACCAGCCTGGCCAATATGGTGAAACCCCGTCTCTACTAAAAATACAAAAATTAGCCGGGTGTGGTGGCGGGCACCTATAGTCCCAGTTACTTGGGAGGCTGAGGCAGGAGAATCACTTGAACCTGGGAGGCAGAGGTTGCAGTGAGCCGAGATCGAGCCACTGCACTCTAGCCTGGGCAACAGAGCGAGACTCCGTCTCAAAAAAAAAAAAAAATGTGTATATATA
>NW_012102932.1:1870663-1894307 GCF_000951045.1 Mandrillus leucophaeus | reverse complement strand
ACTGCACTCCAGCCTGGGCGACAGATACAGGCTCCGTCTCAAAAAAAAAAAAAAAAAAAAAGTAAAAAAAAATTTTTTAAACTGGAACACAGAGGATAAGTAATCCTGCCTCACCCCTTGCCTCTCGCCCTTGCATGGGGCGAGGCAGGATTGATCAAACCCAGAAAGACTGAGGATGGATGCTGAACACAGAACTGAAGGATGAATGGGAATTACCTGAATAGAACAGGGGCTTGAGTGCAAGAAGAGGCGGGCATTCCAGGCAGAGGAGAGCAATGGTAAGGGCCCCACGGTAGGCATCCGAGTAGGAGGGTAGAACTATGATGATAGAAGACTGAATAACGATCGAATGAAACCAAATGATTGGGCGCCTTCTTTCGGATCCTTGACTTCCAGGGTCAGCAGTCTCTATTGGCTCTTATACCGTTGCTCTATGAGGTATCAATGTTTTTGTCCTTCAGCCTCCCCTCCAATTGCTGAGCTCCTGGTGTGTTTTGAGGAGTAGAAGGCAAAAAGAACCCTCTTGTTTTTCTTTGGATCCGGAGAGAGAGTGAGCAAATAACAAAGCAAATGGTGTAAAATGTCTTTTTGTTTAGTTTTTCTCGATCTTCCCATGAGAGGCAAATACATGTTAAGGATAGTTGAATCTGGGTAAAGGGTACAGAAATGTTCCTTACAAGATTTTTGTTGGCAACTGGTGCAAGTATGAAATTATTTCCAAATAGGAAGCTAAAACAAACAAAACAATTGGCCTTGGGAAACTGGCCAATCTTGAAATAATCAAGTAATATTGTTAAGGGACAATCAGTATTGTGAAAACACGAATACGCTCCCTCCCTCCCCCTCAAAAAAAACCCTAAATTCTGTTCCCCCGTTGCTAATGTGCGATCCTGGCAAAGTCATCTAAGCCGCTGAGCTTCAGTTACTCCACCCCAGAGAGCTGTTGCAACGATCAAATGAAAGAACGTATATTAAAGCCTTTCATGAACTATATTATTACTGCTACCGTAGAAATGGAAAGTGTACAACAATAATTTGGACTAGATCCAAAACTACTTTTGACACTTCTGAGACTGTGGCCGCGCCACTGTCACCTTCCAAAGGTCACCAGGCCTTTCCTGAGCTGGCATTGGCAGCGCACACTCTTGCCCGGCTCACCTTTCCAGGTGGGCGGTGCTCGCGCTGCTCGGCTCTCCAGGTGACCGCGGCAGCTGCCCGAGACCGCAGGCGCGGAGGCAGACCACGTGAGAGTCTGGCCACGCCTTCCGACCTAGCCTCACTCTGGCCCCGCCCCTCTCGAACGCCTTCGCGGGATCGCCCTGGAAACGCATTCTCCGGGACAGGCAGCCACCAATGGGAAAGGAGTGAGTGCCACGAACAGGCCAATAAGGAGGGAGCAGTGCGGGGTTTAAACCTGAGGCTGGGCCTGCTTTTCCCGGCGTGCTGCGGAGGAACGGCTGTTGGTCTCTGCTGGGTGCAGGTCCTCGGCTGGTCGGGGCTCCGGTGTTCTGCTTCTCCCCGCTGAGCTGCTGCCTGGTGAAGAGGAAGCCATGGCGCTCCGAGTCACCAGGGTGAGCCGCTACGGACTGCGAACTGACGCGGCCTTCTTCGCTGCAGCCTGCTCGCTCTGCCTCGCCTGCGGGAGCCCCCCGAGCGGGAGAGGGCCGCAGGAACGATTTGGGGAGGAAGGTGGGAGGGAAGTCACCAAGAGAGCGTCGAGGTGGGCCCAGGCCTGGTGGGGGAGTGTGGGGGACGATGGATGGAGGGAGGAAGGTGAGAAAGAGAACTGAACCGATATTGGATAAATGTTTGGGGGAGATGGAAAGTCGACTGGGAACCTTTTGAAAAAGTGATAGAGGGTCCCTGAGTGGGCCCGCTAGCAGCTCTGTAACCCCCTTCCCAGAGAGAAGGTGTCTGCAATTGGAGGCTTTTTCGGTTTCCTTTCAAACGTAAATTCTCGGTATTTTAGGGCTTGGCAGGACTAATCAGGGAATCCCTCAATTGGTAAATGTAGAGGTTGTCGGCGGAAACTGACTTGTCACGGCCGCAGAGTAGACTCTGGGACCCACGTTTTCCCTCGGAACCCATTTTTACTCGGCTTTCCTTCTGGGAACTTCTCTTGTGCCCCACCTTAATTAACCCTTGACTTACTCGAGCCTCCGTGGACCAGCTCTTAAAGTGGTCTTGCTTCTTTCAGAACTCGAAAATTAATGCTGAAAATAAGGTGAAGATCAGCATGGCAGGCGCAAAGCGCGTTCCTACGGCCCCTGCTGCAACCTCCAAGCCCGGATTGAGGCCAAGAACAGCTCTTGGGGACATTGGTAACAAAGTCAGTGAACAACTGCAGGCCAAAATGCCTATGAAGAAGGTAACTGTCTTCCCGACCTAACTTCTGTAAGAGCTGGCCTTCCAACTGTGGCCTTTGATGCAGAAACATTTCATTCTCTCTGTTTCATCTACAGGAAGTAAAACCTTCAGCTACTGGAAAAGTTATTGATAAAAAACTACCAAAACCTCTTGAAAAGGTACCTATGCTGGTGCCAGTGCCAGTGTCTGAGCCAGTGCCAGACCCAGAACCTGAGCCAGAACCTGAGCCTGTTAAAGAAGAAAAACTTTCGCCTGAGCCTATTTTGGTAAACTTATTCTTACCATTGTAGAGTCTGTTGATTATTTCTTGTCCCTTATTTCACTGCAAGAGCATTCAAATTAATACCATTTATTGAGTGCTTAGCATGAGGCAATCTCTGCCCAACATTCTACATGCATTAACTCACATAATCTTTACAGGTACTCTGAGGTAGGTATTGTCACCTCTACTATTTAAATCATGGCTTTAGAGAGGTTATGTCAGGGTCACACAGGTAAGTGGCCCATATGAGATTTAAGCTCAGGCTGTCTGGCTTCAGAATCTATGCTTTTAATTGTTAATTGTCTTATATTCCTTCGTTAATGATATTAAGTAGTACCTGCCTGAGCCAAAGGCTTTGTTTGTCCAAGTACAAGCCACCTCTGCAGAATTTATTGGAGTAAACAGAATGTTCTCTTGAAATTTTTTACTGCCTAATATGGCTACTAAATAATAAACCTGTAACACTGGAAAATGCAAAGGAGTAAAACAGGAAGAATGCAACTTTTCAGGGAGTGGTTAAGAAGATGAATTAACACTTAGCCTCAAAACTAGTAACTTTTTATTAAATAAAAGGTATGTAAATGTATCCTATGATAGACCTCCCTGTGAAGGAAAGGTAGGTCATGTAGAGGAGGCTGCTTTGATGAAACTGCAATGAACTGCATTCTGAAGCTCAGTTTTTTAAACTTAGTTAAAACCAGTTGGGAAAATTATCTGAAAAAAAATTTTTTCAGACAGAGTCTGGCTCTGTTGCCCAGGCTGGAGTGCAGTGGTGTGATCTCGGCTCACTGCAACCTCTGTCTCCCAGGTTCAAGCAATTTTCCTGCCTCAGTCTCCCTAGTAGCTGGGATTACAGGCGCACAACACCACACCCAGCTAATTTTCATATTTTTAGTATAGATGAGGTTTCACCATGTTGGCCAGGCTGGTCGTGAACTCCTGACCTCGTGATCTGCCTACCTCGGCCTCCCAAAGTGCTGGGATTACAGGCGTGAGCCACCGCGCCCAGCCAGTTAAGCTTCTTATATCTAAGGATAAGACATTGAAAACTATTGCTTTAGTGTTGAATTTCTGGGCATAGCACATGAAACATGTAGCCAGCATGGTCTTTGGGCATATCAAACTACATGATGCTTTCTCGAAAGGTCCATACCGATTCTTACCTTTGCTTTCCCACTTAGTAAGAATGCCTTCCCCACCCTTTCATTTAGCTAATAACCTTTTCATCTTTGAAAACAGCTCAAGCATCAACTCCTGAAGCTTTCCTGAACTTCTCCCATCTCCACCCCTGTTCCTAGAATCAGTCTGTTTGTTTTGAGACAGTCTCATTCTGTTGCCCAGGCTGGAGTGCAGTGATGCCATCTCAGCTCACCGCAACCTCTGCCTCCTGAGTTCAAGCGATTCTCCTGCTTCAGCCTCCCAAGTAGCTGGGACTACAGGCACGTGCTACCATGCCTGACTAATTTTTCTATTTTTAGTAGAGACGGGGTTTCACTATGTTGGCCAAGCTGGTCTCGAACTCCTGATCTCGTGATCCACCTGCCTCAGTCTCCCAAAGTGCTAGGATTACAGACATGAGCCACCATGCCCAGTCTCAGTCTTATTTTTGTTTATTTATTTATTTTTTCCCGAGACGGAGTCTTGCTGTGTCACCCAGGCTGGAGTGCAGTGGCGTGATCTTGGCTCATTGCAACCTCCGCCTCCCGGATTCAAGCAGTTCTCTTGCCTCAGCCTCCTGAGTAGTTGGGATTACAGGCACCCGCCACCACACCCAGCTAATTTTTTTTTTTTTTTTTTTTTTTTTTTTTCTATTTTTAGTAGAGAGGGAGTTTCACCAGGTTGGCCAGGCTGGTCTCAAACTCCTGACCTCATGATCCGCCAACCTGGGCCTCCCAAAGTGCTGGGATTACAAGTGTGAGCCACCGCACCCGACCTTATTTCTTTACTTTGTCTACTAAATTCAGAGTCCCTGAGGATGCCATGAAGTCAATGCCTTGTAGAGTTTGACTTGAAGAAGGGGCTCAATAAATGTTTGAACAATGGGATAAAGGGAGCTTGAAGGAAGTGGTTAATGGTAATGAAGTTAATCCTTAGTAGTCAGGATAGAATTTATGTTATTTTGAGTAGTGAGAAGCAGTTTATATTTTGAAATAAAGACTAAAGACTGAACTGTCCTTTATTTGGATTAACTTCACATGTTGCTGATAAAGATTAATTACTTCTCAGTTTCCTTTGCAGGAAAGTCTAGAATGTGAATTTATTTGCTTCCAACTTTAAACTGACTCACTCTGAGTTGGCATTTCACTCTTTTTTTTGCCCAGGCTGGATTAGAATGGCGCAATCATAGCTCACTGTATCCTCAAACTGCTGGGCTCAAGTGATCCTCCTACCTTGGCCTCCTGAGTAGCTAGGATTATAGGCAGTTGCCTTCATGCCCAGCTAATTTTTTGTAGAGATGAGTTATTGCTATATTGCCCAGGCTGGTCTCGAACTCATGGTCTCAAAGGATCCTCCCACCTCAGCCACCCAAAGAACTGCGATTACAGGCTTGAGCCACCATGCCCGACCTCATTCTTTTTAATTGAGTAATTAAATGATCACTTTCTTTTTTAACAAAGACAGGGTCTTGCTATATTGCCAAGGCTTGTCTTGATCTCCTGGCCTCAACCTCAGCCTCTCAAAGTGCTGAGATTAAAGGCGTGAGCCACCGCGCCCAACCCAAATGATCACTTTGGATGTTAATCACTTCCTAAAAAGAAATGGAATAAGTCTGAAAAGATACTTTTCCTTTAAGGAAATGAATTGTATGTTGATTCAGGAGAATACTATCTTGAGTTGGTACCAATAACCTGACCTTCAAGCCCAAACTATAGTGCTTACTCCTATTTGCTCTTGTTTCAAGAGATCTCTTTGTTTTAAGGTTGATACTCCCTCTCCAAGCCCAATGGAAACATCTGGATGTGCCCCTGCAGAAGAAGACCTGTGTCAGGCTTTCTCTGATGTAATTCTTGCAGTAAATGATGTGGATGCAGAAGATGGAGCCGATCCAAACCTTTGTAGTGAATATGTGAAAGATATTTATGCTTATCTGAGACAACTTGAGGTCAGTATTATCATTAGTTTTTTTTCTAAACTGCATCTAACTTTATGAAAGTCTTTTCTATCAATAGTTCATAATAATTCAAGCAGGACTTGGGCAGCATTTCTTAAGAGATCGCACTTTCAAATTCTCCTTCATGGAATACCTAAAATAAAAAGTCACTAAATCAATGGAGTCTGTTTGCCACTTTGTGCAGGAAAGTTCGAAGTCAGGGTGGATACTACTATCGGTCTTTCTGAAGGAAAGTCCACAGATTGAATTTGATATGTATATGTGCAATCTCCACCGTATTTGGAATGGTTAAGTCCCAAACTCTGCATTTTAGGTAATAATGGGTCAGCAAGTGGATGAGGATGTAGAATATACTCAAAGACTACAGCCACCCCTAACACAAGGCATTTTGTGTTAGTGTGGCTGATGTGCGTCCAGTTGTTGGTGAAATTATTTGTGCCCAAAAGGAGTACACTCAAAAGCTACTTTTTGGTTCACTTCAATTTGATCCCACTTTTGAAACTTTCTCTTAATGGCATTTGCCCTTTTCCTACAAACACAAGCATTCTATATGGCAGCATAAACATAGTAGCGTCAACTATACCGTTATCACATTTACCTAGTTTTTTGGTGTATGTGTGGGTTTTTTTTTTTTTTTAGAGGGAGTCTCACACTGTCGCCCAGGCTAGAGGGCAATGGTGCCGTCTCAGCTCACTGCAATCTGCCTCCTGGGTTCAAGCAAGCAATTCTCCTGCCTTAATCTGCCGAGTAGTTGGGATTGCAGGCACACACCACCATGCCTGGCTAATTTTTTGTATTTTTATTTGGTTTTGGTTTTTTGAGACAGGGTCTTGCTCTGTTGCCCAGGCTGGAGTGCAGTGGTGCAATCTCGGCTCACTGCAACCTCTGCCTCTCGGGTCAAGTGATTCTCATGCCTCAGCCTCCTGAGCAGCTGGGATTACAGGTGCCCACTACAACACCCAGCTAATTTTTGTACTTTTAGTAGAAATGAGGTCACCATATCGGCCAGGCTGGTCTCAAACTCCTTAGATGATCCACCCACCCGGCCTCCCAAAGTGCTGGGATTACAGGCATGAGCAGTCGCACCCAGCCCCCAGTTGTTTTTAATGCATCGTCTTAATGTCATCACTGACATCTCTTGCCTGCTCCTTTGGGGCCTCTCCTTTTTCTATAGGATTCTTCTGCAAGACTTCTATGCCAGGAGTAGCCTTCTGCTTTGAGTTTCTTCTGCCATCTTTTTAGGGCTTTTTAAAGTTGTGTTCTAACTTTGGAGGATACCTTTTTTTTTTAAGACACTCTCGCTGTGTCACCCAGGGGGTGTGCCGTGGCTCACTGCAAGCTCCGCCTCGCAGGTTCACGCCATTCTCCTGCCTCAGCCTCCTGAGTAGCTGGGACTACAGGCACGTGCCACCATGCCTGGCTAATTTTTTGTATTTTTAGTAGAGACAGGGTTTCACCATGTTAGCCAGGATGGTCTCGATCTCCTAACCTCATGATCCGCCCACCTTGGCCTCCCAAAGTGCTGGGATTACAGGCATGAGCCACCGTGCCCAGCCTGTAAATGTGCTGTTTCTTGATGCTTCGTTCTTGTTCTGTGCAAGGCGGCCATATATGCAAAGCAACCCCCCAAATGTCAGAAGAGCTGAGAAACCAAGGAATGAGGCAGATAAATGGAGTTTGCTGGTATTGGGTGACTGATGAGGGGGAATTTACAGACATAAGTCTGGTCTTTGATGGCTGTAAGATGTAGATCTCTGCACTGTAACCCCTCATACCCACGGCTTGAGTATGTATACATTTTCTTGGGGAAAGTATACGTGCTCTAGAGTGAATGTGCGGGTGGTTGAGAGAATGCTACAGACATCATAGCCTATAATGTATACAATAGTATGAAGGGCTGTTTTGGAGGAGAGGCCAAACTTAAAGTGAACAGGCAGAAGGCACATTGGATTAGCATTTAAAATAAAGTCACTCTTGTCCTCCACAGTTCTTAGCTATGTTGCTGTTGGGCTTTAACCCTGGAGCAGGCAGGAGTGTTGTAGTACATGGGTTCCAGCTGCCCTGGGAGTTTGATATTTTCTCTACGTAAAGCTCAGGTTCTAACTTTAAAGGCTCAAGTGAAAAGATCTGAGATGATAGTATAGTATCTTTATTTGGAAGGGAGTGGACTAGCAAGAGTTGTGGTGAATTGAATATCGTTAAGACCTGACAATATAAAAAAGCTGTCACACTGTCCTATCTAATGTTTGCCCTTTTTTGGCGGGGGGGTGAAGGGGGAAGACAGTCTCTCTCTGTCACCCAGGCTGGAGAGCAGTGGTGCAATCTCGGCTACCTGCAACCTCCACCTCCTGGGTTCAAGCAATTCTCCTGCCTCAGCCTCCTGAGCAGCTGGGACTACAGGTGTGCGCAACCATGCCCAGCTAATTTTTGTATTTTTAGTAAAGAGAGGTTTTGCCATGTTGGCCAGGCTGGTCTCGAACTCCTGGCCTCAAGCAATCTGTCCATCTCAGCCTCCCAAAGTGCTGGGATTACAGGCATGAGCCACCACGCCAGCCTTAATGTTTGCTTTCTTTCTTGGTGATGGTGTTGTTTGTGGTGACCATATGAATAATTGAATTAAGAACTGATACAAAGGCTGGGCACAGTGGCTCACGCCTGTAATCCCAGCACTTTGGGAGGCCAAGACAGATGGATCACGAGGTCAGGAGATCGAGACCATCCTGGCTAACACAGTGAAACCCCGTCTCTACTAAAATACAAAAAAAAATTAGCCGGGCGTGGTGGCGGACGCCTGTAATTCCAACTACTCGGGAGGCTGAGGCAGGAGAATGGCATGAACCCGGGAGGTGGAGCTTGCAGTGAGCCGAGATCGCGCCACAGCACTCCAGCCTGGGCGACAGAGCGGGACTCCGTCTCAAAAAAAAAAGGAACTGATAGAGATTCTAAATGCCCCAGTGCTACTTACTGTAGGAACTAACTGATCTTTCTGGACATAAATGTGTCACATGGAGTCATGTTTCTAAGAATAATCGGCATTTTCTTTTGCAGGAAGAGCAAGCAGTCAGACCAAAATACCTACTGGGTCGGGAAGTCACTGGAAACATGAGAGCCATTCTAATTGACTGGCTAGTACAGGTTCAAATGAAATTCAGGTTGTTGCAGGAGACCATGTACATGACTGTCTCCATTATTGATCGGTTCATGCAGGTAAGCATTTCAGTAAGTTTTCCCTTCCAGGATTCTAGCCGAGTCATAAGAAGCTGACGTTTTTGGGCTGGGCCGGGTGTGGCGGCTCATGCCTGCAATCCCAGCGGGCGGGTGGATCACGAGGTTAGGAGATCGAGACCATCTTGACTAACACAGTAAAACCCCGTCTCTACTAAAAATACAAAAATTTAGCTGGGTGTGGTGGCGGGCGCCTGTCGTCCCAGCTACAGGAGGCGGAGGTTGCAGCGAGCTGAGATCGCGCCATTGCACTCCAGCCTGGGCGACAGAGTGAGACTCCATCTCAAAAAAAAAAAAAAAGAAAGAAACTGACTTTTTCAGCTAAAATCTTTCTTGGGGGATATGGTATCATTAATTAAGATTTTGCAATGGGAGAATGTCTTTCTACCTCTCCATCATAGCTCTGTGTCTCCTTTTCAAACATGTTATTCATTGTGTTGAAATTCCCATTGCAGAATAATTGTGTGCCCAAGAAGATGCTGCAGCTGGTTGGTGTCACTGCCATGTTCATTGCAAGCAAATATGAAGAAATGTACCCTCCAGAAATTGGTGACTTTGCTTTTGTGACTGACAATACTTACACTAAGCACCAAATCAGACAGATGGAAATGAAGATTCTAAGAGCTTTAAACTTTGGTCTGGGTCGGCCTCTACCTTTGCACTTCCTTCGGAGAGCATCTAAGATTGGAGAGGTACAGGTTTCTTAAGAAACCTTTCGGTATGGGTACATTAGGGAACACTGCTGCTGACCAAGCAAGTCGAATTCAACTGACCTATATTATACCTAACTACATGGGGAAGAGATAAAGTTGTTCTTTATTTTTAGTCAGGCTGCATGTTAATATTAGGGCTTTCCGTGGGCACTTGAGAGTTTGTAGACAAACATTTGTAGTTAAAAGATACATATGGGCATGCAGGTTAGTGCCAAATGAAAATTTTCTGAAAGAAACTCAGTGACACGGGTTTTGTTTCAGGTTGATGTTGAGCAACATACTTTGGCCAAATACCTGATGGAACTAACTATGTTGGACTATGATATGGTGCACTTTCCTCCTTCTCAAATTGCAGCAGGAGCTTTTTGCTTAGCACTGAAAATTCTGGATAATGGTGAATGGGTAAGCTCTGTCCCACAGAACTCCTAAGCTTTTAAATTGTAAAGAATGTTTGACTAAATACAGAACTTTTGTTATTAAAGGGCAATTCAAGTGATTCATAAATATGGGATCTACTGAAGGAATAGTTTAAAAAGATGTCTTAGAATGTTTCCACATGGTTTTGTTTTTGAGACAAGGTCTCGCTCTGTCGCCTGGGCTGGAGTGCAGTGATGCAGTCTTGACCCACTGCAACCTCAGCCTCCAGAGTAGCTGGGACTGAAGGTTTCTGGCTAGTTTTTAAATTTTTTTCATGTCAGATGGGTAATATGCCCATGTTGTAACAAGGTTTGAGGGTGGCACATTTCACACGTTCACATGAATACCCAATCATCACACTTATAAACTACAAGAGTCGCCCACCAGCCTGGGCAATGTAGCAAATCCTCATCTTTACAAATATATATATATATATATATTCAGGTTGTTGCAGGAGACCATGTACATGACTGTCTCATCTTTACAAATATATATATATACACACACACACAAATATATATATATACACAAATATATATATATACACACACAAATATATACACACACACACATACATATATATATATATATATATATAGGCACATGTCTGTAGTCCCAGCTACTCTGGAGGCTGACCTTTATATTTTTTGTAGACATGGTGCCTCCCTATATTACCCAGGCTGGTCTTGAAACCCTGGGCTCAAGCGATCTACCCACTTCCACTTACCAAAGTGTTGGAATTACAGGCTTGAGCCATTGCAACCAGTCAAGTGTTTCCATTTCTTTGCCTAATTTCAACTGTATTCCCCTTGAGAAAGGTAGAGCAACTTTTACTCCTTAGAGGAGAAACTTGAAGGTCAAGTGACATACAAATAGTACATTCATATTCATTGATTCAGCAAATGCGTCTCCTATGTGGCAGGCACTACCCTAGGTGTTAAGAATAGAACTATGCAGCCGGGTGTGGTGGCTAACACCTGTAATCCCAGCACTTTGGGAGGCCAAGGTGGGCAGATCACGAGCTCAAAAGTTCAACACCAGTCTGACCAATGTGGTGAAACCCTATCTCTACTAAAAATACAAAAATTAGCCAGGCATGGTGGTGCAAACCTGTAATCCCAGCTACTCAGGAGGCTGAGGCAGGAGAATCACTTGAACCCGGGAGGCGGATGTCGCAGTGAACCAAGGTCACACCATGCACTCCAGCCTGGAGTGAGACTCCATCTCAAAAAAAAAAAAAGAAAGAAAAGAATAGAACTATGACAAAGTTGGCCTCAAGGAAGTGGAGTCTAGTTTTAGGGTGGGCAAGTCAACAATTACAATAGTGCAATTGTGTTTGAGCAGAGGTTCCTATAGAAGCATGAGAGCACCTAGGAAAGGAGGAGTCTTTAGCTTTGTCTTACATTTCACTTATATTAATTAATGATACAGTACCCTTCCCTTCCCCACTCCTGAATAACATCAAACATCTAGAAACTTTATGAAAATCATTATCGATTGAGCATTTTTAACATTAACTTTTGTTGTCTTAGACACCAACTCTACAGCATTACCTGTCATATACTGAAGAATCTCTTCTTCTGGTTATGCAGCACCTGGCTAAGAATATAGTCATGGTAAATCAAGGACTTACAAAGCACATGGTGAGTCAATATAGTGGCATTGTAAGATGTCAAAAAGTCTAATAATTCAAACTTAATGCCTGCAAATGCCTGGTTTATTTTTAATGAGTTAATGTTTTAAATGAATACCTGTATCATTGGATCTTGTGGTTTTTTTCCCCTCTTTAATTGCTATCCTTTTGTCTTCCAGACTGTCAAGAACAAGTATGCCACGTCGAAGCATGCTAAGATCAGCACTCTACCACAGCTGAATTCTGCACTAGTTCAAGATTTAGCCAAGGCTGTGGCAAAGGTGTAACTTGTAAACTTGAGTTATATTTACAAATAAAATTGGCACCATGTGCCATCTGTACATATTACTGTTGCATTTCCTTTTAATAAAGCTTATGGCCCCTTTTACTTTTTTATAGCTTAACTAATTTGAATGTGGTTACTTGCTACTGTAGGGTAGCGGAAAAGTTGTCTTAAAAGGTATGGTGGGGAATATTTTTAAAAACTGCTTTTGGTTTACCTGGGGATCCAATCGATGTATATGTTTATATACTTGGTTCTTGTTTTATGTACCTGGCTTTTACTTTATTAATATGAATTACTGAAGGTGATGGAGGTATTTGAAAATTTTACTTCCATAGGACATACTGCATGTAAGCCAAGTCATCATGGAGAATCTGCTACGTAGTTCTATTTTAAAGTAAAAGTCTACCACCAAATCCCTAGTCACCCTGTTAGAATTCTGTTTCTTCTGGTGATTGCTGCCATAATTCTAAGTTATTTACTTTTACCACTATTTAAGTTATCAACTTTAGTATCTTCAAACTTTCACTTTGAAAAATGAGAACTTTATATTCTAAGCCCAGTTTTCATTTTGGTTTTGTGTTTTGTTTAATAAAACAATACTCAAATACAAAAGGTATCTTTTTTAAAAGTTAATTTACCCCTTCCTTAGGCTCTTTCTAAATCCCACCCACCTGAAATCGACAATTACGGATTTATCCTTCCATGTCTTGTATATAGATGTGCATATCAATTTTTATGGGTTTTTTAAAAATGTGGTTTATTCTATATACATAACAATTATTGTCAACATACATAAGCCTACCTGTATTTGTGCATTATATTACATGGTACTGATAGTCATGTGCCCCATGAACATTTTGGTCAAAGACAGACTACATACACCTTGGTGGTCCCATAAGATTATGATGCCATACTTTTACTGTACCTTGTGCCTAAATACACAAATACTGACGTGTTATAATTGCCTGCAGTATTCAATAACATAGTGTATAGTTTTGTAGCCTAGGAGCTATAAGCTACACTATATAGCCTAGGAGTGCAGTAGGGTATGCCATCTAGATTTGTGTGAGTATACTCTGGTGTTTGAACAATAAAATCACCTAATGACACATTTCTCAAACCATATCCCAATCATTAAGCAACACATGAGTAAGTTTTTTTGTTTTTGCGACAGTCTCGCTCTGTTGCCAGGCTGGAGTGCAATGGCACGATCTCGGCTCACTGCAACCTTCGCCTCCTGGGTTCAAGCGATTCTCCTGCCTCAGTCTCCTGAGTAGCTGAGATTACAGGCATGCACCACCACGCCCAGCTTATTATGTATTTTTAGTAGAGACGGGGTTTCACCATGTTGGTCAGGCTGGTCTTGAACTCCCGATCTCAGGTGATCTGCCTGCCTCAGCCTCCCAAAGTGCTGGGATTACAGGCGTGAGCCACCATGGCCAACTAATTTTTTGTAATTTTAGTAGAGATGGGGTTTCACCGTGTTAGCCAGGATGGTCTCGATCTCCTGACCTCATGATTCGCCCACCTCTGCCTCCCAAAGTGCTGGGATTACAGGCATGAGCCACCGCACCCAGCCCTAACTAGGCAATTTTTATATGTGGTGTGAAGTAGAATTCTTCCAGATACCCGTTTACGCCAGTGCCATGACTGAAACCCTCCTTGTCTAACTTGAAATATCTTCAATGCCCATCTATTCTTCCCTGATCTTGTTTTTTCCTGTGATAATACAGTTTTACCAGTTTATCAGTTAAGATAAGGCTTACCAAATATATGGGGGTACTACCAAACACTTCTATAAAAACTTTAAAATTGTGTATAGTTACCAAAAAGTTCCTTTTTTGTTGTTGTTGTTTGTTTTTTGAGGCGGAGTCTCGTTCTGTTGCCCAGGCTGGAGTGTAGTGGCGCTATCTTGGCTCACTGCAACCTCCGCCTCCCCAGTTCAAGCGATTCTCCTGCCTCAGCCTCCCGAGTAGCTGGGATTACAGGCATGCACCACCATGCCCTGCCATTTTTGTATTTTTAGTAGAGACGGGGTTTCTTCATGTTGGTCAGGCTGGTCTCCAACTCCACACCTCAGGTGATCAGGCCGCCCGAAGTGCTGAGACTACAAGCGTGAGCCACCACACCCGGCCAGTTTCATCTTTTTAAAGCCTTACAATCATTTGAAGTCCCCATTCATTCATTGGAAACTAGCTAAATTAAACAGTGAAGTCGTTTGTCCTGGAGCTATTAAATATAATAGGCCAGGCACAGTAGCTCACACCTGTAATCCCAGCACTTTGCAAGACTGAGGCAGGTGCGTTGCTTGAGCCCAGAAGCTCGAGACCAGCCTGGGCAACATGGCGAAATCCCATCTACACAAAAATTAGCCAGGGGTACTGGAGTGCACCTGTGGTCCCAGCTGCTGAGGTGGGAGAATCACCTGAGTCAGGGAAGTCAAAACTATAGTGAGCCAAGATCACACAACTGCACTCCAGCCTGGGTGTGGGAGTGAGACCCTGTCTCGAAAAATAAAATGGTAAATATTCCATGCATTTTTGGTCTCTTCTAAAGATTTTTCTCTGTATGATACAATTGCTCTTTTAGAGATGTTCCTCCCCTACATTAATAGAAAATTATGTCCATGTTTGGTGGCTCACGCCTATAATCCTAGCACTTTGGGATGCTGAGGCAGGAGGATTGCTTGAGGCCAGGAGTTCAAGACTGACCTGGGTAACATAGTGAGACCCTGTCTCTAAAAAAATATAAAAAATAGACTCTTAGCACTTTAGGAGGCTGAGTTGGGTGAGACCCTGTCTCTATTAGAAAAAGAAATTGTAAAATTTAAAAAATTAGCCCAGCAGTCATGGTGGTATGTGCCTGTAGACCTAGCTACTTAGAATGCTAAGGCAGGAGGATCACCAGAACCCAGGAGTTTGAGGCTGTAATGAGTTATGCTCGTGCTACTGCACTCCAAGCTGGATGACACAGCAAGAGCGTGCCTCGTACAAAAAAAAAGAAAAAAAAAAAGGAAAAAAAAAATCCGTTCTAGATTTTTAAAGTTACGGCTGTAGAGGACCATGACAAAATTAATCTCAGGCTGGTCTCGAACTCCTGACTTCGTGATCCGCTCACTGCAGCCTCGCAAAGTGCTGGGATTAAAGGCGTGAGCCACCGCACCTGGCCAGTCAATATCTTTTGAGATTTTTTTTTTTTTTTGTCAGCTTGACGTTTTTTTGTTTTTAGAATTTTCAATTCTTGCCTCCTCAGAAGAAAGGATTTGACTGAGGGGCGTAAGGCAGGAGAGACCCAGGCAAGTTTCAGAGCAGGAGTGAAAGTTTATTAAAAAGCTTTAGAACAGTAAGGAAAAAAGGAAAGTAAAGAAAGGAAGGAAAGGTATGTGCTTTCCTTGGTTGAGAAACCAAGTGTGCCTGGTGATTTTTAATGTTACTGAAGATGTGGCATGTTAAAAAGGCATCTTTCTGCTAACACAGTAATCCCATGATTGTTTTTGTTTTAAATCTTGGCCAGGCTGGTCTCAAACTCCTGGGCTCGACAGATCCTCTTGCCTCAGCCTCCCAAAGTGCTGGGATCACTGGCCTGAGCCACTGCACCCGGCGGTATAATCCCAGTGTTTTGGGAGGCCAGGATAGGCGGATCAATTGAGGCCAGGAGTTTAAGACCAGCCTGGGCAACAGAGCAAAACACCGTCTCTACGAAAAATAATTAGCCAGGCATGGTGGCCTGTGGCTCAACCTGAGTGAGACAGTGACTCTAAAACAAAACAAAACAAAACAAAACAAAACCCTACCACAATCGTATCACACTAAGAAAACTGATAATTTAATATCTAATATGCAGAACACATTCAAATTTCCTCAATTGTTCCAAAAATGTATTAGGGCTTTTTTTTTTCTTTCCTTTTCCAATCCAAGATTCAATCATGGTTTGTTTTTCCATATAGAACAACAACCGCCCTGCTTTCTGTGTTTCAGGACATAGACATGAATTGTCTTGTAGAATGTTCCTCATTCTGGATTTCTTGTCTCATGTTTTCAGCAAAGTTCAGGTTACACATGGCAATAAAGGTGATCTGTACAACTCATGCATTATATTAGGGTCAGACATCAGATTGTTACACCATTTTTGATACCAATTTTGACCATCTGGTGGTTAAGGTGGTAACCATTAGCTGTAACATTCCTATAAAGTGCTGGTCTCTAGTTTTAGCACTCATTAATTATACTTTCCTGACATTTATCTCCCTGGTAATATGGTAGTTTTCTATCATCTCTTCTACCTTTACTATTGACTTTCTAATGGATAGCTCCCTACCCACACCCACCCTCCCCCCCGCCTCAGACAGGGTCTCACTCTATCACTCAGGTTGGAGTGCAATGGTGCTATCTTGGCTCACTGCAACCTCAGCCTCCCTGGTTCAAGCGATTTTCTGTCTCAGCCTCCGGAGTATCTGGGATTACAAGCTTGTGCCCCTGTGCCCGATTAATTTTTGTATTTTTAGTACAGATGGGGTTTCACGATGTTGGCCATGCTGGTCTCAGACTCCTGGCCTCAAGTGATCTGCCTGCCTTGCCTTCCCAAAGTGCTAAGATTATAGGCATGAGCCACCGTGCCAGGCCTTATACCCACCGTTTTTGTTTTACTGTGGGTTTTTTTTTTAAATTGCGTTTTATGACCCTTTATGGTGGTGGTTCTCAAAGTGTCCTCATCAATAAGCAACAGCAACTTTACCTGGGAACTTGCTACAAATGCAAATCAGAACCCTAGGGACACCCAGAAATGTGTTTTAACAAAGTCTCCTCCGAATTCTCACGTTGGATAACCACTGCATTATTTTTTTTATAAAAAAATTTTTGAGACCGTCTTTTTTGCATTTTTAGTAGAGATGGGGTTTCACCATGTTAGCCTGGCTGGTCTCGAACTCCTGACTTCAGGTGATCCACCCGCCTCAGCCCCCAAAGTGCTGGGATTGCAGGGGTGAGCCACCACGCCCGGCGAATTTAACTTTTATCAGGAGTCGTATTACATTAACAATGGAGAGGAAGAAAACAGCACAGTATGATCAAGATTAACTAGGGAGTAATTAGCTGTAAAAGAACTCTCGACTCTCTTGTTCAAAGAGGTTCAAGCTGCTGTGCTTGTGCGGGAAGGGCTGTGTCCCTTACACGACCGACTCTAATGAAAAACTACAAATCAGTCATTTGTCCTTCATTTTCTCCATTCCCCCCACTCACTACACAGCTAAGAAAGCTCAATGGTACCCTGCAGACACTCAAAACTTGAGGGCACCCAACTCTCAGTTACGAGTGGTGTCAATCATAATGACAGAATGAAGTATCAGCGCAAGAAATTTAAAGTGTGTGGATGCCTCCAGGCTGGAAGTCTGGGTTCGAAATGTCTGCAATGCCTCGCACTTGTGGCCCGTGGATATCCCTGAACTTCAGAAGCCACTGGTTTCCCCGCCAAACGAAAGGTATGCACCTCATGGGTTCAGGTCAAAAAAGTCTTCTAAGCAACCCTCTAATGTTTATCTTTCACAGCCTGCCGGGCACACCCATCTTCAAAGGCAGCGGACGGAAAAGAAGTGCCAAGATGGGTGGACACACAGCTGTGGCCGCACTCACGTGTCCCAGCACCAAGGCCGAATGACCACTTAGGTCAGGAGATTTTCCCCCCGAGGCTGCTGTTACCGGGAGGTGTCCCAACGTCTCTAGTCCAGCCCCTAGCTCAAAACTCTACACATCTGACGCTTAACGAAAGCTATTCCAACTTTTTACCAGTGGTCTGCAGTTATTTTCACCACCAGAGCCCGGATGAAAAAAGAGCGAGAAGCAGCCGCAGCAACCGAAAGCCCAGGCGGAAAGGGTGGGGCCCTGGGCGGAAGAGGCGGGGCTCTCGGGCCTTTTCCCGGCGTCAATTTAGTGGCGGGAAAAGCGACGTCTTCTGAACGGCGTTTTCCTGCTGAGTGGTAGCCTTTCCCCTCAACCAGCAATGGAGGAACAGCCCCAGATGCAAGCCACCGACGAGCCCGCGGACTCCGGAGAGGAAGGCGGGGCAGGCGGGCCGCCGCAGGTCGCCGGCGCCCAGGCGGCGCGCAGCGAGGACCGCATGACCCTGCTCCTCAGGTTGTTCCCTTTGGCCGCCTCAGCCGGGGCCAAGTGGGCGTTGTGGCCCGGAACTCCGCCCTTTGCTCAGAAGGGCTAGGGTTCGAATTCACGCTCGGTCACGTCATGTCTCCGTGACAGCCTCATTCACTTAAACTCTTGAAGTTCTTTCTTCATCAGCGAAAAGGAGAGAAAAATGACCCCCTGGTAGACAGGTTTTAAGGGTTAAATGAGACAGTCTAGGAAAGTGTTGAGCACAGTGCCCCGGGCCCTTGGAAAGTCCTTAGAAGCTGTAATTTCTCCTCCTGTTTCCCCCCTGCGCCCCCGGTTTACAGGCAAGTTGAATACCAGACCTAAATTGAAAGGAAGGTGCCCCTACCTTTTCTTTTAGAACTACGACCCCTTCGTAACCCAGAAGGTTTATATGTTATATATTCTACTAAGCGGATGATGTTTATACTTTTCCACTAAGCGGTTGCTGGGGAAGATTCGATGAGAAGGGACATCCGTCTTCCAAACCAGTGAGCAGGAGAAGGTCCTGGGCCAAATCTGCCTAACTACCTATTTTTGTGTGACCACTCAAGCTACGCATAGTTTTTATGTTTAAGTGGTTGCAGGGAAAAGATCATAAAAATATTTCATAATACATGAACTCTATCAGAAATTAAAATTTCAGTTTCCATAAATAGTTTTACTGGAATACAACTTTCCTGCACAAGGGTGGAATTGAGTAGCTAAAACAGAGACCATGTGACTCACAAACCCTAAAAAAATTGCCATCAGGTCCTTTACAGAAAAAAATGTGCGGTCCTCTGTTCTATATCATAAAGGTAGTTTTAAAAAAATTATGGGTCGGGCGCGGTGGCTCACGCCTGTAATCTCAACACTTTGGGAGACCCAGGCGGATGGATCACCTGAAGTCAGGAGTTCAGACCAGCCTGGCCAACCATGGCCAACATGGTGAAACCCCATCTCTACTAAAAATACAAAAATTAGCTGGGCGTGGTGGCGCTCACCTGTAATCCTCACTACTTGAGAGACTGAGGCAGGAGAATCACTTGAACCCAGGAGGCAGAGGTTGCATTGAGCCGAGATCGTGCCACTGCACTCCAGCCTGAGTGACAGAGCAAGACTCTGTCTCAGGAAATATAAATAAATAAGAAAATAAAGTCAAAAGTTTCAGAATTATGAAACTGTCATGCAAGTGTGAACTATTTTGTAAATATAATTTATTTGGGGGGCTGAGGTGGGCAGATCACGAGGTAGGGAGTTCGAGACCAGCCTGGCCAATATGGTGAAACCCCGTCTCTACTAAAAATACAACAATTAGCTGGGCGTGGTGGCAGGCTCCTGTAATCCCAGCTACTCAGGAGGCTAAGGCAAGAGAATTGGTTGAACCCGGGAGGCAGAGGTTGCAGTGAGCCGAAGATTGTGCCATTGCACTCCAGCCTGGGCAACAGAGCAAGACTCTTGACTCAAAAAAAAAATTTTTTTTAATTACCTTTTTTTCTTTTTTAAATGTTTTGAATAATGAAAATATACCTATTTCTTTTTTATTGCTTTTTCCTCCTTACCCTTGCTGTCATCTTAAATTACCATTTACTCATTGTTTTTCTACTTATGTATGATTTTTGGATTTATAGAACAACTGAAAAACTAAGTGAATCCAAGGATTAGTATCTTTGTTATTTTTCTGTATCTCCTGATAACATCTGTATTTGTAAATAATTACAGTGGTTTGGGGTTTAATCAGTTTGGTCTCTTTGTATTGCATCCTTAGTTCAGTCTGGCCTATTAAAAATAATCTTAAATGCCAATTTTTTAACTTTTCCTTACAGATGCTGTTTTCCCAGTGTATTCCATTTTGTGTCTTCCTCTGAGGCCTTGAAGTTCTTTATACCCATTTTAAACAAAATGGGGCCAAATTAGAAGTTTGTAATTATGAGTTTAATTATTTGTATTTATTTTGTGATATCATCTTCCGAAAAAGAATGAGTTGGTTCATCACACGGTAATGAGTAAAACCTTAATAAATATGTGACTTTATATTCTCTTTATCTGTTTTCAGGCTGAGAGCACAGACAAAACAACAGCTCTTAGAATATAAATCAATGATTGATGCAAGTAAGTATTTTCATTTTCAAATTAGGGTTTTGTTTGTTTGTTTTTTTGAGACAGGATCTTGCTGTCACCTAGGCTGGAATGCAGTGGCGCAGTCTCCGGTTTACTGCAGCCTCAGCCTCCTGGGCTCCAGCAGTCCTCCCACCTCAGCCTCCCAAGTAACTGGGACCACAGGCACATGCTACCACGCCTGACTAATTTTCTGTATTTTTTTGTAGAAACAGGATTTTGCCACCACACCTGGCCTCAAATAAGATTTTATGAATTTGATGATTAACAGTTCTCGAGGAAAAATAAAATTAACTTTACCAAAAATTGTTTATATATGTTCTAGTGTAGCAAAACTGGTAAACATGCAAGATATTTATGAAGTATGGTAAGTATGGTGAAGGAAACAAAGGCATGATAAGAGGGAGGGGCTTCTTTTCATAGGAATGGCTTCTCTAAGAAGATAATTTTAGAGCTCAGATCCAAATAAGAAGAGTTTACATTCCAATAGTCTTTTTGTTCTCTGTATAGCTAGTACCATTTTTAAGGGATTATGACATCCAAAACCTAGATTTAGTTAACATTGTAGAATTTCTGTACCTAGGAGAAGACAGATGTAAGGCAGGTCACAGGAAGTTTAGTTGTAGCCTTTGAAAGAAGATGTTTATCTAAAATTGACTATCTGCTCTTTTAGAGGCCAAGACAGGAAGATCACTTGAAGCTAAGAGTTTGAGATTGGCCTGGGCAACAAAGTGAGACTTCGTCCCTACAAAAATGAAAGAACTTAACCGGATATGGTGATACATACCTGTAGTCCCAGCTGGGACTCACTGGGCTCAAGTGATTGAATCACTGTACTGTACTTCACTCCACTGGGCAATAGAGTGAGACTGTCAAGCAATCAATAGAGAAATAAGTATTGATTCTTTTACTGTTTAAAAAATATATATATGGCCAGGCATGGTAGCTCACGCCTGTAATCCCAACACTTTGGGAGGCCGAGGCAGGTGGATCAGCTGAGGTCAGGAGTTCGAGATCAGCCTCACTAACATGGAGAAGCCCCATCTCTACTAAAGATACAAAATTAGCCGGGCGTGGTGGTGCATGCCTATAATCCCAGCTACTTGGGAGACTGAGGCAGGAGAATCGCTTGAACCCGGGAGGCGGAAGTTGCAGTGACCCGAGATTGCGCCACTGCACTCTGGCCTGGGCAACAAGAGCAAAACTCTGTCTCAAAAAAAAAAAAAAACATATATATATATATAACTGAGACTTTATTGGTTAAAGGATTGTTTTTTACAATAAAGGGATCTATTTTAAGGGTACAATTTGATGAGTTTTGACAAATTTCTAAATCTATATAATCACTACCACAATCAAGATACAGAACATTTTCGGCTGAGCGTGGTGGATCAATCTGTAATCCCAGCACTTTGAGGTTCCAAGACGAGATGATTGCTTGAGCCCAGGACAACCAGCCTGGGAAACATAGTGAGACCCCATCTCTAAAAAATCAAATTGGCCAGATGTGGTACCATGTGCCTGTAGTCCCACCCAGCTGGGGTAGGAGGATTGCTTGAGCCTGGAATATCAAGGCTGCAGTGAGCCAAGATCACACCACTGCACTCCAGCCTCTGTAACAGAAGAAGACCCTGTCTCCCAAAAAAAAAAAAAAAAAGATACAGAACATTTTCTTTTTTTCTTTTTTCTTTTTTTTGGATGGAGTCTTGGAGTGCAGTGGCGAGATCTCGGCTTACTGCAACCTCCGCCTCCCGGGTTCACCGCCTCAGCCTGTCAAGTAGCTGGGATTACAGGCGCCTGCCACCATGGCCAGCTAATTTTTGTATTTTTAGTAGAGACAGGGTTTCACCACCTTGGCCAGGCGGATCTTGAACTCCTGACCTCGTGATTCACCCACCTTGGCCTCCCAAAGTGTTGGGATTACAGGCGTGAGCCACTGTGCCCGGCCAGAACATTTTCATACCAGAATAATCCCATGTGCCGCTTCACAGTCAGTCCCCACCCTTTCCTCCAGCAACCACCAATTTGATTTTTGTTACTGTGGAATTGTCTTCTAGAGTTGTGTTGTCCGATGGGGTAACCACTAGCCACAAGTGACTTTTTTTTTTTTTTTTGAGTTGGAGTCTTGCTCTTGTCCCCCATGCTGGAGTGCAATGACTCGATCTCGGCTCTGGGCAACCTCCGCCTCCTGGGTTCAAGGGATTCTGTTGCTTCAGCCTCCCGGGTAGCTGGGAAAACAGGCACCTGCCACCACGCCTGGCTAATTTTTTGTATTTTTGGTACAGATGGGGTTTCACCATGGTGGCCAGGCTGGTCTCTTAACTCCTGACCTCAGGTGATCCACCTGCCTCGGCCTCCCAAAGTACTGGGATTATAGGCGTGAGCCACCACTGCTGGCCACACGTGGCTTTTTAAAGCTAATTAAAATGAAATAAAATTTAAAATTAAGTGTATATCAAATGCTTAGTTGCCACATGTGACCAGTGGCTACCCTATGGAGTAGCATAGATATGAAACATTTCCATCATCATAGTGAGATGATCTTGCTCAGCGACCCAGGCTGGAGTGTAGCTAGTAAGATTTTGGCTCACTGCAACCCCTACCTCGTGGGCTCGATCGATCCTCCCACCTCAGCCTCCCAAGTAGCTGGGACTACAGGCATGCACTATCGTGCCTGGCTAATTTTCAGTAGAGACAGAGTTTCGCTATGTCTCCCAGGCTGGTCTCAAACTCCTGGACTCAAGCAATGTGGTTAGTCATCATTGAGATGGGCCGTAAATGTAAAATACAGACAGAATAATGTGAAATGTGTCATTAGTAATGTTAAACTGACTGCACATTGAAATAATATTTTTGATCTATTGGGTTAAATAAGTATATTAAAATTAAATTTCACTGTTTCTTTTCTGTAATGTGGAAATGACATTTTAAATGATGTATTTTGCCCTTGTGGCTTATATTATATTCCTTTTGGACAGCACCTTTCTAAAATGTTAGTAACTTCAAAAAATTGTTTATTTGCAGATGAAGAAAAAACTCCAGAACAAATTATGCAAGAAAAGCAAATCGAAGCGTATGTTGTATTTAAAATTTTTGTTTATGGTCTTTACTAAGATTTAATCATATTTTCTATTATTTTGTTGTTAGAGATGGAGTCTCACTATCACGCAGGCTGGAGTATGGTGATGTGATCATAGTTCACTGAAGCCACTACCTCCTGGGTTCAAGGGATCCACTGGCCTCAGCCTCCTGAGTAGCTGGAACTACAGGCTCATTGTACCAAACCTGACTTTTTAAAAAATATTTTGGGGCCGGGCATGGTGACTCATGCCTGTAATCCCAGTGCTTTGGGAGGCCTAGGTGGGTGGATCACCTGAGGTCGGGAGTTCAAG
>NW_012102932.1:1864624-1865648 GCF_000951045.1 Mandrillus leucophaeus | reverse complement strand
AATGCGTTTAATACACCTAACATGGCTGGGTGCAGTGGCACACGCCTGTAATCCCAGCACTTCGGGAGGCCAAGGCGTGTGGATCACCTGAGGTCAGGAGTTCAAGACCAGCCTGGCCAACATGGCAAAACCCTGTCTCTACTAAAAATACAAAAATTAGCCGGGTGTGGTGGTGTATAGCCTATAATCCCAGCTGCTAGGGAGGCTGAGGCAGGAGAATCACTTAAACCTGGGAGGCAGAGATTGCAGTGAGCCGAGATCACGCCACTATATACTCCATCCTGGGCGACAGAGCAAGACTGCCTCTCAAAAAAAAAAAATGTTTTAAAGTTTATAGCCGTATATGGTTTTGTATTCCCTAAGTCCTTTATTTCAGGCCCATCCTGATCTTTTTAGTGGCTTAATCCTTCTACTGAAAGTTGATGGTTCAGAGAACTCATTCAGCTCAGGCCAGGTTTCAGATTTACCTGGCCCCTCATTCTGGCAGTGTATACCCACATGCAACAGCCCTATCCATCTTGGTGTTATTTCATATTTCTATGTTTTATTTCTCAAAGTATTTCTTATGTAATAATATTTTAAAACCTACTTCTGTTTTATGTATATTTGAAGGGAAATCAATCTTTGTCATGTTTGGAATTTTTTTTAATGTACCACAAATGTTATCCATGTTTTATAATGCAAGCTTTTTCCCTCTCATAGGATGAGACTTTCAGCTGCACTTAAAAAAAACCTGGAGAAAATTAGCACCCAGTCTAGGTATGATTTTCTTTTTCTCTGGATTCAGTAAGGATGGGATTTGCATAGTGACTTTAGTTTTGTGAATTTTAAAAAATTGTTACTGCAAACTACCTTTATCTGGGGAATAAGGAAAGTGATGAAATTTTTGTAGGCCCTCCCCAAAATTACAGCAACTTCTATAGTTCTAATGATATTTTGTTCTATATGGATCGTAACTGTAAGAAGCAGAAGAGTTTATCCAGAAGATTGGAAAAATTTAAGGGAAAGCTTTAAAAGTTCATTT
>NW_012102932.1:1842781-1864574 GCF_000951045.1 Mandrillus leucophaeus | reverse complement strand
CCAGCCTGACCAACATGGAGAAACCCCGTCTCTACTAGAAATACAAAATTAACTGGGTGTGGTGGCACATGTCTGTAATCCCAGCTACTCGGGAGGCTGAGGCAGAAGAATTACTTGAATCCAGGAGGCAGAGTTTGCGGTGAGCCAAGATCACACCATTGCACTCCAGCCTGGGCAACAAGAGCGAAACTCCACCTGAGAAAAAAAATTTTTGTAGAGATGGGGCCTCACTTTGTTGCCCAGGCTGTTCTCAAATTCCTGGCCTCAAGTAATCCTCCACCTTGGCCTCCCAGAGTTCTGGGATTGTAGGCAAGAGCCACTGAGCCTGGTCATAATCTCATTTTTTATGCTATAACATCGTTTTTCTTTTTCCTTTCCTTTATTTTTCCAGATAACTTGTGATGCATATATTGGGAAGTTGTTAATTTGGGATGGAGATTTATATGTACACAAGTGATCACGTTATAACTTTCTGGCCTCCCTTTTTATAAGATACTGAGTGAAGTAGCTCAGGGGCATTAGTTTGCTAAATGTGTAAATACACATTGGTATATTGAGCCTGTAGAACACTTTTATTTAGATAGAGGTGTTTTACTTTTTTAAGGGCTTTCTTCATACATTCATTTCAATAATGTCTTTTTCTGATATTGCTGATATTCTTTTGCTCATGTTTCTTTGATAGTAAAATTGAAGACCTGGAAAATGAAATTGAAGAGGTGAAAATTTCTTTTGAGATAAAAAAGCTTGCATTAGACAGGTAATTATTACATTTTAAATATAAGCATTGTGAACTGAATGCAAAATGGGTATGAGGGCAAAGTAGAGGGAATCTTTTAACTGGGCTGGATGAATTAGTCAAGCACAGTGATGATTAGATAGTGGTCACACGAAAATTTTATTATTATTACTGTTTTTTAATTTGACAAGGTCTCACTCTTGCCCACGCCGGAGTACAGCAACATGATCACTGCTCACTGTAGCCTTAACCTCCCAGGCTCAAGTAGTCCTCCTGCCTCAGCCTCTGGAGCAGCTGGGACTACAGGCATGCACAACCACGCTTGGCTAATTTTTAAAATTTTTTATAGAGAGGGGGTCTCACTGTGCCCAGGCTGGTCTTGAACTCCTAGGCTCAAGCAATCTTCTCGCCTCAGCCTTCCCAAAATGCTGGGATTAAACAAACCCAGCCTGGTCACACAAATTTTGAGCCCTGGGAGAAAATTTGCATTACAGATGCTTCTCAATTTGCAATGGGATTAGGTCCTGATAAACCCGTTGTAAATTGAAAATATGGTAAGTGAAAAATGCGTTTAATACACCTAACATGGCTGGGTGCAGTGGCACACGCCTGTAATCCCAGCACTTCGGGAGGCCAAGGCGTGTGGATCACCTGAGGTCAGGAGTTCAAGACCAGCCTGGCCAACATGGCAAAACCCTGTCTCTACTAAAAATACAAAAATTAGCCGGGTGTGGTGGTGTATAGCCTATAATCCCAGCTGCTAGGGAGGCTGAGGCAGGAGAATCACTTAAACCTGGGAGGCAGAGATTGCAGTGAGCCGAGATCACGCCACTATATACTCCATCCTGGGCGACAGAGCAAGACTGCCTCTCAAAAAAAAAAAATGTTTTAAAGTTTATAGCCGTATATGGTTTTGTATTCCCTAAGTCCTTTATTTCAGGCCCATCCTGATCTTTTTAGTGGCTTAATCCTTCTACTGAAAGTTGATGGTTCAGAGAACTCATTCAGCTCAGGCCAGGTTTCAGATTTACCTGGCCCCTCATTCTGGCAGTGTATACCCACATGCAACAGCCCTATCCATCTTGGTGTTATTTCATATTTCTATGTTTTATTTCTCAAAGTATTTCTTATGTAATAATATTTTAAAACCTACTTCTGTTTTATGTATATTTGAAGGGAAATCAATCTTTGTCATGTTTGGAATTTTTTTTAATGTACCACAAATGTTATCCATGTTTTATAATGCAAGCTTTTTCCCTCTCATAGGATGAGACTTTCAGCTGCACTTAAAAAAAACCTGGAGAAAATTAGCACCCAGTCTAGGTATGATTTTCTTTTTCTCTGGATTCAGTAAGGATGGGATTTGCATAGTGACTTTAGTTTTGTGAATTTTAAAAAATTGTTACTGCAAACTACCTTTATCTGGGGAATAAGGAAAGTGATGAAATTTTTGTAGGCCCTCCCCAAAATTACAGCAACTTCTATAGTTCTAATGATATTTTGTTCTATATGGATCGTAACTGTAAGAAGCAGAAGAGTTTATCCAGAAGATTGGAAAAATTTAAGGGAAAGCTTTAAAAGTTCATTTTTTTTCAGTATTTACTATAAATTAGGAACAGGGCTATCTCATTTAATGCATCCAAAACCCAATGAGATAGGAAATGTACTCCTCATTTTTTATTGGTAGAAATGAGCGTGTTCGGATCAAACAATTTCCCAAGGGATGTAATGTAAAAGACTAGCAGGTCAGGTCTTCTGTATCCTGATATCTGGCCTCAGAGGTCTTATCTCTCAAAGCTCTTGTGATAAAATAGCCCCTTCTTCCCTTGAGCACCAGAAAAATTCCAAGATGGGTTTAAGCACTGTTTTTTTTTTTTTTTTTTTTTTGGAGATGGAGTCTTGCTCTGTCACTCAGGCTGGAGTGCAGTTCACTCCAACCTCCACCTCTCGGGTTCAAGCGATTCTCATGCCTTAGCCTCCTGAATAGCTGGGATTACAGGTACCTGCCACAACACCCGGGTAATTTTTGTATTTTTCTTAGAGACGGGGTTTTACTATGTTGGCCAGGCTGGTCTGGATCTAGGCACTTTTATCTTGAGTATCTTAGCCCACACTGATACACGTTTTCCCCATATTCCAGCTAAATCCAGGATTACATAAATCCAAAAATCTGAATTTGAACACTCATAACTTTTTCTCTCCCATAAAAGGAGAGTTTAGCCTGGGTACAGAGGCTTATGCCTATAATCCCAACACTTTGGGAGCCTGAGGCAGGAGTATAGATTGAGCCCAGGCATTTGAGATCAGCCTGGGCAACATAGGGAGGCCTCAGCTCAACAAAAAATTTTTAAAAATTAGCCAGGCGTGGTGGAGTCACCAGTAGTCCTAGCTACTCCAGAGGCTGAGGGGAGAGGATCAGCCTCCTGCCTTGATTCTAGGAGGTCATCGGGCTGCAGTAAGCTGTGATCTTGCCACAGCACCTTAGCCTGGGCAGTAGTGAGACCCCATCTCAGGACAAAAAAAAAAGAACATTATTGAGTTTAAGGTGTAGGGTGCAGGACATCAGGACAGATTCATCATATTGTTACTGAAATGTCAGGGATTCGGTCTAGGTTCTGTTGCTTGCTGCACAGAAATGTAATCACTGAGATGAGTATTGTCAGGAAGAAGGCTTTGAGTACTATAGCCAAGGAGAGGGGAGATCAGTCTCACCTCCTAGATGGACTAAAATTAAATCCATCTAGGGTGTTTTGTTTTGTCTTGTTTTGTTGAGACAGGGCCTCACTCTGTTGCTCAGGCTGGAGTGCAGTGGCGTGATCCTGGCTCACTGCAGCCTCGACCTGCCAGGTTCAAGCAATCCACTTCAGCCTCCCAAGTAGGTGGGACTCAGGCACACGCCACCGTGCCTGGCTAATTTTTGTATTTTTTGTAGAGATGGAGTTTTGCCTTGTTGCCCAGGCTGGTCGCGAACTCCTGAGCTCAAAGTGATCCACCTGCGTTGGCCTTCCAAAGTGCTGAGATTACAGGCATGAACCACCACACTCTGCCAAATTAAGGGTTTTTATAGCAGGGAAGATATGTAACCATGTATGGGAAAACAGGAATTAGGGAGGGGTAAGGAAGAGGAGTTAGTCAATAGGAAGCAGGTAGTTGGTTAGGCGGTCCTGATGGGTGAGAGGTCTGATTCTTATTGTCCAGAGGGTGTGATCTTGTAAGTTTCAGTTCTTTGATACTATCTGGGAGGCCTGATGGTTGGTTTCCTGAGAAAGGAACTCAGATAAGACAATTGTAACTTTCTCAAGTTTTAATACGGGGAGGGTCAGTTTCTCTTTATTCAAAAGAAATCATAAACATTAGTTCTGTGGGACAATTGGGCCAGTTTCACTGTTGACACCAAAAAACAACAGAAGGGTCAGACCTGGCACGGTGGCTCACGCCTATAATCCCAGCACTTTGGGAGGCTGAGGCAGACGGATCTTCTGAGGTCAGAAGTTCGAGACCAGCCTGGCCAACATGGTAAAACCCCATCTCTACTAAAAATGCAAAAATCAGCCGGGCATGGTGGCAGGCGCGTGTAATCCCAGCTACCTGGGAGGCTAAGGCAGGAAAATCGCTTGAACCCAGGAGGCAGAGGTTGCAGTGAGCTGAGATTGCACCACTGCACTCCTGCCTGGGCAACAGAGTGAGACTGTCTCAAAAAAAAAAACCAGAAAGGTCAAATAAGCTAAGGCAGTGTTTTATCAGCACATTTTAAAGTTTACAACTGTTAAGAAAAAAAATTAATTGGGATACAACTAGAATGCCATTAGGCTGAACCATCTTTAGCCTTAAGCTCCAGCACCTTGGGGTTCCTATGCAAGCCTGTTAACAGTAAAATGGAGCTTAAGCTTACCCAATGAGAAACTGCCAACTAACCTCTACCTAGAGATGCTCCACTTTAACCAACCAATTATATTTTCTGTCTTTCTTCTATGAACACCTTATAAAAGCTTCCTCACTCAACTCCCACAGTAGACCACTAAACAGCTTACAATCCTGTGCCGCCAGATGCATGAATTGTCTGGTAAAATAAAGTTGTTACATTTTAATATGCCTAAATTTATCTTTTAAGACAACCAAATATAGCTGTAAATAGTAAAAAAAAATGAGTTCAGCTCTCCCAGGTTTGTGCAGATTCCCCCTTTTGGCCTTCTCAGTTAGTTGCTTCTACAGTGTTTTTCACACCTGGCTGATTATCAGAATAATGTCTATTTTAATGATCACATTGTTGGTCCTATCCCAAACTTTCTGAATCAGCATATCTTTTTTTTTTTTTTTTTTTTTTTAGACGGAATCTTTCTCTGTCATCCAGGCTGGAGTGCAGTGGCATGATCTTGACTTACTGCAACCTCTGCCTCCTGGGTTCAAGCGATTCTCCTACCTTGGTCTCCTGAGTAGATGGGATTACAGGCACACACCATCACACCTGGCTAATTTTTGTATTTTTAGTAGAGATGGGATTTTGCCATGTTGGCCAGGCTAATCTCAAACTCCTGACTTCAAGGGATCCACTGTACCTGGCTTTTTTTCTTTTTTTTTTTTTTAAATAGAGATGTAGTCTTGCTATATTGCCCAGGTCTCAAACTCCTGAACTCAAGCAATCCTCCTGCCTCAGCCTCCCAACGTGCCGGGATTACAGGTATGAGCCATAGAACCGGGCCTTGAATCAGCATATCTGAAGTTTGGGGACTAGGAATCCTCACTTAACAAGACTCCCATGTGACTGTGGCACTCTGAAGTATGAGAGCCACTGCTTTGCCCAGTCTTATTCCACACCCTTTTACTCCCACCATACCAAACTACTTGATCTAGGTAATTACTTTATGTCCTTATTCCACTTTGTGCATAACTTTGGTTCATGTTTGTTACTGCACTACAGTATGATTGTGGTTTTATTTTTCTCCTCCACTAGATTCTTTCCTCTTTGAAAACAGATACTGTGTTTTATTTTATTTTACATTCCTGGCACCTGGCATAGTTCTTGAAAGCATGTAGTAAGTACTCAAAAATATTTGTCGAAGTAGAGGTAAAAAGCAGTTTATTCCTTGAAACTATTCTACATGCTGCAATAATGGTGGATACATGTAATTATACATATGTCAAAACCCAGAGAATGGGCAGGACCTCAGTAGCTTATGTCTATAATCCTACCACTTTGGGAGGCTGAAGAGGGAGGATTGCTTCAACCCTGGAGTTCCAGACCAGTCTGGGCAATATAGGGAGACCTCGTGTCTACAAAAAATTTAAAAATTAGTGGGACATGGTAGTGTATGCCTATAATCCCAGCTGCTTCAGAGGCTGAGGCAGGATGATCGCTTAAGCCCAGGAGGTTGAGGTTGTGATTGTGCCACTGCACTCCAGCCTGGGTGGCAGAGCGAGACCCTGTCACAAGAGCAAACCCATAGAATATACACAAGCAAGAGTGCACCTTGATGTAAAATCCGGACTTTGGGTAACAATGATGTGTCGATATAGGTTTGTTGATTGTAACAAATGTGCCACTTTGGTAGGGGATGTTGATAATGGGAGAGGCTGTGCATGTGTTGGGGGCAGGGTGTATATGAGAAATCTCTGTACCTTCCACTCAGTTTTGCTGTGAAACTAAAATTACTCTAAAAAATAAATTCAAAACAAAAACTAAAATTGCTCTAAAAAATAAATTCAAAGCAAAAGCAGCTTGTTAGGAAGTTATCAGGGTATTTCCTCTCTAAATATGAAATTTTTAGAAATGTTCCCACATTTTTAAATTTGGTATTCTTCAATATCTGTGACCAAACATTTTTCTAGGGAAATGCATCTCTAGTTTCAACAGAAATTTGGATTACATCAAACTTTTCCAGATTTATTTTGTTAAACTGACTTTTTATCCAAGTGTATGGTAGATTTAATGAAAGTAAGTTTTCACTCATTGATTCCTTCATTAATGACAGATATTTTTAATTAAGTTACAAATAACCTTAATAAATCATCTTTTTGTTTCCTTTTCAGTGTGCTCATGGATAACATGAAACACCTATTAGAGCTAAATAAATTAATAATGAAATCACAGCAGGTAAACTTACACATTAGGCTGATTATGCATTCTCATGATTTTACTCTCAACTTCTTGCTGGTAACTGTAATGTATATGATTAAATAGGATTGTCCAAAGGGAATGCTATGATTGGAATTCGCTGTTCTTAAGTTCTGTCTTTTTTCAAAATTATATTATTTCTGACTAATGTTGAACATTATCTACTTAAAAGTTAATTTACTGTCTTCCTTTTGTTGTGTGGAAATAGAGGAACTGAAAACTGGAACTTTAGATAACTAAGGCTAGTAGATAAAACTCAGTGATTTAAGTATTACATGTTTGTCCTTACCTACAGTGATGTGCTTTAACTTTTTTATTTTTAATAACAGGAATCTTGGGATTTAGAGGAAAAACTGCTTGATATTAGAAAGAAGAGATTGCGTATGTAAAACACTTTTTTTGGCAGAACACATTTTTACTTTATAGATTGATAAGGCCAGATCTCTTAGCCACCGAGAAATTTCATAATTTCTGACTTTCAAAATTTCTTTAAATTTTTGACATGGCAGCTTAAAAAGTGATATAAAGTACATTTTGTTCTATTTATTCTCATTGTTTTACAACTTTATTTTCGTTTGTTGTTGGTTTTTTTTGAGACAGAGTCTTGCTCTATCACCCAGGTGGAGTGCAGTGAACTATCTTGGCTCACTGTAACCTCCGCCTCCCGAATTCAAGTGATTCCCCTGCCTCAGCCTCCTGAGTAGCTGGGACTACAGGCACCCACCACCACGCCCAGCTAATTTTTGCTTTTTTTTTTTTTTTTTTGGAGACAGAGTCTTGCTCTGTCACCCAGGCTGGAGTGCAGTGGCACGATCTTGGCTCACTGCAAGCTCCGCCTCCCAGGTTTACGCCATTTTCCTGCCTCAGCCTCCCGAGTAGCTGGGACTACAAGCGTCTGCCACCTCGCCCGGCTAGTTTTTTGTATTTTTTTAGTAGAGACGGGGTTTCACCGTGTTAGCCAGGATGGTCTCGATCTCCTGACCTCATGATCCGCCCGTCTCGGCCTCCCAAAGTGCTGGGATTACAGGCTTGAGCCACCGCGCCAGGCCCTTTTTTTTTTTTTTTTTAATTCTTTAATATGGTATTTTTTTTTGGAGAAAGAATCTCGCTCTGTCACCCATGCTGGAATGCAGTGGTACAATCTCGGCTCACTGTATCCTCTGCCTCCTGGGTTCAAGTGATTCTTGTGCCTCAGCCTCCAGAGTAACTGAGATTACAGGTGTGTCCCACCACACCTAGCTAGTTTTTGTATTTTTTTAGTAGAGGTGGGATTTCACCATGTTGGCCAGGCTGGTCTTGAACTCCCAACCTCAGATGATCCGCCTGCATCGGCCTCTCAAAGTGCTGGTTACAGGCATGAGCCACTGCACCTGGTCAAATTTTTGTATTTTTAGTAGGGACAGGGTTTCACCATGTTGGTCAGGCTGGTCTCGAACTCCTGATCTCAAGTGATCCACCTGCCTCAACCTCCCAAAGTGCTGGGATTACAGGCATGAGCCACCGTGCTGTGCCTCATTATTTTAGAACTTTAAATCACAAAATTAGTACATTCTCAGAAGGGGAAAAATAAAATGATGTGGTAAATTATAACACAAAAGTCATGCCTGTTTTCTGTGTGACCACAGTTTGGTATTTATCATTCTAGACTTTTCCATGTCCATATAAACATTTTATGTATATATATATACACACACACACACACATATATAATTTCTAAATAAGATGATATGTATGGATCTACAGCCTTTTCACTTAATTTATCATGACATGAGATGGTTTTTTGCATTTAAACTGTTGAAATGTTTATATCAAAGGCAATGCACACTGTAGAACATTTGGAAACAAAGGTATGCAAAGGAAAAGTTAAATTTTTTAATTTTCCATCAAAAGATAATCAGTCTTCAAAGCTTTTTTTTTTCTTTTCTTTCTTCTTTTTTTGGTGAGAAAGGGTCTTGCTGTGTCACCCAGGCTGGAGTGCAGTGGCGTGATCATAGTTCATTGCAGGTCATTGCAGCTTTGACCTCCTGGGCTCAAGCCATCCTCCCACCTCAGCTCGCAAATAGCTGGGAATACAAGTGTACTCCACCATGCCCGGCTAACTTTTTTGTTTTTTGTTGACATAGAATCTTGCTGTGTTACCCAGGTTTTTCTTGAACTTCTGCTCTCAGTGATGCTCCTGCCTTGGCCTCCCAAAGTGCTAGGATTACAGGCATGAGCTACTGCATCTGGCCTGTATTTCTTTTTTTTCTTTTTTTTTTTTTTTTTGTGAGATGCTGTCTCGCTCTGTCACCCAGGCTGGAGTGCCGTGGTGCAGTCTTGGCTCACTGCAACCTCTGCCTCCTGGATTCAAGAAATTCTCTGCCTCAGCTTCCCGAGTAGCTGGGATTACAGGCGCCAACCAGCATGCCTGGCTAATTTTTTGTATTTTTAGTAGAGACGGGGTTTCAACATCTTGGCCAGGCTGGTCTTGAACTCCTGATCTTGTGATTCACCCACCTCTGCCTCCCAGAGTGTTGGGATTACAGGCATGAGCCACCACACCCAGCCTTTGTTTGTTTTTGTTTTGAAATAGTCTCGCTGTGCTGTCCAAGCTGGAGTGCAGTGGCGTGATCTTGACTCACTGCAACCTCTGTCTCCTGGATTCAAGCCACTCTTCTGCCTCAGCCTCCCAAGTAGCTGGGATTATAGGCATGCTACCACACCTGGCTAATTTTTGTATTTTTAGTAGAGACAGGGTTTCACCATGTTGTCCAGGCTGGTCTCAGCAGAACTCCTCACCTCAGGTGTTCTGCCCGCCTCCACCTCCCACAGTGCTGGGATTATAGGCATAAGCCACTGTGACTGGCCTCTTTCTTTGTTTTTTGAGACAGGGTCTTGTTCTGTTACTCAGGCTGGAGGCATGCTCATGGCGCGCTACAGCCTCGACTTCCTGGACTCAGGCTATGCTTTCACCTCAGGATCCCTGATAGATAGGACTACAGGTGCATGCCACCATGCCTGGCTAATTGTTTTTTTTTCTGTAGATTTCTTAAGTTTATTTTTCTCTAGAGACAGGGTTCACCATGTTACACAGGCTGGCATAGAACTCCTGGGCTCGGCCGGGCGCGGTGGCTCACGCCTGTAATCCCAGCACTTTGGGAGGCCGAGACGGACGGATCACGAGGTCAGGAGATCGAGACCATCCTGGCTAACACGGTGAAACCCCGTCTCTACTAAAAATACAAAAAATTAGCTGGGCGAAGTGGCGGGCGCCTGTAGTCCCAGCTACACGGGAGGCTGGGGCAGGAGAATGGCGTGAACCCGGGAGGCGGAGCTTGCAGTAAGTCGAGATCGCACCACTGCACTGCACTCCAGCCTGGGTGACAGAGTGAGACTCTGTCTCAAAAAAAAAAAAACTCCTGGGCTCAAGTAATCTGCCCACCTTGGCCTCCCAGAGTGCTGGAATTACAGACGTGATCAATCCACTGTGCCCAGCCAGATTTGTTGGTTGTTTTTTTGTTTTTTTTTTTTTTTTGGATACAGAGTTTCTTGTTGCCCAGGCTGGAGTGCAATGGCATGATCTTGGCTCACTGCAACCTCTGCCTCCCAGGTTCCAGCAATTCTGCCTCAGCCTCCTGAGTAGCTGGGATTACAGGCACCCGCCACCACTCCCAGCTGATTTTGTCTTTTTAGTAGAGATGGGGCTTCTCCATGTTGGTCAGGCTGGTCTCGAACTCCCTACCTCAGGTGATCCACCCACCTCAGCTTCCCAAAGTGCTGAGATTACAGGCATAAGCGCTGCGCCTAGCTGGTGTTTTTTTGTTTGTTTGTTTGTTTGTTTGTTTGTTTTTTGAGATGGAGTTTTGCTCTTGTCACCCAGGCTGGAGTGCAATGGTGCAATCTCGGCTCACTGCAACCCCCGCCTCCCGGGTTCAAGCAGTTCTTCTGCCTCAGCGTCCTGAGTAGCCAGGATTACAGGCACCTGCCACCATGCCCTGCTAATTTATATTTTTAGTAGAGATGGGTTTCACCATGTTGGCCAGATTGGTCTCCAACTCTTGACCTCAGGTGATCCACCCTCCTCAGCCTCCCACAGTGCTGATTACAGGTGTGAGTCACTGCACCCTGCTCAGATTTGTCATTTGTAAACATTATATAGATTTGCCTGTTAGCAAATAATCTCAGGGTCAGTAGTAGTATTGGTCATCTTGTTTATTCCCCCCACGTTTTTTTAAGTAGAATCAGGATCCTGCTATGTTGCCCAGGGTGGTCTTGAACTTACAGCGATTCTCCTGCCTCTGCCTTCCAAAGTGTTGGGATTATAAGAATGAGCCACCCATGCTCAGGCTATACCCTTTTGATGATTCATTTTTTCCACTGTATTTCAACCTCATTTAATACATTAATGTTGAAGAACAGGCCCCCCTGAAATACATCCATTTATATTTCCAAGTAGTTTAATTCTTAGACTATTTCCAGTAATACAAAAAATGGTTGATGATGTTTATCCCTGGAGAGAGGAATCTTACTTTATTTTTCCTGAGACAGAGTTTCACTCTTGTTGCCCAGGCTAGAGTGCAGTGGTGCAATCTCGGCTTACTGCAACCTCTGCCTCTGGGTTCAAGTGATTCTCCTGCCTCAGCTTCCTGAGTAGCTGGGATTATAGGCACGTGCCACCATGCCCAGCTAATTTTTGTATTTATCGTGGAGATGGGGTTTCGTCATGTTGGCTGGGCTGGGCTGGTCTCAAAACTCCTGACCTCAGGTGATCTGCCCACCTCAGCCTCCCAAAGTGCTGGGATTACAGGCGTGAGCCCGGCCAAGGAAGCTTACTTTTCATTTAAAATTAATCTTATTTTGTTGGGCATGGTGGCTCATGCCTATAATCCCAGCACTTTGGGAGGCCAAGGTGGGTGGATCACTTGAGATCAGGAGTTGGAGACCAGCCCAGCCAACGTGGCAAAACCCCCATCTATACTAAAAACACAAACATTAGCCAGGTGTGGTGGCGGGTGCCTGTAATCCCAGCTATTCAGGACGCTGAGGCAGGAGAATCACTTGAACTCCTGGGAGGCGGAGGCTGCAGTGAGCCGAGATCGCACCACTGCACTCCAGCCTAGGTGACAGAGTAAGACTTCATCTCAAAAATAATAATAATAATAAAATAAATGTTTATATGTTTCATTTTTGTAATTAAAGAAGGAAAAGATATATGTATTTCCTACCTGTTTTGGCAACCCAAAATAAGCCCTTGATACATGATACCACTTGAAATATCTGTAGACAGCTGTTATTGTCATACAGAAATACCTGGAACATTTCACTAAGGGCATTGCTAAGTACAAAATTAAAATATTGTTATTTTGCACCAGGGAAGTCATTTTCAGATCATAATAAAATTGCAACCTAAAATGCTGCTCATTAAAATTTTTCTCTTGACTAAAATAACCAAGAAGTGATCTGCTTCATAATTTTTCAAGATCCTACTTTGTAGAGGTATTATATATGGTATATTATTTTATTTTTAACCTAACAGAATTAAAACAAGCTTCAGAAAGTAAGCTTTTAGAAATACAGACTGAAAAGAACAAACAGAAGATTGATTTGGACAGTATGGAAAACTCAGACAGGATAAAGATCATACGACAAAACCTACAGATGGAGATAAAAATTACTACCGTTATTCAACATGTGTTCCAGGTAACATTTATATAAACTAGCAAGAAAAGTAAAGTACTTTTTTTGTTTTTTGAGATGGAGTTTCACTCTTGTTGCCCAAGGTGGAGTGAAATGACTCAATCTCAGCTCACTGCAACCTGTGCCTCCTGGTTCAAGCAATTCTCTTGTCTCAGCCTCCTGAGTAGCTGGGATTACAGGCACCCACCACCACACCCGGCTAATTTTTTAATTTTGAGTAGAGACGAGTTTTCACTATGTTGGCTAGGCTGGTCTCAAACCCCTCACCTTTAGGTGATCCATCTACTTTAGCCTCCCAAATTGCTGGGATTACAGGCATGAGCCACTGCACCTGGCCAACTATTTGATGATGCTATTATACAGTATTGACTTAACTTTCAGCTAGTTTTTGATCTTGATGAAATAATTCAATGTTTAATATTGGTCTGTTTGTATATATTTGGAATGTGTGTATACCTAATGCTTAAGGTCTTGATTTTCCTTTTTCCTTTTTTCAGACGGAGTCTCACTCTGTAGCCCAGGCTGGAGTGCAGTGGCGTGATCTTGGCCCACTGCAACCTCCTCCTGGGTTCAAGTGATTCTCCTGCCTCAGCCTCCTGAGTAGCTGGGATTATAGGCATCTGACCACACCTGGCTAATTTTTATATTTTTGGTAGAGATAGGGTTTCGCCATGTTGACCAGGCTGGTCTCGAACTCCAACCTCAGGTGATCCTCTGCCCGGGAGGCGGAGGTTGCAGTGAGCCAAAGTTCACACCATTGCACTCCAGCCTGGGTGACAGAACGAGACTCAACTCAAAAAAAAAAGGAAGAATGTATTATCATTTTTTTCTTATCACAGAGCTACACATGTAGTAAATGTTAATTATTTGGTAAGATTAGTGAAAAATTATATTCTAAAATCTTGTTAAATTTTTAAAGTACTTGTAACTTTAAAACAATTTTTTTTCTTTACAGAACCTTATTTTGGGGAGTAAGGTCAACTGGGCAGAGGATCCTGCCCTTAAGGAAATTGTTCTGCAGCTTGAGAAGAATGTCGACATGATGTAATAAGAATTCATTTCTGACATATTTTACATTTTTGGCAATCCCAACTCTTGGAATATTTCTATGCATTTGTTTGTCCACCATAATTTTAGAAAAGCATATCCATAACATTTACAGTTGTACAGTTGTGGTTAGTTATTTGTAGTGGGATTGAAAGTAATTTTTTTCTTTTTATATTTCTATATTTAGTTTGCTTTTTTTTTTTGAGACGGAGTCTCACTCTGTCGCCCCGACTGGAGTGCAGTGGTGCGATCTCAGCTCATTTTAACCTCTGCCTCCCAGGTTTAAGCAGTTCTCCTGAGTAGCTGGGACTAAAGGTGCACACCGCCATGCCCGGCTAATTTTTTGTATTTTAGCAGAGACGGAGTTTCACCATGTTGCCCAGGCTGGTCTCGGAACTCCTGAGCTCAGGCAATCTGCCGCCTCGGCCTACCAAAGTGCTAGGATTACAGGCGTAAGCCCCTGAACCTGGCCTAGTTTGCATTTTTTTCCTATCAGTTTTATAAGTTAAGAAGTAAAAGGAATTAATGTTACTCTATCTTATTTTTTTAATTGGTGCCCTTTAATAGTACTGTATCTTAGTAATTACAAGATTGAACTTGTCACTTTTTATAGCATTGCAGTCCATTTTTTGAAAAACTCTTAATTTGAGCACTTTATTAATTTGGAGCTGTTGAACATTTTTACAGCTAATGTAGTATTTTCAACATTGTTTTTTTGTTTGTTTGTTTTTTGTTTTTCCTTGAGACAGAGGCTCGCTCTGTCACTCATGCTGGAATGCACTAGTGCGATTTCAGCTCACTGCAACCTCCGCCTCCTGGGTTCAAGCAATTCTCATGCCTAAGCCTCCTGAGTAGCTGAGATTACAGGTGTGGGCCACCATGCCCAGCTAATTTTTTGTATTTTCAGTTGAGACAGTGGTTTCATCATGTTGGTCAGGCTGGTCTTGAGCTCCTGACCTCAAATTATCTGCCTGCCTCGGCCTCTCAGACTGCTGGGATTACAGGCATGAGCCACTGCACCTGGCCTCCACATTCTTTTTAGAAGGACGTGAAACTTGAAATGATGCTAGCATTTGTTTTCTTTTCTTTTCTTTTCTTTTTTTTGAGACAGAGTCTGCCTCTTTTGCCCAGTTTAGAGGGCAGTGTGGCACGATCTCAGCTCACTGCAACCTCTGCCTCCTGGGTTAAAGCAGTGATCCTGCCTCAGCCTCCCTAGTAGCTGGGACCACAGGCACGTGCCACCACGCCTGGCTAATTTTGTGTTTTTGGTAGAGATGGGATTTTGCCATGTTGCCCAGGCTGGTCTCAAACTCCTGAGCTCAAGGCCACCCATCTTGGCCTCCCAAAGTGCTGGAAAGTGAACTTCTGATCTCAAGGCCACCCATCTTGGCTTCCCAAAGTGGTGGTGTGAGCCACCACACCTGGCCAAGTTCCTTCTTAAGGATCAATTCTGAGAGATAAATTATATTAGCTTTTCCTAAAATCATGCTGAATAATAACCCCAAATCTCAGTAGCTTATAACAGACATTTCTGTTTTGGGTCTGTCCTTCAGCTCATAATTCTAGGACTCGGGCTGAGGGAACAGCCACAATCTGAAACATCCTCATGGCACAGGGCAGGAGCTTATGATGTCAAGTCCAATTATACCAGTATGATTAAAGTTTCTGTTTGAAAGGGGCTGATATTGATGAAACCTGACATGATTGAGGCAGGAAAGTATACTTCTCCCATGGCAGGGGAGTGGTGGATTTCAGAGTTGGAGAAAAAAAGTGGGTATTTTACTGAAAGAATACAATCTATTAAACTCAGCTATATTGACCATAAATATTAACTTCCTTTCTGCATTGTGCATGCAAAAGACACTTCCCAAGGAAGATAAGAGATAAGCTAATAGTGTCATCCAATTGTTACACTTTTTTCAAAGTTCAGTCTTTTATATCAGGTCCAGATGTGGCCCTTCATCTAGAGACCTGTGAACTGAAAAGACAAATTATATCACCTCGCATATCCAGCAAGCAATAGTGGAATAGGTCTGCAGTCTGTAGCAATTTTTTCCTTTTTTTTTTTTTTTATTTTTTGTGGTAGAGACAGGGTCTCACTTTGTTGCCCTGGCTGGTCTTGAACTCCTGGGTTAAAGCCATCTACCCACCTCAGCCTCCTGTGGCGCTGGAATTACAGGTGTAAGCCAGCACACCCAGCCAAAATCTTAAGTATTACTTGGCAAATGATAGGACTATCCCCTTACTAGGGGATAGTGATATTGATGAGGTTCTTGTGTTGTTTTCTGGAGGTACTTCATCCAGATTCTTCACTCTGCCTGTGGGGAGGTTCTACCTTTTTCATTATCAATGTCGGCCATGTCTCTGAAGAGGGCATTAGAGAGTATGTCCTTCTGAGCAGCTTTCTGAAGTTGCGGGCACAAAGATCTTTTTAGATCTGCAACAGTCACAGTCTTTTTTTTTTTTTTTTCCTGTTGTTTGCTTTCTTGAGATGGAGTCTCACTGTGTTTCCCAGGCTGAAGTGCAATGGTGCCATCTCAGCTCACTGCAACCTCCACATCTCAAGTTCAAGGGATTCTCCTGCCTCAACCTCCTGAGTAGCTGGGATTACGGTGCACACCACCATGTATGGCTAATTTTTTCTTTTTTGAGACAGAGTCTCACTCTGTTGCCCAGGCTGGAATGCAGTGGCACAATCTTGGCTCACTGTAACCTCTGCCTCCCAGGTTCAAGCAATTCTCCTGCCTCAGCCTCCCAAGTAGCTGGGATTACAGGCATGCACCACCACGCCTGGCTAATTTTTGTAGTTTTAGTAGAGGCAGGGTTTCACCATGTTGGCTGGACTGGTCTTGAACTCCTGACCTCAGCTGATCCGCCTGGCTTGGCCTCCCAAAGCGCTGGGATTACAGGTGTGAGCCACTGCACCCGGCCCAGCTAATTGTTTTGCATTTTTAGTAGAAATGAGATTTTAGCATGTTGGCCAGGCTGGTCTCAAACTCCTGATCTCAAGTGATCTGCCTGCCTCGGCCTCCCACCGTGCTGAGATTACAGGCATGAGCCAGTGTGCCCAGGCTTGCAGTAGATACATTACCTATTTGTTTTTTTTTTCTTTATGTGGAGTAGATATATTTTCTAAGGCCAGAAAACCTACCCATGGATTATGTTCTACAAAAAGGGCAGAAGAACTAACCTGCTAAGATGACATCGTATCACTAACCAACTCAGTGATCTGGGTGTGGTGGTACATGCTTGTAGTCCCAGCTGCTCAGGAGGCTGGGGCAGAAAGACTGCTTGAACCAGGGAGTTTGAGGCTGTAATGAGTCATAATGGTGCCAAGTGCACTCCAGCCTGGATGACAGAGTGAGTCCCTGTCTCAAAAAAAAAAACGAAAACTGGGTGCCATGGCTCACGCCTGTAATCCCAGCACTTTGGGAGGCTGAGGTGGGCAGATCAGGAGGTCAGGAGATCGAAACCATCCAGGCTAATATGGTGAAACCCCATCTCTTACTAAAAATACAAAAAATTAGCCAGGCGTGGTGGCATGTGCCTGTAGTCCCAGCTACTTGGGAGGCTGAGGCAGGAGAATGACGTGAACCCAGGAGGCACAGCTTGCAGTGAGCCGAGATCGCGCCACTGCACTCCAGCCTGGGTGACAGAGCGAGACTCCATCTCAAAAAACAAAACCTCAGTGGTAGTTATCTGCTATCTAAGGCTAACAATAAAAGGCTGTTACAGAGCTATATGGGCAGGGCCATCCCTGAGACTTCAGACCTGTAGAACCATCAGCATGCAATACCTGCCTGAGAGAGTCCAGGTACCTCTCTTCAACTCCTGAGAGCTGCTGGGTTGGCTGTGTCCAGCAAAACCATGGGGTAGGGCTGCCCTGGGGCTTTGGGGTCCAACCCCCATCCCAGTGCATCCAGAAGTCAAGATACTGAGTCAAGAATTATTCTCAAGCTTCAAGAGTTAATGTTTGCCTTGTTGGGTTTTTAACTTACTTGGGACCTATTACTCCTTTTTTCTTGCCTGTTTCTCCCTCTTGGGATGAGAATGTCAATCCTATTCCTGGCCCATCGTGTTTTGGAAGCACATCTATTTGATTTCACAGGCTCACAGTTGGAGGAGAATTTGTCTCAGGATGAGTCATGCCTTGAGTCTCATCCATATCTGATTTAGGTGAGACTCTGAGCTTTATAGTTTTGGGCTGGTGCTGGAATAAGTTGAGACTTTTGGGATGGATAAATGTGTTTTTGATTTTTGTCTTTTGATACAGTGTCTCCCTTTGTTGTCCAGGCTGAAGTGCAGTGGTACGATCTTGGCTCACTGTCAACAACTTCCACCTCCCAGGTTCAAGCAATTCTCGTGCCTCAGCTTCCAAGTAGCTGGGATTATAGGCATATACCACCACACTCAGCTAATTTTTTTATTTTTAGTAGAGACAGGGTTTCACTGTGTTGGCCAGGCTGGCATGGAATTCGTGACCTCAAGTGATCCGTTTGCCTCAGCCTCCCAGAGTGCTGGGATTACAAGCGTGAGCAACTGCATCTGATAAATGTATTTTGCATGAGAGTAGGACATAAATTTTGGGGGCCAAAGGCGGTAAGCTATGGTCTGACTGTGTCCTTCAAAATTCATCTGTTGAAAATTGCCAATGTGACAATACTAAAAGGTAGGGCCTCTAGGAAATGATTAAATCATGAGTACAGAGCCGTCATGAATAAGATTAAGGCCCTTAAAAAAGGTTTGAGGGCCAGGCACAATGGCACATGCCTTTAATCCCAGCACTTTGGGAGGCCAAAGTGGGCCGATCACCTGAGGTCAGGAGTTTGAAGCCAGCCTGGCCAACATGGCAAACCCTCATCTCTACTAAAAATAAAAAATTAGCTGGGCGTGGTGGTGGGCGCCTATAATCCCAGCTAATTGGGAGGCTGAAACGGGAGAATGGCTTGAACCCAGGAGGTAGAGGTTGCAGTGAGCTGAGATTGTGCCACTGCACTCCAGCCTGGGTGACAGAATAAGACTCTGTCCCCAAAAAAAAAAAACAGGTTTGAGGGAGTGGGTTCCTTCTGCCCTTCTGCCATGTGAGGATACAGTGTTAAACCCCTCAGATGAAGTAGCATTCAAAGTACCATCTTGGAAGAAGAGACTGAGCCCTCACCAAACACTGAAACTGCTGGTACTTTGATCTTAGACTTTTGAGCCTCCTGAACATGAGAAGTAAATTTCTGTTGTTATAAATTACCCAAACTAAGGTATTTTGTCATAATAGCACATATGGAGTAACAGGAGCTAATCAACATTCATGGAATACTCCACCAAACAACAGTAGAACACTTTCTTTTCAAGTGCTTGTAGAACAGACCATATCCTGGATGACAAAATAATGGGGTGGCTCATGCCGGTAATCCCAACACTTTGGGAGGCCAAGGCAGGTGGATCACGAGGTCAGGAAATCGAGACCATCCTGACTAACACGGTGAAACCCCGTCTCTACTAAAAATACAAAAAATTAGCTGAGTGTGGTGGTGGGCGCCTGTAGTGCCAACCACTCAGAAGGCTGAGGCGGGAGAATGGCATAACCTGGGAGGCGGAGCTTGCAGTAAGCCGAGATGGTGTCACTGCACTCCAGCCTGGGCAACAGAGCGAGACTCCGTCTCAAAATAAATAAATGAATAAATAAATAAATTTCACAAATATAAAAGAATTAAATTATAGACTGTGTTCTGGCTACAGTGGAATTAAATGAGGAATCAGTAACAGTCAAGTAACAGGAAAATTTCCAAACACTTGGAAACTGAACATACTTTTAAATGAGGCATAGGTCAAAGGAGTCTCAAATGAAATTTTTTTAAAAAGCATTGAACCAGGCCAGGTGCAGTGGCTCACACTTGTAATCCCAGCACTTTGGGAGGCCAAGGCAGGCGGATCACCTGAGGTCGGGAGTTCAAGATCAGCCTGGCCAACATGGAGAAACCCCATCTCCACTAAAAATACAGAAATTAGCTGGGTGTGGTGGTGGGTGCCTGTAATCCCAGCTACTCGGGAGGATGAGGCAGGAGAATCACTTGAACCAAAGAGGCAGAGGTTGCAGTGAGCTGAGATCATGCCATGGCATCCAGCCTGGGTGTGTCACTGCGAGACTCTGTCTCCAAAAAAAAAAAAAAAAGGATCTGCTGGGCATGGTGGCTTGCGCCTTTAATCCCAGCACTTTGGGAGGCCAAGGAGGGTGGATCACGAGGTCAGGAGATCTAGACCATCCTGGCTAACAAGGTGAAACCCCATCTCTACTAAAAATACAAAAAAATTAGCCTGGCGTGGTGGCGGCACCTGTAGTCCCAGCTACTGGGGAGGCTGCCCATTCTCCTGCCGCTAACCCGGGAGGCGGAGCTTGCAGTGAGCCGAGATCGTACCACTGCACTCCAGCCTGGGTGACAGAGCAAGACTCCGTCTCAAAAAAAAAAAGTCACAGATGAATGGATAAGCCAAATGTGGTATACACATATAATGGAATATTTTTCAGCCTTAAAAAAGAAGGAAATTCTGATAAATTCTACAACATGAATGAACTTTGAAGACATGCTAAGTGAAAACTAATTACAAAAGGACAAATACGGTTATGTTTCCACTTACATGAAGTACCTACAGTAGTCAAATTCATAGAGACAAAGTAAAATTATAGTTTTCAGAGTTTGAGGGAAGGAGGAATAAGTTTTTGTTTAATGGGTACAGTTTCTGAAGATGGTAACAATTGCCCAACAATGTGAATGTACTTAATGTGACTGAACTGCACATTTGAAAATAATTTTGTATTTTTAGTAGAGACAGGGTTAAAAGGTTAAAGCTTTTTTTTTTTTTTTTTTTTTTTTTTGAGACGGAGTCTCGCTCTGTCGCCCAGGCTGGAGTGCAGATGGCGCCACTGCACTCCAGCCTGGGCGACAGAGCGAGACTCCGTCTCAAAAAAAAGAAAAAAAGAAAATAATTAAAATGGGGCCAGGCGCAGTGGCTCACACCTGTAATACCAGCACTTAGGGAGGCCGAGGTGGGTGGGTCACTTGAGGCCAGGAGTTGGAGATTAGTCTGGCCAATATGGTGACCATCCTGGCTAACAAGGTGAAACCCCGTCTCTACTAAAAATACAAAAATTAACCAGGCCTGGTGGCGGGCGCCCGGAGGCTGAGGCTGGAGAATTGCTTGAGTCCAGGAGGCAAAGGTTGCAGTGAGCTGCGATCACGCCAGGCCACAGCACTCCAGGCTGGGCAACAGAGCAAGACTCCATCTTAAAAAAACAAACAAACAAAAAAAAAAACGGGTTAATGGCCTCTCTAGGGACACTGAATCCGAATAGACCATATTTGGGTTCAGTAATTTACATTTCTAAAAAGATCCCAAGACTTAGAATCACTGATGTATATCATCAAAACACATTGGTCAAGCTTACAATACTATATATAACCTAAGCATTATTTATCACAGAATGTAATGTAACTTGTGTGTGTGTGTGTCAGAGACAGTCTCCCTCTGTCGCTCAGGCTGGAGTGCAGTGGCGCAATCTCGGCTTACTGCAACCTCTGCCTTCTGGGTTCAAGCAATTCTCCTTCCTCACCTCCTGAGTAGCTGGGACTACAGGTGCCCGCCACCACGCCCGGCTAATTTTTGTATTTTTAGTAGAGACAGGTTTTACTATGTTGGCCAGTCTGGTCTCCTGACCTCAAGTGATCCGCCCGCCTTAGCCTCCCGAAGTGCTGGGATTACAGGCGTGAGTCATAGCGCCCCGCCCATAATGTAACTTTGGGGAAAAGATATGGGTGGCTTACGTTTCAAATATTTCTGAATTTTTGAGTTATCTCAACTTGAAGCAAAGGCCCAGCAGTTCAATATCAGGAGTAATAAACGGTAAAGAAAACAGAAACCAAATTACAATCAAGCAATGCCAATCAGCAAGAGACTGTGACATGACCCTTTTTAAGCCAGAGTAAACTCTTGTGAGCCTGCCACTACAGTTTTAACAAAATTATTCATTTTAGGAAACCGCAGGGTTTTTATTTTTCTTTAATTTTTTTAATCTTTGCAAGAGCTGGCAGATCAGAAGGTTATATTATTTATTTGGTTCCAGATAAAATTTTGAACTGTTTCGAAATTATAAACTTGCTTTCTGGAAAGGAAATGGTCCTAGACAATTTATAGGCATATGAGCAAAAGAGACCCACCGTAACAAAACTTTG
>NW_012102932.1:1836434-1842581 GCF_000951045.1 Mandrillus leucophaeus | reverse complement strand
AAGCACCGCCCCCAGCCGCCCGGGACTTCGGTGATCGCCGCGGCTCGCTCGCGCCCCGGAAACTGCCCCTTCTAGGGGTCATGATGGGCAGCAAGATGGCGTCTGCCAGTAGGGTCGTTCAGGTAAAGCAATTTGTCGCGTTTCCGCACCTTGGCCGGTAGGACGGTGCTGACTATAGCGACGGCGTTGGGGAGGAAAGGCGCTGGGCAGAATCTGCGCGGTGACCGCGCCTCTGCGGAGGGCCAGCGGCGGCGCCCGCGTGTGTGTGTCAGGATGGGACTTTGAGCCTCTAGGGCCGGGCAGTGAGGTGGGTCCGGCGCCGAGGGTTCGAGCCTGGCGGCAAGCGTGCAGCATCTTCGCAGGTAGGTCCTGTACCTACTGCCGGGGTGCCCGGCTCCTCCGCCAGGACCTTGTTAGTCTTAGGCGTCTGTGGGTGAGGCGGCCCTGGCGGTAGCCTGGCCAATCACCGTCTAGGATTGGCGGTAGTGCCCCCCGATCAGCCAATCGGAAGGAAGGCGGTAGCGGGGCGTGGAAGGAAGTGAACCCTGGATCTGACCCAGTGTCCCTTCAAGGTCTTGGGAATGGTCGGGCAACTGGCGCCGCGTACTGCGCCCTCGCCGGAGCGGATTCTCCCCAACCTCTCCAAGTGTCTGGCTGCACGTCAGATGAGGGGAATAGAAAAATGTTATTTAAGCTTAATTAGTGTGTGTGTGTGTGTGTGTGTGTGTGTGTGTGTGTAAGCGTTGGTTTCACAAGCCTGTTTTCACTTGGTTTAGATAGACAGCTAAAGTAACTTCGTTAATCCACCTATCAGCTACTAACTCCTGATAGCCTTTTTATTTGTTTCTCCAGCTGCGGTTCTAACTTAGGTAAAATTATTATGTAAGTGGGACACAACCTCCGCTTTTCTGGTTGGTTTACATAGTCTTTGAACCCTGAGAGTGTTTTATTTTATGATTGACTTTTATCTTTGATATGAGAAGTACATTTGGCTTTATATAAGTACATCTCTTAAAAGACCTTTCTCTAAATTCCTGAAGTTGTTGTCTGAATGATAATCCTAGATCCCAGTTTTTGGTCCCATTGCAGTGAATGATCCTCACTTATTCAGTGGGTAGTTACTGAGCATTAACTAGTTAAAGATTCTGTAAGGACTGAGAGACTATCTGACAAAGGTCTGTTATCCATAATATATAACCATATGTATCAATAATATATAACAATTTAAAAATGGGTAAAAGACTTGGTGTTGCACAAAAGATACCCAAATGAGCAATGAACATTTTTAAAGGGGCTCAATATCATTACTTGCCAGGAAAATAAAAATTAAAACCATGAGGTCCTACACATCCACCAAAATGACTAAAATTTAGACGTCAGTGTTGATAAGAATGTGAAGCCTCTGAAACCCTCAGTAGTGCTGGTGGGAATATAAAATGTTACAGCCACTTTGGAAAGCTGTCAGTCTCTAATAGTTAAGCATGTATCTACCCTATGACCCAGCAATTCTACTCATAGGTTTACTGCTCAAGAGAAGTGAATGCACATAGTCTCTGTACCAAAATGTTCATAGAGAAAAAAGAGTTACTAGCAAAGAACTGGGGTCCAGAGCTGAGGGATTCCAGCCTGGCAGCAGAAGTGTGGCATTTCAGCAGGTAGGTACTGTACATACTGCCTTGGGGTCTCTGGCTCTGTTTCTGTTAGCCCCCAAACCAGAAACAATCTATATGTCTGTCTTTTGCATAAACAAATTGTGGTAGTTTGTTAAAATGGTAGAGTCCAAAGCAATACTAACAGCTGATACATGCAAACAAATGAAGAAACCGTGAGATATACAGTAAGGAATGGTCTGTGCCCTTCTAACATAGGAACAAAGACCTGTACTCACATATTTAGAATTCATACCAGGTTTGTGACTGCACTCTTAAAAAAAAAAACAAAGGAAAAGAATACTACCAATATGCTAATATAATATCACTTAAGCCTAGGAGTTTGATGCTACAGTGAACCACAATCACCCCACTGCACCCCAGCCTGTGTAACAGGCTAACAGAGCAAGACCTGGTCTCAAAAAATAAATAATAAAGTATGTGCTAATATTATGTAATAATTACATATAACATTAGCAAAATTTATTGAGTATCTCTGTGACAAGCCTATAAAGTTAGGACTACAGTGCCAGTAAGAGATAGAGTTTAGGCCAGGCTCACTGGTGTATGTCTGTAATCCCAACACTTTGGCAGTTTGAGGCAGGAGGATGGCTTGAGCCCAGGAGTTCAAGACCAGCCTGGGCAACATAGCAAGACCCCATCCCTATAAAAATTTTTAAAAATTAGCTGAGCATGGTGATGTGCACCTGTGGTTCCAGCTACTCAGGAGGCTGAAGTGGGAAGATTGAGCCCGGGTGATCAAGGCTACAGTGAGCCATAATCATGCCTCTGCATTCCAGTCTGGGCAACAGAGCTAGACCCTGACTCAAAAAAAAAATGTAGAGCTTAGAATTTGGTTGTTGATCCATATCTTGAAGGAAGAGAAGAGTGCCAAAAGACTGATTGGCACAAACATAGGAAGTCACGTAGCATGGTCTCAGAACATTAAGTAAAGACAAAGCTGGCTGGGCACGGTGGCTCACACCTGTAATCCCAACACTTTGGGAAGCCAAGGTGGGAAGACTGCTTGAGCCAGGAGTTCAAGATTAGCCTAGGCAACATAGCAAGACCCTGTCTCTATAAAAATTAGCCAGGCAGGAGGGGTGGTGTGTGATGTGTACCTGTAGTCCTAGCTACTCAGGAGGCTGAGGTGGAAAGATCACTTGAGCCCAGGAGTTTGACGCTGCAGTGAACCACGATCATTCCACTGCACCCCAGCCTGTGTAACAGAGCAAGAGCTGGTCTCAAAAAATAAATAATAAAGTAAAACATTTTCAGACTGGCTAACAAACGAAAATCCAGTGCTATACTATTTATAAGAGGCATAGCTAAAACTGAGATTTGAAAAGGTAAAAATAAAGAGATAGTCAACTGATCTTTGACAAAAGGAGCAAAGGGAATACAATGGAGACAAGATAGTCTTTCAACATGGTGCTGAAAAAATTGGAGATCCATCAGACCTCACGTCCTTCACAAAAATTAAGTCAAAATGGATCCTAGACCTAAATGCAAAATGCAAATCTATAAAATCAATCCTTATAGGAGAAAATAAAACTAACCTTAGGTTTAGCAATGACTTTTTAGATATAACACCGAAGGCATGATCTATAAAAAAATTAATTGATAAGCTGGACTTCATTAAAAAACTTCTGCTCTGTGAGACACTGTCAAAAAAAGGCAACCCACATATTGGGAGAAAATACTTTCAAAAGGCATATCTGATAAAAGACTATTATAGAAAACATAAGGCCGGACATGGTGACTCATGCCTGTCATCCCAGCACTTTGGGAGACCAAGGCGGGCAGATCACCTGAGTTCAGGAGTTTGAGACCAGCCTGGCCAACATGGCAAAACCCCATCTCTACTAAAAGTACAAAAATTATCTGGGTGTGGTAGCGGGCACCTGTAATCCAAGCTACTCAGGAGGACGAGGCAGGAGAATTGCTTGAACCTGGGAGACGGAGGTTGCAGTGAGCCCACTGCACTCCAGTCTGGGCGACAGAGCGAGACTCCGTCTCAGAAAAAAAAGAAAAAAGGAAACAGAAGAACTCAACAACAAGAAAATAAATAAAAATAAATGACTGAATTTTAAAATGGACAAAACAGCTGAACAGACACCTCATCAAAGAAAATATACACACTTTGGGAGGCTGAACTGGGTGGATCGCTTGAGCCCTGGAGTTCAAGACCAGCCTGGCCAACATGGTGAAAGCCTGTCTCTACAAAAAATACAAAAGTTAACTGGGTGTGGTGGTGCACACCTGTAGTCCCAGCTACTTGGGAGGCTGAAGTGGGAGGATCAGTTTAAGTGGGAGGATTGCTTGAGCCCGGGAGGTTGAGGTTGCACTGAGCTGAGATCACACCACTGTACTCCAGCCTGGGCAACAGAGCATAACCCTGTCTCAAAAGAAAAAAAAAAAGAAAAATGATATACAAATGACAAATAGGTCTAATGAAAAGATACTCAGCCAGGCACAGTGGCTCACGCCTATAATCCCAGCACTTTGGGAGGCCTAGGTGGATGGATCACCTGAGGTCAGGAGTTCGAGACCAGCCTGGCCAATATGGCAAAACCCCATCTCTACTAAAAGTACAAAAATTAGCCAGGTGTGGTGGTGTGCACCTGTAATCCCAGCTACTTGGGAGGCTGAGGCAGGAGAATTGCTTAAACCTGGGAGGCGGAGGTTGCAGTGAGCCGAGATCGCGCCATTGTACTCCAGCCTGGAAGACAGAGTGAGACTCTGTCTCAAAAAAAGAGAAGATACTCAACATCATATGTTATTAGAGAATTTCAAGTTAAGACAACCATTACACACCTATCAGAATGGCCAGAATCCGAAACACTTGACAACACTTAATGTTGACAAAGATGTGAATTCTTATTACTGACCCACCTAACAGGAACTCTCATTCATTGCTGGTGGGAATGCAAAATGGTACAGCCACTTTGGAAGACGGTTTGGCAATTTCTTTCTTTTTTAGGCACATGCCACTATGCCTAATTTTTGTATTTTTTGTAGAGTCAGGGTTTCACTATGTTGCCCAGGCTGGTCTTGAACTCGTGGACTCAAGAGATCCACCTGCCTTGACCTCCTGAAGTGTTGGGATTACAGGCGTCAGCCACGGCACTGATCCCAGTTTGGCAATTTCATACAAAAGGAAACATAATCTTACCGTACGATCTAGCCATTACACTCCATAGTATCTACCCAAGTGAGTTGAAAACTTATGTCCACATAAAAGCTGCACACAGATGTTTATAGCAGCTTTATTCATAATTACCAAAATTTAGAAGCAAACAAGATATCCTTCAGTAGGTGAATTGATAAACTGTGGTACATCCAGATATTGAAATATTATTCAGCACTAAAAAGAAATGAGCTATCAAGCCATGAAAAGGCATGAATAAATCTTAGATGGGGCCGAGCACTATGGCTCACGCCTGAAATCCCAACACTTTGGGAGGCCGAGGTGGGCAGATCACGAGGTCAAGAGATTGAGACCATCCTGGCCAACATGGAGAATCTCCATCTCTACTAAAAATATAAAAATTAGTTGGACATGGCAGCACTTACCTGTAGTCCCAGCTACTCAGGAGGCTGAGGCAGGAGAATCACTTGAACCTGGGTGGAGATTGCATTGAGCTGAGATCGCACCATTGCACTCCAGCCTGGGCAACAGAGCGAGACTCCGTCTCAGAAAAAAAAGAAAAAAATCTTAGATGGATAGTTTGACCTTTTCTAGAATGTCATATGGTTGCAGTGGGAACCTTTTCAGATTGGCTTCTTAGTTATCCAACTAATATGCAGTTGGAGTTATTTGTTTGTCATATTTGTGTTTAGAATGTAAAAAGACAATTGAGAAGAGGAAATTTTTGTTTTGTTTTGTTTGAGACAGAGTCTCACTTTGTCACACAGGCTGGAGTGTAGTGGCGCGATAATGGCTCACTGCAGCCTTGACCTCCCGAGGTTCAAGTGGACCCTCCTGCCTCATTCCCTGAAATAGCTGGGACTAAAGGTGTGCAGCACCACTCGCAGCTAATTTTTTGGTATTTTTTGTAGAGACAGGGTTTCGCCATGTTGCCCAGGCTGGTTTCAAACTCCTGAGCTCAAGAAATCCACCTGCCTCAGACTCCCAAAGTGCTGAGATTACAGGTGTGAGTCATCACACCCAATCAAGAAGGGGAAATGAGAGCATAAGCTGAATATCAGATGATAGTAGGAATTATTGGTTTTTTTTTTTTTTTGAGACGGAGTCTGACTCTGTCGCCCAGGCTGGAGTGCAGTGGCGCGATCTCGGCTCACTGCAAGCGCCGCCTCCCGGGTTCCCGTCAATCTCCTGCCTCAGCCTCCTGAGTAGCTGGGACTGCAGGCGCCCGCCACCACGCCCGGATAGTTATTTTGTATTTTTAGTAGAGACGGGGTTTCACTGTGTTAGCCAGGATGGTCTCGATCTCCTGACCTCGTGATCCGCCCACCTCGGCCTCCCAAAGTGCTG
>NW_012102932.1:1814836-1836384 GCF_000951045.1 Mandrillus leucophaeus | reverse complement strand
GTTAGCCAGGATGGTCTCGATCTCCTGACCTCGTGATCCGCCCACCTCGGCCTCCCAAAGTGCTGGGATTACAGGCTTGAGCCACCGCGCCCGGCCTAGGAATTATTGTTAAGTGTGGCAAAAGTATTGGGGCCCACTTGAACAAAAACTAGGGTGAACTAAGGTGTCTACCATGATTATATTTGTAATCTGGTTAGTTAATAAAGAGTGACTTTTTTTTTTGAGACAGGATCTTGCTGTTGCCCAGGCTGCAGTGCAGTAGCATGATCTTGTCTGGTTTACTGTATCTCAACCTCTCGGGCTCAAGTGATCTTCCCAACTAAGCCTCCCAAGTAGCTGGCACGACAGGCCCACGCCACCTGCCCAGCTAACTTTTTAGATTTTTGGTAGAGACAGGGTCTCACTATATTGCCCAGGCTGGTCTCGAACTCCTGGGCTCAAGTGATCCTCCTGCCTCAGCCTCTCAAAGTGCTGGGATTACATGCATGAGCCACTGAGCCTGGCTTCACTGCTTTCAAATTGGAAAAAAAAAAAAAAAGTATTGGGGTTATGATTTAACAAAAATTCTGTTTGTCAGTAATGTGTGGAAGGTATTAACAGATGAGATGGGATTAAATGTATAGGATTTGTTTAATCAGGGAAGGGATGATGAAATAAGATTGACTATATTATTGTTAAAGTTGTGTGATGAATATATCAGGGTTTATTTTATGCCATTCTACTTTTTTGCATTTAAAACACTTTCTAGGGCTGGTTGCAATGGCTCATGCCTGTAATCCCCATACTTTAGGCGGCCAAGGCAGGAGGATAGCTTAAGTCCAGGAGTTCAAGACCCACGTAAGGAACATAGGGAGACCCCATCTCCACAAAAAATGTTAAAAATTAGCCAGGCATGGTGGGACACACTTATAGTCCCAGTTACTTTGGAGGCTGAGGTGGGAGGATCACTTGGGCCTGGGAGGTTGAGGCTGTAATGAGCTGTGATCATACCACTGCACTCCAGCCTGGGTGACAGAGCAAGACCCTATCTCAAAATAATTTTTTTTTGTTGTTAAAAAGTAGAGATACCAAACAGAGTGGGAATTTAATTTATAAGGCCATATTATTATTATTGTTGTTGTTTTTCTTTGAGTTGAAGTCTTGCTCTGTCGCCCAGGCTGGAGTGTAGTGGCACAATCTTGGCTCACTGCAACCTCCACCTCCTAGGTTCAAGTGATTTCTCATGCCCCAGCCTCCTGAGTAGCTGGGATTACAAGCGTGCACCATCAAACCCAGCTAATTTTTGTATTTTTAGTAGAGACAGGGTTTCACCATGTTGACCAGGTTGGTCTTGAACTCCTGACCTCAAGTGATCCGCCCACTTCGGCCTTCCAAAGTGCTGGGATTACAGGTGTGAGACACCGTGCCTGGCCTATAAGGCCATATTAAATCATGTTTTTAAGTATATAAAAGCAGTGTTGCAAATGATTCTTTCTCTGCAGTGTATGTACATTTGTATAAGTATATAATACATATTTACATGCCTATACAGTTAGACCTAACTTACAAAAGGTTTATTCACTTATTTGGCAACTGTTTCTTGGACATTTACCATGTAACAGGAATGCTGCTGCAGAAGTGCTTAATTTTCTGTCTCTGACTGTCCTGGAGCTTAGCACTCTCCTATAATCATTGGCTAACTTATCTGTCCTCTGGAAATATAAGGAGGAGTTTTTAACTCAGACTTTGGAATTTGGGAAAAGTTCTTAGAGAAGAGTGACATGTGAGCTGTTGTAAAGGATAAGCAGTCAGAAGGATAGGCATGGAAGTGGAACGGGATGGGAGGGAGGGAGATTTCATGGCAGAGGACATAAGCTCTAGATGGAATGGGGATAAATAGCAGGATGAATTGGGGAAAGGAAAAGTACTTCAGAATACCTGGAGCAACAGGTACATAAGAGAGTTGGGGAGAAAGGCTGGCAAAGTAAGGAGAGGCCAGATCACGATGGGTGTTGTGAGTGCCAAATAAGAGTTTGAACTTTATCGTGAAAGCTGTGGAACATTTTTCAAACTTCTTTTTTTTTTTATTTTAAGTTGTGGAGAGGGAGTCTCACCTTCTTGCTCAGGCTGGTCTCAAACTCCTGGGCTCAAGCCATCCTCCTGCCTCAGCCTCCCAAAGTGCTGGGATTACAGGCATGAGCCACCGATCCCAGCCAGTTTTCAAACTTTTAAATAGGGGAGTGACAATAGGACAGATAGAACATTCTCTTAAGAAGCTTGGCTATGAAAGTGAAGAAACAGCTAATAGAGAAGTGTTTGTTTGTTTGTTTGTTTGTTTGTTTTGAGACAGAGCCTCACTCTGTCACCCAGGCTGGAGTGCAGTGGCTCGATCTTGGCTCACAGCAACTTCCACCTCCCGGGTTCAAGCAATTCTCTGCTTCAGCCTCCTGAGTAGCTGGGATTACAGGCGCCCACCACCACACCCTGCTAATTTTTTTTATTTTTTTAGTAGAGATGGGGTTTCGCCATCTTGGCTAGGCTGGTCTTGAATTCGTGACCTCATGCAGTCTGCCCGCCTGGGCCTCTCAAAGTGTTGGGATTACAGGCATAAGCCACTGTGCTCAGCCAGCTTTCAATTCTTACCAATCTATAAGTCATGCAACATAAAATCCACATCATCTCCTCCATTGGGTTGCTTTGAAGTACACCTTCGATAGTACAATGAAAGTCTTGTGATTATATATAAAGTACAAAGTTGTGTTTACCAGATAGACAAGTTAATAATTCATAGACCAGCTTTCCTGGTTGGGGAAGAGTATAATTTAAAGTTGCTGTCAAATAGTAAGTTTAACAAAAGTATCTATTTATGAGGTTTAGTAGATCATTTCTTTTAGTTAATGAGATTGTTTTTCATGCATATTATTTTTCCTTTAGGTAGTCAAACCACACACTCCATTAATAAGGTTTCCTGACAGAAGAGACAATCCTAAACCCAATGGTAAGTTGTATTTTATTTAGATTTCTTTTAAAATTGTGTATGTGAATATTTATAAATGAGTATTTTATTATAGGCAATATTTCTCATTTAAAAATCAGTTAAGACTATTGGACCTTCGATCAAAGTAGTGCCCTATGTAGCATGCAAGTAGAAATTAACTTATGGCCAGGCGCAGTGGCTCACACCTGTAATCCCAGCACTTTGGGAGGCGGAGGCAGGCGGATAACCTGAGGTCAGGAGTTCGAGACCAGCCAGGCCAACATGGTGAAACCCTGTCTCTACTAAAAAATACAAAAATATTAGCCAGGCATGGTGGTGGGCTCCTATAGTCCCAGCTACTCGGGAGGCTGAGGCGGAGAACTGCTTGAACCTGGGAGGCAGATGCAGTTAGCCAAGATTGTGTCACAGCACTCCAGCCTGGGTGACAGGGCAAGACTTTGTCTCAAAAAAAAAAAAAAAAAATTATTACCTCTATTTTATTTTACTTTTTGAGACAGCGTCTTGCTCTGTCTCCCAGGCTGGAGTACAGTGGTGCTATCTTGGCACACTGCAGCCTCCCCCTCCCAGGTTCAAGCAATTCTTGTGCTTCAACCTCCTTAGTAGCTGGGATTACAGGCATACACCAGCACGCCTGACTCATTTTTGTATTTTTAGTAGAGACAGGGTTTCGCCATGTTGCGTAGGCTGGTCTGGAACTCCTGATCTCAGGTGATCTGCCTGCCTTGGCTTTCCAAAGTGCTGGGATTACAGGCATGAGCCACACACCTGGCCTTTATTACCCCTATTTTAAAAGGTAGTGACTCAACAGAAGATGTCTCTGAATTTCTAGTGAGTTTATATGGGCTAAATTTTGTCCTACCTTTATTCTCTCCTATCCTTTAGAAGATTCTCCCATGCTTCCATTTGCAGAGACTGTGAAAATAATAACCCTTCCTATGTTTCTTTCCTCATCGACCATCTTTTCTTTCATTCATTCATTTATCTATTCATCTAGTCAGTAAATATTTTTTGGATTGCCTTAATCCTTAGCATTTATTTGAAATTAATGGGAGAAGATTCTGAAAGGGTTCTGTTTTTCTCTGATTCCCACCCATTTTTTTTTTTTAAACCAGATCCTCTGTGCTTCTCTTGCTTTAATTCAGGCAATTTCAACACATTTTATAGGTATATTTTTAACTTATTATAACTATTGAAGAATTAAGATAAACAAGTGTGAAGATACTGAGAAAACTACCCTCATTTACATTTACTGACTTTCTTATTCCTTGTTGTAAGATATTACCTGTAAACTCCACCATGTGTTGGCCTATGAGTGGTTATGTGAGATAAGCTTAAGTAGTGTAGATTCCCCTAAAGGGTCGAATTCCACTAACTAGAAATTTCATTATTTTACGTTTTTGTAATTCATTTACTTAAAACTTCTCCTTTGCTGGGGGCAGTGGCACATGCCTATAGTCCTAACTACTCACAGGCTGAGGTGGGATGGCAGGAGGCTGAGGCAGGATGCTTACTTGGGCCCAGGAGTTCAAGATCAGCCTGGACAACAAAGTAAGACCCCATCTCTAAACAATAAATATATAAAAATTTTAAAGCTACCCCCTTATTTGTTTTTAGAAACCTTTATGAAATATGTATAGCCAACTGAGTTACCCTACAATATTTACCTTTTGGAATTATAGTACTTCAAGATTTATTTGAAGAATGACTTCATTTCAAGAATGACTTGATTATTTGATAGTATTTTAAGACTCAGTATTTTGACATCTGAAAAATTTCTCTAATACGGTCTTTTTTTTTTTTTTTTTAAATTTCAGTATCGGAAGCTTTGAGATCAGCAGGGCTACCATCTCACTCTTCTGTAATTTCACAACATTCTAAGGGAAGTAAATCACCAGATTTGTTGATGTATCAGGGTCCACCAGATACTGCAGAAATAATAAAAACATTACCTCAGAAATACAGAAGGAAACTTGTGTCTCAAGAAGAAATTGAATTTATCCAAGTAAGTCGTTGCTCTTTGTCCCAAGACTATGCAAAACACCATAACATTTGGGCTTTGGGGATTTCATTTGTTGATTTACATGCTATTCCTATTGTCATGTCAGAGTGTGGTCAGAACTAAGACAGGATGGTCAGGTAGGCCAAGATTACGAGAAACAAACCATAGTCAAATCCCTCTGTAAATATGCGTGGTATATCAATGTCAATAGATATAATCACATAAAAAAACAGTTCTTTGGGGTCCTCAATAATTTTTCAGAGTGTAAAGAGCTCTTGATACCAAGAAATTTAAGGACAGGTCAACCTTGAGTCCCTTCCAAGTCTGACATTATGTTTATAAGAATTGATAAGAGGGCTGGGCATGGTGGCTCACGCCTATAATCCCAGCACTTTGGGAGGCCAAAGCAGGTGGATCACCTGAGGTCAGGAGTTGGAGACCAGCCTGGCCAATATGGTGAAACCCTGTCTCTACTAAAAATACAAAAATTAGCTGGATGTGGTGGCGGGTGCCTGTAATCCCAGCTACTTGGGAGGCTGAGGCAGGAGAATCTCTTGAACCCGGGAGGCGGAGGTTGCAGTGAGCGAAAATGGCACCACTGCACTCTAGCTTGGGCAGCAAGAGTGAAACTCTGGAAACTCTGTCTCAAAAAAAAAAAAAGAAAAGAAAAGAATTGATATGAGTACCCTAAAGTTTTGACTAATTCAAAACTATTTTTTAAAAACCAAAGATTGGCCGGGCGCGGTGGCTCAAGCCTGTAATCCCAGCACTTTGAGAGGTCAAGATGGGCAGATCACGAGGTCAGGAGATCGAGACCATCCTGGCTAACACGGTGAAACCCCATCTCTACTAAAAAATACAAAAAACTAGCCAGGCGAGGTGGCGGGCGCCTGTAGTCCCAGCTACTTGGGAGGCTGAGGCAGGAGAATGGCGTAAACCCGGGAGGCGGAGCTTGCAGTGAGCTGAGATCCGGCCACTGTACTCCAGCCTGGGCGACAGAGTGAGAGTCCGTCTCAAAAACAAACAAACAAAAAAAAACCACCAAAGATTACTTGCTGAAGATTGTATAAATTTGTAAAGTTACCATAAAAACATTTCCTGGGTCAATTTAACATCTAATCTTACTGCTTTATTTTTCCCTTTTCAGCGTGGAGGTCCTGAATAACCATGGTGGCTGCTGTTTGTCATCAGACAATAGAATTGTCTGTACAATAAAGGACTTCCAAAATGACAGATGAGAAACTGTATATTAAACACCTTTAATAAATACTATGAAAAAAATGAAATATAGAAAATTTAGATGGACACTTGTATTTCCTAATTTATGTATCTTGGTCAGCTTCTCCACAAGCTTACCTAATTATTTATACGCTTTATACTTATTAAAGTGTACATTTTTAAATGTTAGCCTATTAATTTACTCTTGATTATCAAACATTACCAGTGTTGAACTATTAAAAGCACATAATGTATAGTAAACTATCATAGGATTCTTATAATTTCACTTTTCTTTCTGTTTAGACATGGAAAAATTTATCAGTCAGAATTGCTGTTTTAGGTACATGATTTTCCTGAAATTAGGTGAGGATCAGTGAAATAATGACTCTATTACTTGTTCTTAATTCTCTGTTCTCTAATGTTTTTTCATTCACAAGTTTACTGGAGTATAACTGGCTTAGTAAGTGTATCCTACTCTGAATGATAAAAATATAGTCAAGCTAAAATAGGTGACTATACTATTAAGATAGAGGAGATTATATAAAAGGTTCCAAGAAAGTCAAAGAGTATAAAATGGAAAATAAGAGACCAAAATGAATATAGCATAGGAATAAAGATTTCACTAGAAATTGCAATTTATTATGTTTCGGAGGTTGTAAGGAAGTCTTGTTCTTTGGTTTATTTTACTGTTTTGTGATCTTGTATGCAAATCCTGATAACCATTAATTTTCTCAAACTTAATGTCTCAAAGCCTCATAAAATCAACATAAATATTTACTTATTAAGCAGTTTATGAAACTTGAATGGGGCCCCTCCTGTGCCAAGGGTATGTGTATTATGAAGTAAAACCTCACAAAGCTAAATAAATTCTCTTCCATACCTTTAACGATTTCCAGAATATGCTTTAAAGAAGTGGTCCCTGAGAGTTAACGGTAGCTCATGAGCAAGAAATAGAATTGGTTTTGAGTATGTTTCTGTATTTACTCAGTTACCTGTGGGTTAATTTTTACTTATTTCTACTACTACACAGAGTTGATCTACTTCTCTTATAAATTTTTTGCTGTAGCTTAGTGTACATGTTGTTCAGCACAAATATGAGATAGGGATTGGGGTTTGATGCTAGCAATAAGCTGTTCTGGTGACTCATTGAAAAACATGATTCAGGCCAGGTGCAGTGGCTCACGCTTTGTAATACCAGCACTTTGTGGGGCCAAGGCAGGTTGATCACCTGAGGTCAGGAGTTCAAGACCAGCCTGGGAGACATGGTGAAACCCCATCTCTACTAAAAACATAAAAATTAGCCAGGCATGGTGATACGCACCTGTAATCTCAGCTACAGGGAAGCTGAGGCCAGCGAATCACTTGAACCCGGGAGGCAGAGGTTGCAGTGAGCCGACATTGCGCCACTGCATTCCAGCCTGTTCGACAGAGTGAGACTCCGTGAAAAAAAAAAAGAAAAACATGATTCATTTCGTTTTTTTATTATTTAAAAATTTATTGCTAGGTGTGGTGGCTCACACCTGTAATTCCAACACTTCGGAAGGCTGAGGCAGGCGCATCACCTGATGTCAGGAGTTCAAGACGAGCCTAGCCAACATGGTGAAACCCCGTGTCTACTACAAATACAAAAATTAGCTGGGCGTGGTGGCAGGTGCCTGTAATCCCAGCTACTCAGGAGGCTGAGGCAGGAGAATTGCTTGAACCTGGGAGGCGGAGGTTGCAGTGAGCCAAGATCACGCCATTGCACGCCAGCCTCTCCAGCCTGGGCAACAAGAGAAAAACTCCATCTCAAAAAAAAAAAAAAAAAAAAAACCCAGGGCCATTATTTTGCTTTCAGAAATAAATTCGGATTCAGGTAGTGATGAGTGGTATGAGTAATACTGTGAGCCAACAGTTAGAAATCCTAATGTCGAACTGTGGATGTATATCTGAAGGCAACCTTTACTATAGCTGCTGCCATGAAAGTCAGAATGAAAAACATCTGTCACTGTTACAGAATTTGTGAGTATAGGTATGGCAAAAAGTATGCCAGTGGGAATTGCTGTCACAGGATGAGCTCCCAAGGAGAGTATTACAGACTTCTGGTGAGGCTTACAGTCAAATAGCCTGTGTTTTCATTTAGAGGTTAGGCACTTAAATATATGTAATCAGCAAATTGCTTAATTTGTCCGAGTTTCTGTTTTTCTTTCCAGTACTACACAGTGTGATAGGCAGGATCAAATTAGTGTATTTTCTATTACTTTGTAACAAATGACCCCAAAATTAAGTGGCTAAACTCGTTAATTTGTCTGGTTTCTCTGGGTCAGGAATTCAGAAGCAGCTTCACTGGGCAGTTTTGACTCAGTGCCTAATGCGGTTGCAATTAGAAATCACTTGAGGCTACAGTCATCTGAAGGCTTGGCTGAGGCTGGCTGATCCACCTCCAAGATGGCTCACTCACATAGCTGACAAGCCGATGCTGGCTGTTGGCAGGAGGCCTTAAGTTTCTCTCCACGTGGTTGCCTGAGCGAATTCATGACATGACTGGCTTTCACCGGAGCAAATAATCCAAGCATGCAAGTCAACAGCATTCTTTTATGTTCTAGCCTCATAAATCACACTTCAGCCATATTTTATTGGTCACACAGAACAGCCTGTTTCATTGTGGGAGAAGACTACGCAACAGGATTAATACCAGAAGGCAAGGATCATTATGGCCATCTTACAAGCTGGCAAATACAGACGTGTGGAAGTGCTTTTAAACTGAAAAATGCTTTGCAAATGTGTAATGCTATTTTCTTTTTTTTTTTTCCTTTGGTTCAAAGTGCTCAAATGATAGTTTATATATACAGTATCTCACTGTCCCAGAATATCATCTAAACGCTGTCTTCATTATCCTAAGTGTCCCAAAATGGGAATTTACTTGTCAGCAGCATGCTGTAATATACTGATTACCAACTCATATGCCATGGCACACTTGGGGACCTCAATTCTCACAAGTTTCATCAAATTTAGCTCACTACCTTTTTTTTTTTTTTTTTTTTTTTTTTTTTGAGATGGAGTTTTCACTCTTGTCACCCAGGCTGGAGTCCAATGGTGCGATCTTGGCTCACTGCAACCTCCGCCTCGCGGGTTCAAGCAATTCTTCTGCCTCAGCCTCCCTAGTAGCTGCGATTACAGGTGCCCACCACACCCAGCTAATTTTTGTATTTTTAGTAGAGACGGGGTTTCACCATGTTGGCCAGGCTGGTTTCAAGCTCCTGACTTCAGGTGATCCACCTGCCTTGGCCTCCCAAAGTGCTAGATTACAGGCATGAGCCACTGCACCCGGCTGCTCACTAGCTTGTTTCTACAAGTGAGGTTAAATTACTATTTCAGTGATATCTATCAGAAGAAACTGTGACAACAGCACCACTAGGTATGACTTGCCTCAAGAGAGACGGTGTGTTTTCTGCAACGTGTGAGTTTTGCCTAGACCCAAGTAATGACAAGGGACTGAAAGATAATGGCTAACATATAGTAAATACTTAGTTGTCAAACACTGTTCTAAGGGCTTTGCAGGTGTGAGGTCATTTAAGCCTTGGAGCAGTCCTCTGAGTAGATCCTATGACAGAAGAAGAAACTGGAAACAAAGTAATTTACTCTAGTTGTATCTAGTGGCTGAATACTGATAGGGCCACTATCAAATGCAGGCAGTCTGATTACAGAGTTAAAAAAAAAAAATGACTAAATTATTGGCCTTGGTATTTTGCTACTTTCTTAAACATCTCTGAAACTTAGGATTTTCAACTCTTAGAAATATCAAATGTAGGCTGGGCACAGGGCTTATGCTTGTAATACCAGCACTTTGGGAGGACGAGGAGGGAGGATCACCTGAGATCAGGAGTTTGAGACCAGCCTGGCCAACATGGTGAAACCCCGTCTCTACTAAAAAATACAAAAATTAGCTGGGTGTGGTGGAGTGGGCCAGTAATCCCAGCTAATCGGGAAGCTGAGGCAGGAGAATCGCTTGAACCCTGGAGGCAGAGGTTGCAGTAAGCTCAGATTGTGCCAGTGTACTCCAGCCTGAGCAACAGAGCTAGACTTTGTCTCAAAAAAAAAAAAAAAAAAAAGGAAAGAAAAAAAAAAAAAGGCAGGGGGGCTGGTGGTGCAGGTTCGGAACATTTCCAGGTTGACAGCTGCTCTGGCTCAGAACCTTGTAATTATCCATTAGTAGAGCCATCTGGATTACTGCAATAGTTCTCTAATAGGCCTTCTTTCTTTTCCTTGTCCCTCGAAATCTATAATATAGTCTCCCATCAGAGTGTACCTTTTCAAAGTGAGTCAGGTCATATCACTTGTCTGCTCCAATCCCTCCAGTGGGTTTTTAGTGATGCCTTTCTTGTACCACCCTATTAAAAACCTCCATCCCTGCTCCTGCCCTTGTTATCCTTTATCTGCTTTATTATCTCCATAGCACTTATCACCTACGTATCATAACACATATTTGACTTGTTTTTTATCTGCTCCCATTGGAAGGCAGGCATCTTTGTTCCCTGCTGTTATCTCAGATTCTACAATGGTGCTTGGCACATAGAAAACACTCAGTATCAGCAGCGTAAGAGAGGGAAAAATGAAAAAGGAAAAGCACTCAATATATTTTTTTGAATAAATGAATTAGTGTGTTTGTTATGGCAATTTATGATAATCAAGGGGTTGGGTACTCATCACTGCTAACAGTTAATTGAGCATTGTCTCAATTAATTGAGTTAATGTCTAAGCTTTCTGCATGTTTCATTTAATACCCACAACCACCTGTGATGTAGTTCCTTATTTTTTCCATTTTACCGAGTAGAAAACTGAGGACTAGAAGCCGATTCCCACAGCACGTTTCAGTTGAGTTGGATTTTGTTTCCCTGGGCCTGCCTCTTCATAAAGGTACTGGACTAAGAATACTCTTGACCAGCCCGTAAGAACTTGGCACTCGTCTCAGTAATCTGAGATAGTAGGGTTTGGCGTCCATAGCAACCATGGCGACAGGACGCGCTCAAGCGAGAAGCAAAAAGCGAGAACAGGTACAAGGCCAAACCTTCTACATTCACAGACACCTACCAAATCCCGAGCATGGAACACCAAATTAGAACGCTGACTAGTGCCTGGTAATGTAGAATATACCCAAGTTAAAACGGTAACAGAGTGACACAGCAGCCACTGAAGATGCTCCACTTAAGGCACCGACAGGCGTCACGTGACGGGTGGGGAACGCCCACCGCCCGGGCCTAGCGCAGCTTCCTCCGCCCACCACGGAAGTGGGGCGGGGATACTAACGCGGCGGACCCGGGTGGCCGGAAGTGGCTGTTGGAGGCTTTAAGGTAGCTTTAAATTCGTGCTGTCCTGGGAGTTCTCCCCTTTCGCCTGGAGTCGAGCTTTGCGGCGCCGGATGGCTCTGGACGTGAAGTCTCGAGCAAAGCGTTATGAGAAGCTGGACTTCCTTGGAGAGGGACAGGTGAGGCTCTCTGGAGGGACGGAGAAGGCCCCGAGCGGACAGCCTCGCGCCGCCTCCACCTTTGCCGATTTTCCCGTGGAGGCCAGAGGTCTGGCTTGGCTGCTCATTCTCTTTGGGGGAAACCTCCCAGACGCACTTGCTGCCCCTTCTTTACATCCTGGGGGTGAATCCCTGAGCGGCCTCTCCTTGCTGAAGAGTAGCCTGGAGCTGGACGAAGACTGACCCGCCACGTTTCCAGCCGCCGCGAGTCCGCTAAGGAACTCTGGGCTCTCTGCTTCGCGAAATGTAAAAATGCAAAAAGGCAAACACAGAAACTCCCATAAACTTACGTTATTCCTATTTTTTTTCTAGTTTGCCACGGTTTACAAGGCCAGAGATAAGAATACCAACCAAATTGTCGCCATTAAGAAAGTGAGTTACCTTTTTGTGTCGTGTTTCTTCAAGTCTCCTTGAAGATGTCTGTATTATGAATTGACTGATAGCCATTTTATTAGTCTTGACCATACTCTGATAATGAGTTACTCATGTCATGTTCAGAGACAAAATAATTAGTACTTTGTGTTCCCAAACGGAACTCTAGGGTTGAACCCGTTTTAATTTCTGTTGAAATGAAGAAGCTGTATGTTATTTTCACTGCATAAACTCATATGTTGGGGGTAAGTATGCCATCTTTTCGGTCTTCAGAACTATTTGATACCGTGATCTTTCCAGGTCACTGTTTCTGCCACATCTGCATCCACTCAGTGTGTCGTATCTGTATTTTCTGTGTACAGATTTACCATGGAAGATTTTCGCTAGCATTAACAACATTGATGTGAAGTCTAAAATGAGTTCAGTAGCTTCTTATATTCATTCAAAAGACTTGGGTCGGCCAGCCGCGGTGGCTCACGCCTGAAATCCCAGCACTTTGGAAGGCCGAGGTGGGCGGATCACTTGAGGTCAAGAGATGGAGACCATCCTGGCCAACATGGTGAAACCCTGTCTCCACTAAAAATACCAAAATTAGCTGGGCGTGGTGGCGCGCGCCTGTAGTCCCAGCTACTCGGGAGGCTGAGGCAGGAGAATCGCTTGAAGCTGGGAGGTGGAGGTTGCATTGTGCCGAGATGGCGCCACTGTGCTCCAGCCTCGTGAGGGAGCGAGACTCCATCTTAAAAAATTAAAAAAAAAAAAAAAAAAAAAAAGACAGACTTGGGTCATAATTACGTAACTCACGTTCACCTACATTGTTTCATTTAACCTTCAAAACAATCTGTAAAGTGGTTAAAAGTAATCCTATTTTATACTTGAGGTACCTGAGGCTGAGAGATTAGGTGATTTGTCAAGATCACACAGCTAGTAATTGCCGAAGCTAGGATTTAAATCCAGGTGTCCTGATGTTGCTTTTGTTACCGTTGCTACTTTGAATCTGCTTCTCCTCCTTCAAAAACCCTAACTCCTTGGAAGTCATTCATATTTAACATTAATTCCCCCCTTTTTTGGTCATCTTCCAGCCTCCAGGCACTCTCTTGCATTCATTTAAAACCTGACTGACTCTTCTTCTCAATTATTCTTGCCATTATTACTGTTGTTGTTGTTATTTTTGAGACGGAGTTTCGCTCTTGTCGCCCAGGCTGGAGTGCAACGGTGCGATCTCAGCTCACTGCAACCTCTGCCTCCCGGGTTCAAGCGCTTCTCCTGTCTCAGCCTCTCGAGTAGCTGGGACTACAGGCACCTGCCACTATGCCCGGCTAATTTTTATATTTTTAGTAGAGACAGGGTTTCGCCATGTCGGCCAGGCTGATCTCTAACTCCTGACCTCAGTTGATCCACCCACCTCGGCCTCCCAAAGTGCTGGGATTACAGGTGTGAGCCACCGTGCCTGGCCATTTTTTTTTTTTCCACTTTTTTACTTTTGTCATGTCCTACTTTATGTTTTATGATCTACCACTACAGCCTCTCCCTTGTGAAACCCTTAATTCAGAAGAATCTTTCCTCCTCTTTCTTTTGTGGGGGCGGGGGGAGGGCTCTCTCTGTCTCCCAGGTGGAAGTGTTGGAGTTCAGTGGCACAGCCATACCTCACTGCAGCCACGAACTCGTAGACTAAAGTAACCCTCCCACCCCAGCCTTCAAGGTAGCTGGAACTAAGGACACATGTCACCAAGCCTGGCTTAGTCATCTTTTTAATTCTGTCTCTGGTTCACTATATCATAGCCACACTGACTTTTCTGTCCCTGTACAAATTAAATTCATTCCAGTCCCAGAATCACAGGGTCATTGCATTTGGTCTGGCTTCTTGGTTGGTATATTTTCCCTCTAGAACATGGCATGGCTGATTCCTTATCCAGGTTTCACTCAAATGTCTCCTCCATAGAGGCCTTCTTTGTTCATTCCAGCTAAAACAGATATGCCTCCCTCCTTCCCTATGCTTTGCTATAGTTCTGTCATCGATGTGGCATTTGTCGAAATTTGAAATCCTCCTATCTATGAGTTTATTGTCTGTTTAATTCCATTCACACTGTACCTAGGGCTATGGCTAGTGCATTTGTAGACACTGTTAAAAATGTATTGGCCTTTCGGCTGGGCACGGTGGCTCATGTTTGTAATACCAGCACTTTGGGAGCTCAAGGCATGCAGACCACCTGAGGTCAGGAGTTCGAGACCAGCCTGGTCAACATGGTGAAACCCCTGTCTCTACTAAAATACAAAAATTAGCCAGGCATGGTACCCCTGTTAGTCTCCTGGCCTCAAGTGATTGTCCTGCCTAGGCCTCCCTAATTGCTGAGATTACACCTGTGAGTCACTATACCTGGCCTATTTCTTGAGGTGTTTCTTTCCCCCAGTTTTAGACGTTGTATATACTTTCTACTATGAACATTGAGGATTTGGTGTTGTAGACCTTATTCCAACACTCATAATTTCTACTCCCATTCATTTGCTAGCATGTGTTTAATTTTATAAAAAGGGAAGGAATCATTAAATAAGCTACTCTGTACTCATTCACCTGTTGTGTCTTGGACTTTAGAAATACTGATTATCTCACCCTTTTAAAAAGAGTATGTGGAATTTGTTTCCTAATTTATTTAACCAATCCCCTATTGATGGCCTTTGGGGTTATATCTCGTTTTTCAGTGTGTGTCTCAAATCTGTGTATCTCAAAACAATATGTAGTATTGCATACTTTTTTTTCCCTTTTTCTTTTTTATTTTTGAGACAGCAACTTGCTGTGTGTTTCTCTGGCTGGAGTGTAGTGGCACAATCATAATTCACTGAAGCCTTGACCTCCTGGTCTCAAGCATTCTGTCTGCCTCAGCTTCCCAACCAGCTAGGAGTACAGGTGCATGCCACCATGCCCCACTAAATTTTTCCTTTTTTTGTAAAGACAGGGTCTCACTAAGCTGACTAGGCTGGTCTTCAACTCCTGGGCTCAAGTGATCCTTCCACCTTAGTCTCCCAGAGTGCTGAGATTACAGGTGTGAGCCACTGTACTCAGCCAGTATTGCATACTGTAAGCTATATATGTATATTTGGTATATTCTTCTGCACCTTGTTATTTATTTTTATTTTTATTTATTTAGTTTTTGAGATGGGGTCCTGCTCTGTCACACAGGCTGGAATGCAGTAGCGTGATGTTGGCTCACTGCAACCTCCACCTCCCAGGCTCAAGCAGATCTCCTGCCACAGCCTCTCAACTGCTGACCTCAGGTGATCCGCCCACCTTGGCCTCCCAAAGTTCTGGGATTACAGGCGTGAGCCACCACACCCAGCCTGCAACTTGTTATTCTGAGTCAACATTATTTCCGAAATCTTCTATATCGTATGATACATGTAGACCAATTGATTCATGCTCATTGAGTATTAGTTTCCATTATATGTCTACACTGAAATTTTCTATCCAAACTCCCGTTGATAAACATTTAGGCTGCTTTTTAATGTTTTCCTCTAATACATTCCTTCTCTGGGTAGTCGTCTGTGAGTCATCTTGTATGCAGGTTTGAGTTTCTCTAGAGAATGTATCTGTAATTGAAACAAATTATGAATTGTTGCTTCAGAGTATCACAACCATCATCTTCACCAGATATGGTCAAATTGTTCTCCAGAATGATTGGACCAGTTCACTGTCCCACCACATTCTCAACATCATTTGCATTGTCAGACTTTAAAACATTTGTCAATTACATAGATTGAAAATGATATGTACTTATGTTCCAATTAACATTTTTCTGATTACTGGTAAAGTTCATCATCTTTTCTTACACTTACTGGCGTGTTAGATTTTCTCCTGTTTTTCTGTTGGATTACTTACTTTTTTTTGTCCTATTGATTTATTGGACTTATTCTTATTCATACTTTTTGGTTTTTTTTTTAATAAAGACAAGGTTTCACTTTGTTATCCAGGCTTTTGTCAAACTCCTGGCCTTAACCAATCCTCCAGCATCAGCCTCCCGAAGAACTGGGATTACAGGTGTGAGCCACAGCAAGCAGCCAGAATTCTTTATATATCATCTCCCAGTCTTTGGCAAGACTTTTAGTTTATTTATGGTATCTTTGAGGTACTGAAAGTTAAAATTTTAATATGATTGAATTTGTTAATTTTTTTCAAACCTTCAAAGGCTTCCTTTTTATGTGCTTTCCTGTTTCTGGATTACAGAGAATTTTCCTGTATTTTCTTCTAAAATTTTTAAAATATTGATTTTAATACTTAGATCTTTATTTCACCAACAAGTTTTTTATTTGTTGTATGATATGAGGATCCAGTATTTTTTCTCTTTTTTTTTTTTTCAGTAGAGACAGGGTCTTTCTGTGTTGGCCAGGCTGGTCTTGAATTCCTGCCCTCAAGCCATCCTCCTGCCTCAGCCTCCCAAAGTGCTTGGATTACAGGCATGAGCCACTGTGCCTGGCTAAGATTGAGTATTTTTTCTCCAGTTGTCCCAGTACTATTAATAGTCTGTCATTTTCCCAATGAGTTGTAATGCCAAATTCCCCATACCCTTGCCATACCAAGTTCCAGTGTCGGAACTTGGGTCCAATTTCTGGGCACACTATTCTGTTCCAGTGGTGGGTTTATTTTTTGTTTTGCTTTGTTTTTCCCATTGCTGCTGAAATACTACAGTGTCTTTAATAAGTCTGGAAATCTGTTAACTCCCATACACCTTGTTTTTCTTCTTCAGAATTGTTTTGGCTACTCTATGAGACAATTGGGAAATCTGAATCAGGAAAATTTGAATAGGAACTAGATATTAGATGCTACTGTAGCATTATTGTTAATTTTGTTAGATGTCAAAATGGCATAGTTATGTAAGAATGTCTGTATTTTAGAGATGCTTACCTAAGTATATTGGAGTGAAATGACATGAAGTCTGGGGTTTTAAAATACTTTAGCCAACAAAAAGGAGAGGTTGGATGAATGAAGTAAGTGTGGCAAAATATTGGTCACTGTTGAATCTGGGCAATGGAGTAGAGGGTTTTATGAAATTACTCTATTTTTTATTATGTGTGGAAAATGTAAGAATTTTAAAATCAACTGTTCTTAGCTCCTTCCTTTTCTTTCTTTTTTTTTGTTTGTTTGAGATGGAGTCGCCCTCTGTTGCCAGGCTGGAGTGCAATGGTGCAATCTTGGCTCTCTGCAACCTCTGCCTCCCAGGTTCAAGCAATTCTCCTGCCTTAGCCTTCCAAGTAGCTGGGATTACAGACACGTGCCACCATGCCTAGCTAATTTTTTGTATTTTTAGTAGAGACAGAGTTTCACCATGTTGGCCAGGATGGTGTGTATCTCCTGACCCCAAGTGATCTGCCCGCCTTGGCCTCCCAGAGTGCTTGGATTATAGATGTGAGCCACAGTGCCTGGCCTCTTTTTTATTTTTGAGTAGTACTCCTTGTGTGCATGTACCACATTTTCTTTATTCATTCTTTTGTTTGACAGACACATAGATTGCCTCTAAATCTTGGCTATTGTGAATAGTGCTGCAATAAACATGGGAGTTAAGATATCTCTTGGACATACGGAATCCGTTGGCATATATACATAGTAATGGAATTGCTGGATCATATGATAGCTCTATTTTTAGTTTTTTGAGGAACATCTAAACTGTCCTCCGTAGCAGTTACACTAATTTACATTCCCACCAACAGTGTACCTGGGGTTCCCTTTTCTCCACATCCTCACCAGGATTCATCCTTATCTTTTGGATAAAAGCCATTTAAACTTAGGTGAGATGATCTCTCATTGTAGGTTTTGTTGTTTTTGTTTTTGAGACAGTCTCACTCTGTCACCCAGACTGGAGTTCAGTGGCACAATCTCGGCTTACTGCAACCTCCGCCTTCCGGGTTCAAGCAATTCTCCTGCCTCAGCCTCCTGAGTAGCTGCGGTTACAGGTGCACACCACACCACCACACCCAGCTAATTTTTGTGTTTTTAGTGGAGACGTGGTTTCACCATGTTGGCCAGGCTGATCTCGAACTCCTGACCACGTGATCCCCCCGCCTCAGCCTCCCAAAGTGCCAGGATTACAGACATGAGCCAGCGGCCCCAGCCCTCATTGTAGTTTTCATTTGCGTTTTTCTGATGCTCAGTGATGTTGACCACCTTTTCATATGCTGTTTGCCATCTGTATGTCTTCTTTTGAGAAATATCTATTCAGATCTTTTGCCCATTTTTAAATTGGATTATCAGATTTTTTTCATATAGAGTTGTTTGAGCTCCTTATATATTCTGGATATTAATCCCTTATCAGATGGATAGTTTGCAAATATTTTCTGTCATTCTGTGGGTTTTCTCTTTACTGTGTTGTTTCCTTTTTTCTGCAGAAGCATCTTAACTTGATGTGATCCCATTTGTCCACTTTTGCATTGGTTGCCTGTGCTTGTGGGGTATTACTCAAGAACTCTGTCCAGTTCAATGTCCTGGAGAGGCTTTCCAGTGTTTTCTTTTAGTAATTTCATAGTTTGAAGTCTTCAATTTAAGTCTTTAATCCATTTTGATTTGATTTTTGTATATGATTATTGATACGGGTCTAGTTTCATTCTTCTGCATATGGATATCCAGTTTTCCCAGCACCACTTATTTATTTTGTTTGCAGCAAAGAAAGAGTTTAATTGTCACAGGGCCAACCAAGTGAGGAAGATAGTAGATAATTCTCAAATCTGCCTCCCTGAGAATTCGGAGGCGAGGGTTTTTCAAGGGTAGTTTGGTAGGCAGTGGGCTAGGGAATGGGGAATGCTGATTGGTTGGGTCTTGGATAAAATCATAGGGAGTTGCCCTGTCTTCTTGCGCTGACTCAGTTCCTGAGTAGGGGTCACAGAACCGGTTGAGTCAGTTTCTTCATACGGGCTCCTGGTCCAAGTGGCACCAATTGGTCCATCAAAATGCAAAGTCTGAAAGATACCCCAACTACCAGTTTTATGTTTTACAGTAGTGATGTTATCTATAGGAGCAATTGTGGAGGTTACAAAATTCTTGTTACCTTTGGCTACATAACTCCTAAACAGTAATTTTAACCTCGTGTAATTTTACAAAGATGCTTTTAGTCTCTGAGCAAGGAGTGGGTTAATTTTGGGAAAGGACTGTTATCATCTTTGTTTCACAGTTAAACTCTACCCTGAATTTCTCCCATAGTTAGCATTGCCAACACTCAGGAATGAGCAAAAAGCTTGTGAGGTTAAAAGCAAAGATAGGGCCAGGCGCAGTGGCTCACGTCTGTAATCCCAGCACTTTGGGAGGCTGAGGCAGGTGGATCACCTGAGGTCGGGAGTTCCAGACCAGCTTGACCAACATGGAGAAACCCCATCTCTACTAAAAATACAAAATTAGCCTGGCGTGGTGGCGCATGCCTGTAATTCCAGCTACTCGGGAGGCTGAGGCAGGAGAATTGCTTGAACCCAGGAGGCGGAGGTTGCGGTAAGCTGAGCTTGCACCTTTGCACTCCAGCCTGGGCAACAAGAGCAAAAACTCTGTCTCAAAAAAAAAAAAAAGCAAAGATGGAGTCACCTATGTCAGGTTTTGCTCACTGTTGTAATTTTTGCAAAGGTGGTTTCAAAAATATGCCTCTTTGGCATGTTGATTATTGTGAGCTGGTTGTCCTGAGAAACTGCAGATACAGGAGTAGGTCTGAAAAGCTGCCCTTTTTTAAGGGAATTGTACGTTTATAAAGAAGTATCTCTTTGACAGGGCATCTCCTCTGCACCAGGAAGAGAAGAAAGACTAAATCTCTAGAGACTATTAATGCAGAAGGCATCAACTTAAATCTGTACAGCAAACCTAACCTCTGCTTAAGGCACAGCACCATTTATTGAAGAAAATGTCTTTGCCTCATTGTATGTTGTTGGCACCATTGTTGAAAATGAGTTTGCTGTAGATGTATGGATTTTTTTCTGGGTTCTCTATTCTATTCCACTGGTCTGTGTGTGTGTTTTTATGCCAATATCATGCTGTTTTGGTTATTATAGCTTTGTTGTATGAAGTCGGGTAATGCGATTCCTCCCTTTTGTTCTTTTTGCTTAGGATAACTTTGGCTATTCTGGGTCTTTGTCGTTCTACACAAATTTTAGGATTGTTTTTCCTATTTCCATGAGGAATGTCATTGGTATATTGATAGACATTACATTGAATCTGTAGATTGCTTTAGGTTATATGGGCATTTTAACAATATCGATTCTTCCAATCCATGAATATGAATTATCTCTCCATTTTTTTGGTGTGTTGTCTTCAGTGTCTTTCACCAATGATGGTTTTTTTGTTTTGTTTTGTTTTGTTTTCCCGCGACAGAGTCTCACACTGTTGCCTAGGCTATAGTGCAATGGTGTGATCTCAGCTCACTGCAACCTCCGCCCCCCAGGTTCACGCCATTCTCCTGCTTCAGCCTCCTGAGTAGATGGGATTACAGGCACCCTCCACCACACCCAGCTAATTTTTTGTATTTTTAGTAGAGACAGGGTTTCACTATGTTGGCCAGACTAGTCTCAAACTCCTGACCTCATGATCCACCCGCTTTGGCCTCCCAAAGTGCTGGGATTACAGGTGAGAGCCACCGCACCTGGCCAATAGTTTTTATTTTAGAGAACTTTCACTTAATTTGGTTAATTCCTAGATATTTAATTTTATTTGTAGCTGTTGTGAAAGGGATTACTTTCTTGATTTCTTTTTCAGATTGTTCACTGTGGGCATATAGCAGGGTTATCGATTTTTGTGTGTTGATTTTTGTATGCTGCAACTTTTGTGAATTATCAGTTCCAGTCATTTTTTGGTGGAGTCTTTAGGTTTTCCCAAATATAAGATCATATCGTCTGCAAACAAGAAGAATTTGACTTCTTCCTTTCCAATTTGAATGCCCATTATTTCTTTCTCTTGTCTGCTTGCTCTAGCTAGGACTTCCAGTGCTATATTGAATAACAGTGGTGAAAGTGGGCATCCTTGGTGTGCTTCAGCTCTTAAAGGAAATCAGTTTTCCCCCATTCAGTATACTGGCTGTGGGTCTGTAGTATACGGCTTTTATTATGTTGAGGTATGTTCTTTCTATACCCAGTTTTTTAAGAGTTTTTATCATGAAGTGATGTTGGATTTTATCAAATGCTTTTTCAGCATCAATTGAAATGATTATATAGTTTCTGTCCTTCATTTGTTGATATGATATATCACTTTGATTGATTAGCATATGTTGAGCCATCCTTGCATCCCCAGGATAAATCCCACTTGGTCATGATGAATGATGTTTTTATGTATTGTTGAATTCAGTTTGCTAGTATTTTTTTGAGGATTTTTACATCAATGTACATCAGGGATATTGGCCTGTAGTTTTCTTATTTTGATGTGTCTTTGTCTGATTTTGGTATCAGGGTAATACTGGCCCCATAGAATGAGTTTGGAAGTATTTACTTCTTTTCTGCTTTTTGGAATAGTTTGAGTAGTATTGGTATTA
>NW_012102932.1:1800744-1814718 GCF_000951045.1 Mandrillus leucophaeus | reverse complement strand
TCAAGTGATTCTCCTGCCTCAGCCTCCCAAGTTGCTGGGATTACAGGCATGCACCACCACGCCTGGCTACTTTTTATATTTTTAGTAGAGATGGGGTTTCACCATGTTGCCCAGGCTGGTCTCGAACTCCTGACCTCAAGTGATCTGCCTGCCTCGTCCTCCCAAAGTGCTGGGATAACCACTGTGCCCAGCCTAGCCCTTCTTCAAATGTTCGGTAAAATTTAGCATTGAAGCCATCAGGTCTTGGGCTTTTTGCTGGGAGATTTTTTATTATGGCGTCAATCTTATTACTTGTTAAAGGCCTGTTTAGGTTTTCAATTTCTTCATGGTTCAATCTTGGTAAGTTGTATGTGTCTAGGAATGTATCTATTTCTTCTAGGTTTTCCAGTTTCTTGGTGTATAGTTACTCATAGTAGCCACTACTGATCCTTTGGATTTCTGCGGTATTGGTTGTAATGTCCCCTTTTTTCACATCTGATTTTATTTATTTGCATCTTCTCTCCTTTTCTTTTAGTCTAAAGGTTGGGTAAGGTTTTTAGTGGTCAGGGTTTTTATTGGGACTGGTCATGCAGGCATTTTCTGCCTAGCATGTACCAAAAATCCATACTCAAATCATGGTGGAAGCAAGGCACCTCTTCTTATGGTGGCAGGAGAGATTTTTGTTTTTCCTAGAGCAGGAGTGGAAGTTTGTTTGTTTATTTATTTTTTGAGATGGAGTCTCACTCTGACGCTAGGGTGTAGTGCAGTGGTGTGATCTCGGCTCACTGCAAACTCCACCTCCCAGATTCAAGTGAGTCTCCTGCCTCAGCCTCCTGAGTAGCTGGGATTACAGGCGTGCACCACCAGGCCTGGCTAACTTTTGTATTTTTAGTAGAGATGGGGTTTCACCATGTTGGCCAGGATGGTCTCGAACTCCTGACCTCGTTATCTCCCTGCCTCGGCCTCCCAAAGTGCTGGGGTTACAGGTGTGAGCCACTGTGCCGGCCGGAAGTTTATTAAAAAGCTTTAGAGTAGGAAAGAAATAAAAGTGCACTTGGGAGAGATCCAAGTGGGCAACTTGAAGAACATGTGTCCAATTTTGATGGTCTTTTCAAAACACCAACTTGTTATTTTGTTGATCTTTTGTATGTTTTTTTTGTTTCAATTTCATTTATTTCTGCTCTGATTTTTATTATTGTCTTCTAACTTTGGGATTGGTTTGCTCTTGCTTTTTTAGTTCTTTGAGATGCATCATTGTTTATTTGAAAGTTTGTTTTTTTTTTTTTCATGTAGGCAGTTATAACTATAAACTTTCCTCTGAGTACTGCTTTCCCTGTATCCCAAGGTTTTGGTATGTTGTGTTTCCATTATCATTTCTTTCAAGAAATTTTTCAATTTTCTTCTTCATCTATTCATTGACCCACTGGTCATTCAGGAGTGTATTGCTTAATTTTCATGTACTACATAGTTTCTAAAATTCCTCTTGTTATTGATTTCTGGTTTTATCCCAGTGTGGTCAGAAAAGATACTTGAATCAGATTTTGGTTTTTTGCAATGTTTTAAGATTTGTTTTGTGGCCTAACATATGGTCTGTCCTTGAGAATCATTCGTTTGCTGAGGAGAAGAATGTTTAATCTGCAACCATTGGATGACATTCTCTATAAATATCTATTAGGTCCATGTGGTCTGTGGTGTGGATTAAGTCCAGTGTGTCTTTGTTGATTTTCTGCATTGATCTGTCCAGTAGTGAAAGTGGGGTGTTGAAGCCTCCAGCTATTATTATATGGGGTTTGCCTCTCTCTTTGATGCTAAAAATATTTTATATATCTGAATGCCGAATTGTTGGATGCATATATTCAATTTTTATATCCTCTTACTGAATTGACACCTTTATCATTATATAGTGACTTTGTCTCATTTTATAGTTTTTGCTTGAAATGTGTCTTATTTAATATAACTACTCCTGTTCTTTTTTGGTTTCCATTGGCAGTGAATATCTTTTTCCATCTCTTTATTTTCAGTCTGTGTGTGTCTTTATAGTTAAAGTGTTTCTTGTAGGCAACAGATCATTGGGGTTTCTTCTTCTTCTTTTTTTTTTTTTTTTTTTTAATCCATTCAGTCACTCTGTGCCTTTTGATTGAAGAGTTTAGCCCATTTATATTCAGTGATATTATTGATAAGTAAGAACTTTTATTCCTACCATTTTGTTATTTGTTTTCTGGTTGTTTTATGGTCTTTTCTTCCTTCTTTCCTTCCTTCCTGTCTTGCTAGTAGTAAAGGTGATTTTCTCTGGTGGCACGTTTTAATTTCTTAATTTTTATTTTTTGTGTATCTATTGTATGTTTTTAGATTCGAGGTTACATCAGGCTTGCAAATAATATAACCCATTATTTTAAACTGATGACAACACTGATTACATAAACAAACCAACAAGCAAAAATAAAACTAATAAAAACTCTACATTTTAACTTTGTCTCCCCACTTTGTTGTACTATGTCTTGAACAATTGTTATTGTTTTTGATTGTTTCATGTTTTTATCTTTCTGCTGGATATGAGTAGTTTACATACCGCAATTATTACAGTGTTATAATATTATGTGTTTTTCTGTGTACTTACTATTACCAGTGAGTTTTGTACCTTTAGATGATTTCATATTGCTCATTAACATCTTTTCTTTCTGATTGAAGGACTCCCTTTAGCATTTCTTGTAGGACAGGTCTGGTGTTTATGAAATTCCTCAGCTTTTGTTTGTCTGGGAAAGTCTTTATTTCTCCTTCCTGTTTGAAGGATATTTTTGCTGAATATGCTATTCTAGGTTGAAAGTTACTTTCTTTCAGCACTTCAAATATATTCTGACACTCTCTCCTATCCTGTAAAGTTTCTACTGAAAAGTCTGCTGCCAGACATATTGGGGGCTCCATTATATGTTATTTGTTTCTTTTCTCTTCTTGCTGCTTTTAGGATTCTTTCTTTTTCTTTTTTTTTGAGACGGAGTTTCGCTCTTGTTGCCCAGGCTGGAGTGCAATGGTGCGATCTTGGCTCACCACAACCTCCTCCTCCTGGGTTCAAGCGATTGTCCTGCCTCAGCCTTCCCGAGTAGCTGGGATTACAGGCATGTGCCACCATGCCCGGCTAATTTTGTATTTTTGGTAGAGACAGGGTTTCTCCATGTTGGTCACGCTGGTCTCGACTTCTTGACTTCAGGTGACCCACCCTCCTCAGCCTCCCAAAGTGCTCAATTACAGGCGTGAGCCACAGTGCCTGGCCTAGGATCCTTTCTTATTCCTTGACTTTGAGAGTTTGATTATTAAATGTGTTGAGGTAATCTTCTTTGGGTTAAACCTGCTTGGTATTCTGCAACTTTTTTTTTTTTTTTTTGGAGATGGAGTCTCATTTTTCTTGCCCAGGCTGGAATGCAGTGGCACAGTCTTGGCTCACTGCAACCTCTGTCTCCCAGGTTCAAGCAATTCTCCTGCCTTAGCCTCCTGAGTAGCTGGGATTACTGGCGTGAGCCACCATCCCGAGCCCCATGTTCCATAACTTTCTTGTACTTGAATATTGGTACCTATTTCTGTGTCTCGGAAGTTTCCTGTTATCCCTTTGAATTAACTTTCTACCTTGCCTCTCCTCTCTACCTCCTTTTTAAGGCCAAAAACGCTTAGATTTGCCCTTTTGAGCCTGTCTTCTAGATCTTGTAGGCATGCCTCATTTCTTTTTTATTTTTTTTTCTTTTGTCTCCTCTGTTTTTAAATATCCTGTTTTCAAGCTCATTAATTCTGCCTTCTGCTTTATCAGTTCTGCTATTAAAAGGCTGATGCGGCTGGACACAGTAGCTCATGCATGTAATCCCAGCACTTTGGGAGGCCGAGGTGGGTGGATCACTTGAGCTCAGGAGTCTGAGACCAGCTGGGCGACATCATGAAACCCCATCTCTACAGAATATAGAAAAATTAGCTTGACATGGTGGTTTGGGCCTGTGGTCCCAGCTTTTTGGGGGGTCTGAGGGGAGAGGATGGCTTTAGCCTGGGAGACGGAGGTTGCAGTGAGCCGAGATTGCACCACTGCACTCCAGCTTGGGTGACAGAGTGACAGAACAAGACTCTGTTCTGTCAGAGGGTTGGGCATGGTGGCTGACACCAGTAATCCCAGCACTTTGGGAGGCTGAGGCGGGTGGATCACTTTAGGTCAGGAGTTCGAGACCAGCCTGAACATGGTGAAGCCTCGTCTCTACTAAAAATACACAATTAGCTGGGTGTGGTGGTGCATGCCTGTAATTCCAGCTACTTGGGAGGGTTAGGCAGGAGAATTGCTTGAACTCAGGAGGCAGAGGTTGCAATGAGCTGAGATTGTGCCATTGCACTCTAGCCTGGGCAACAAGAGCGAAACTCTGTCTCCAAAAAACAAAGACTGATGCATTCTTGAGTATGTCAGTTGCATCTTTCCACTCCAGAATTTCTGCTTAATTCTTTTAATTATTTCAAGTATTTGTTGAACTTACCTGATAGGATTCTGAATTCCTTCTCTGTGTTATCTTGAATTTCTTTCAGTTTTCTGAAAACAGCTATTTTGAATTCTCTAACTGAAAGGTCACATATCTTTCTCTGCAGGATTGACCCCTAGTGCCTAATTTAGTTCATTTGGTGAGGGTATGTATTCCTGGATGGCCTTGATGCTTGTGAGTGTTCATTGCCATCTGTACGTTGAAGAGTCAGGTATTTATTATAGTCTTCACAGTCTGGACTTGTTTGTACCATTCTTATTGGAAGGCATTCCAAGTATTCAAAGGGAATAGAGTGTTGCGATCTATGTCATTGGTCACTGTAACCATATCTGCATTAGCGGGTACCCCAAACCCAGTAATGCTGTAGTTTTTCTACACTCATAGAGGTACCATCTTGGTGGTCTTGGATAAGGTCCAGAATTCTCTGTATTACCAGACTCTGTATTACCATTCTTCCCCTTTCCTCAGGTGGAGGAGTTGCTCCTGTGTCCACCAGCACCACAGGACCATGGGGGAGGGAGTATTGCCAGGGTACCACCAATGTTCACTTAAGGCCCAGGGCTCCTCAGTCAGCTTACGCTGCATGCTGCCAGGCCTGAGACTCACCTTCAGGGTAGTGGGTTCCCCTCTGTTCCAGGGGTAGGTCCAGAAATGCCATCCAAGAGCCAAGGCCTGGATTCATGGACCCCAATAGCCCACCTGGTACTCTTCCCCAGTGCAACCAAGCTGGTCCCTAAGCTGCAAGACAGAATCCCCTTTACTCTTCCCTCTCCTTTTCTCAAACAGTAGTCTCTCCTGGTAGCCACTACAGCTGTGAATATGCTGTGTCATACCTGAAGCCAATATGTCTCACAGTTTCACCTGAGGCCCATGGTGAGGCCCTGGTTACCACTGCTGATTATTCAAGGCTCAGGGGCTCTATAGTGAGCAAATCATGAATCCTAAATGGACTACTTTAAATAAGAAATTCTGTGTTGTTTTTTTGTTTGTTAGAAGTAGGATCTCCTGTTCTGTTGCCCAGACTGGAGTGCAGTGATGCAAATATAGCTCACTGCAGCTTCGAACTCCTGGGCTCAAGCAGTCCTCCTCCTTCAGCCTCCCAAGTAGATGGGACTACAGGCATATGCCACCGTGCCCCAATAACTTTTTAAATTTTTCTGTAGTGACAGAGTCTTGCTTTGTTGCCCAGACTGATCTTTAACTCCTGTTCTCAAGCGATCCTCCTACCCAGGCCTCCCAAAATACTGGGATTACAGGCATGAGCCACCTGTATGTTTGTTTGTTTGTTTGTTTGTTTGTTTGTTTGAGACAGTCTCTCTCTGTTGCCTAGGCTGGAGTACAGCAGTGTGATCATGGCTCACTGTAGCCTGCCTCAGTCTCCTGAGTACTTGGGACTATAGGTGTGTGCCACCATTCCTGGCTAATTTTTAAAAATGTTTATTAGTCACAAGGTCTTGCTATGTTGCCCAGGCTGGTCTTAAACTCCTGGGATCAAGTGATCCTTCCACCTTGGCCCATCAAAGTGTTGGAATTTACAAGTGTGAGCCACCATGCCCTGCCAGTCTTTTATTGATTGCTGACATTTTTTTTTAAAAAACAGAGAATGTTCTTTACTCAGGTAATTTATTTTGTGTAAGACTAAACCTGTTAATGTAAGTTGTTATGTTTATTCAGAGTAACAACATTTTAACCATCACAATTTGTAATTTTGTTTTTTGAAAAATGTGGTGTCTAGGCCGGGCGCGGTGGCTCAAGCCTGTAATCCCAGCACTTTGGGAGGCCGAGACTGGCGGATCACGAGGTCAGGAGATCGAGACCATCCTGGCTAACACGGTGAAACCCCGTCTCTACTAAAAAATACAAAAAAAAAACTAGCCGGGCGAGGTGGCGGGCGCCTGTAGTCCCAGCTACTCGGGAGGCTGAGGCAGGAGAATGGCGTGAACCCGGGAGGCGGAGCTTGCAGTGAGCTGAGATCCGGCCACTGCACTCCAGCCTGGGCGACAGAGCGAGACTCCATCTCAAAAACAAAAAAAAGAAAGAAAAATGTAGTGTCTAAGAGCATATTATTGGACTTATTACCAACTATACAGCATGTTATTTTCTGTATCTTTCCCTCCAAGTAGGCTAACTTGAAGTTACATATTTATTTTTAATCAGGGTACCCTTAGTTATTTAGTTCACGTTGAACCTTGAAAAGGTAATTCTTAATTTTATTATTTGAATGTGTAGTTCGGTAACTTAAGGGACAAGGGTAGGTGTTTGATTCTTATATTGTTAATTTTGTCTTTCCGATCATGATTCCTACTCTCTTTTTGCCTGCTAGGTACATATCGGTTGCTAATTGTGTTTTTGCTGTGGTGAAGTATTTGAAATGTTTACATATTATTTGTTGATTCTAAATAATTTAACACGTTTTTAATATATTTGGGGTTTTTTTCCCTCTCTACCAGATCAAACTTGGACATAGATCAGAAGCTAAAGATGGTAAGTATTTCATGTAATCTGACAGATAGGAAAAGTTTTATCCTTTTTTTTAAAAAAGGACAGGGTCTTGCTCTGTCACCCAGGCTGGAGTATAGAGACACAATCATAGCTCACTGCAGCCTCAAGCTTCTGTACTCAAGCAATTCTACCACCTCAGCCTCCTGAGTAGCTAGGGCTATAAACATATGCCACCACTTGTGGTTAATGTTTTATTTTTTGTAGAGATGGGATTTGGCTGTGTTACTCAGGCTTCTCTCAAACTCCTGGCCTCAAGCTATCCTCCCACCTCGGCCTCCCAAAGTGCTGGAATTACAGGCTTGAGCCACCATGCCCAGTATAAAGTTTTCATTCTCACTGAAGAAACTAGCAAAGTATTAATTAATAAGAGTTAGCAATGGTTCTGGATAGAGTTACTGCAGTGTCCCCGAAGAGTAAAGATAGACTCAGGATAGAGGAGTAGTATTTGGTGATTTTTACCAATTGGATGTTCAGAAAAACATTCTAAATCACCCACATAAATGGAAGGCAGCAAGCTTAATTAGTTTGTCTTTCTGTCTTCATTACGGTTTTACGTGTTACAAGCCATTGTTTTTTCTGTTTCTGAGTTTCTAATTTGAAAATTCAGGATACATTTTCATGAAAGTACATAAAGCTAACTATGGAATAGATATATGGGGAAAAGATTTCATTAAACTTTCTTCCAAAGTCTTATTTATTAGGAGTCATCATAAAATAGCTCTTATAAAAAAGACCCATTGTCTGTGTAAGTGCCAATACTATATCTTATTTTTATTTTATTTATTTATTTTTGAGACAGTGCCATGCTCTGTTGCCCAGGCTGGAGTGCAGTGGTGCGATCTCAGCTCACTGCAACCTCTGCCTCCCAGGTTCAAGCCATTCTCCTGCCTCAGCTTCCTGAGTAGCTAGGATTACAGGTGCGTGCCACCACGCCCAGCCAATTTTTTGTATTTTTAGTAGAGATGGGGTTTCACCATGTTGGCCAGGCTGGTCTCGATCTACTGGCCTCAAGTGATCTGCCCACCTAGGCCTCCCAAAGTGCTGGAATTATGAGCCACCGCACCTGGCCTATATCTTATTTTTAATTTTGAAATCTGTCATTTGTATTGGAATATATACTGTCTTATTACTAGTTTGCTTTTAGCACAAACAATATGCCACTAACATTTGTAGGGCAAGAGTAGGGAAGCTTATCTATATGCTGCACACTTATATATGTTCTTAGTCTAATGGTCTTCAGATCCTGATATCCTATAGATAATGTGAAATTTTTTTCACCATTTGTCATAGTCTTTGTTAAGCTATTTTTTAAAAAAAGCAATATAGGCCTGGTACAGTGGCTCACGCCTGTAATCCCAGCACTTTGGGAGGGTGAGGCGGGTAGATCGCGTGAGCTCAGGAGTTTGAGACCAGACTGGCCAACATAGCAAAACCCTGTCTCTAACAAAAGTACAAAAAATTAGCCAGGCGTGGAGGCACGCACCTGTGGTCCCAGCTACTCGGGAGGCTGAGGTGGGAGAATCACTTGAATCTGGGAGGTGGAGGCTGCAGTGAGCTGAGATCATGCCACTGCACTGCAACCTGGCTGACAGAGTGAAACCCCATCTCAAAAAAAATTAATAATAAAAATAAAGCAATGTAAAAGAACAACAGATTTCACATAAAAATTGTCAAAGTAGTCCTTATTTTTGTGTGGAATGTTCACTATTTTCTGAGGTGACTAACCTTTCTTTAAAAATATGTGTTTGTGGCTGGGCGCGGTGGCTCACACCTGTAATCCCAGCACTTTGGGAGGCCGAGGCAGGTGGATCACGAGGTCGGGAGTTTGAGACCAGCCTGACCAACATGGTGAAACCCTGTCTCTACTAAAAATACAAAAATTAGCTGGGCGTGGTGGCGCATGCCTGTAATCCCAGCTACTCAGGAGGCTGAGGCAGGAGAATTGCTTGAACCCGGGAAGTGGAGGTTGCAGTAAGCTGAGATCACGTCACTGCACTCCAGCCTGGACAACAGAGTGAGACTCCATCTCAAAAAAAAAAAAAATGTGTTTTTAAGGTTTGAGATTTCAGAATTACTCACATTTTGCTTTGCCTTTTTATATAGGTATAAATAGAACAGCCTTAAGAGAGATAAAATTATTACAGGAGCTAAGTCATCCAAATATAATTGGTGTGAGTATGATCAAAACTGTTACTGGGATTTGGGACTCTGCCTTTTCTTAATATAATGGATGTTGATTAAAGGCTCAGCAAGATGACTTGTTCTAGATGAGCCTTACAGAAGCTTAAAGGAAATGCATTTCCTATCCCAGTTGTTTTGGTAGACGTTGTCTTTAAAACTATACCACTGATTAAATAAATGAAATATTGACATGTAGGCTAATTTTGTCAGAAATAATTTTGAAGTCTAGGGAGCTCTAGCATATAGTGGCTGAGAGTGTGAACCTGAATTCAAAACCTTTCTTTCTGCCTGTGTGAGACCTTGAGTGTGTTTACTCACAACTCCCCAGAGTCCCTGCCCCATAGGGTAGTTGTGAGACTAGCCAATTGAACAGATGTATCTGGAATAGTGCCTGCCATGGAAAATGTATTCATTCATTCAATGATAGCCGCTGTTATTTAGAGGAGTTCTTAAGAATCACATTTGGGACTTTTCTTTTAAATTGGAGACTGGAATGAGGTTTTCACTGGTTAATTTCTTAATTATAACTCCAAATATTTGGGGAAAGAGGTTGGGTATTTTTTTTAAGTAAAATTTAATATTTTTGTGCTTCAAAATACTAATTCCTTTAGTACTGTCCAAAAAAGGAAAATGTCAAATTAATCAAATGATTTAAGCTTTATAGGGAATTACCAACAGTTTAAATGCTTTTTAAATTTTAAAAAATTGCTTCAGTTGCTATCATACTGTCAGGTATTAAATAGTGAATCACATTTTAATTTTTTTACTTTGCAGCTCCTTGATGCTTTTGGACATAAATCTAATATTAGCCTTGTCTTTGATTTTATGGAAACTGATCTAGAGGTAAGATTAAGATTCCTGGAGAAATTCCTTTGTCCCAGTTTATCAAACAAGAACCTAAATACTTGTTTTCTACCTAAGAAGATACTGCTAGTAAAAGGAAAAAAAAAGCTTAATTTTGTTGAAATTTGGATATACTCTAAGTCAAAAGGATCTCTTGAGTTATTTTCTTCTAATCATTTAGTGATATTCCCAGTGTTACATACAAAGATTTGGATTTCATTGGCCTTTCTGCCTTCCAAGTTCCCATAGCTAGTTGACGTCATTTTTGGAGAAATGAGCATTAGACCTATAAGTTTTTTTTTTTTTTTTTTTTTGAGATGGAGTCTTACTCCATCCTGGAGTGTAATGGCATGATCTCAGCTCACTGCAGCCTTCACCTCCTGGGTTCAAGTGATTCTCTCACTTCAGCCTCCCAAGTAGCTGGGATTACAGGTGCCAGCATGCGTGGCTAATTTTTATATTTGAAGTAGAGACGGGGTTTCACCATGTTGGCCAGGCTGGTCTTGAACTCCTGACCTCAAGTGATCCACCCTCCTCAGCCTCCCAAAGTGCTAGGATTACAGGCATGAGTCACCATGCCCAGCCAACATATAAGAATTTTATTTCCGGACAGGTGCAGTGACTCACGCCTGTACTCTGAGCACTTTGAGAGGCCAAGGCAAGAGGATTGCTTAAGCCCAGGAGTTCAAGACCAGCCTGGACCACATAGTGAGATCCTGTCTCTACTTTAAAAATTATATTAAAAAATAAAGAAGCTTATTTCCATGTAACCAGAGTAATGTCATTCTTTTGAAAGCCAAGTTTGTTTTGTTTTTTGGTTTTTGTTTTTGAGACAGAGTTTCGCTCTGTTACCCAGGCTGGAGTGCAGTGGCGTGATCTCAACTCACTGCAACCTCTGCCTCCCAGGTTCAAGCGATTCTTGTGCCTCAGCCTCCCGAGTAACTGGGATTACAGGCACCCATCCCCATGCCCAGCTAATTTTTGTATTTTTAGTAGCGATGGAGTTTCACTTTGTTGGCCAGGCTGGTCTCAAACTCCTGACCTCAAGTAGTCCACCTGCCTTGGTTTCCCAAAGTGCTAAAATTACAGGTGTGGGCCAGTGCACCTGGGCAAGTTTCTTTTTAAAAAATATAAAATTCATTGATATTAGTTGAATCTCAAAAATCGAATAATCCAAGGATATGGAACGGCTGGAAGTTTGTTGTTGGTTTTTTTGTTTGTTTGTTTGTTTGTTTGTTTTTTGAGATGGAGTCTCTCATTGTCACCCAGGCTGGAGTGCAGTGGTAAGATCTCGACTCACTGCAACCTCTGCCTCCCAGGTTCAAGCAATTCAACTGCCTCAGCCTCCCGAGTAGCTGGGGTTACAGGTGCCTGCCACCATGCCTGGATAATTTTTGTATTTTTAATAGAGACAGGGTTTCGCCATGTTGACCAGGCAGGTCTTGAACTCCTGACCTCAGGTGATCTGCCTGCCTCAGCCTCCCAAAGTGCTGGGATTACAGGCGTGAGCCACCTCGCATGACTGGAACAGCTGGAATTCTTTTTTTTTTCTTTCTTTCTTTTTTGGGGGACGGAGTCTCGCTCTGTTGCCGTGGCACGATCTCAGCTCACTGCCACCTCCACCTCCCGGGTTCAAGCGATTCTTCTGCCTCAGCCTCCCGAGTAGCTGGGGTTACAGGTGCCTGCCACCATGCCTGGATAATTTTTGTGTTTTTAGTAGATACGGAGTTTCACCATATTGGCCAGGCTGATCTTGAACTCCTCACCTCATGATCCACCTGCCTCAGCCTCCCAAAGTGCTGAGATTACAGGCGTAAGCCAGCATGCCCAGCCCCAACAGCTGGAATTCTTATACACTGCTGGTGCGAAAGCAGTGAAATGATAAAGCCACTTTGGAAACAGCTTGGCAGTTTCTTATACAATTAAATACACACCAGCCAAATTAAAGCAAAAAAAGATTTCACACAACACATTATCAGAAAGTAATAGGAACACACTAAATGCTCAGACTGGTGGTGATTGAGTCCATAGCCTATTGTGATAGGTCCTTCCAGCATCAGTACCACTAGTATTATGATCTATAATAGCATCACTAATATTGTGATTGATAATACTAATCGATAATCTTGTGATCTAGCAATACCTCTGCTAGGTATTTATCTAAAAGAAAGAGGCCGGGCACAGTGGCTCACACCTATAATCCCAGCACTTTGGGAGGCTGAGGCAGGCAGATCACCAGAGGTCAAGAGTTTGAGACCAACCTGTCCAGCATAGCGAAACCCCATCTCTACTAAAAATAAAAAAAAAAAAATTAGCTGGGCGTGGTGGCGGGTGCCTGTAATCCCAGCTACTTGGGAGGCTGAGGCAGGAGAATCAATTGAACCTGGGAGGTGGAGGTTGCAGTGAGCCGAAATTGTGCCACTGCACTCCATCCTGGGTGACAGAGTGAGACTCCTATCTCAAAAAAAAAAAAAGCCAGAATTCAGTTGGTACACAGATGTTGGGCTTTATTAATAATTGTCAAAACCGGAACAATCCAAACATCCCTCATTCTGACTGTACAAACAAACTGAAATACTACTGAGGTATAGAAACAAACTATTGATAACTGCAACAACATAGATGAATCTGAAATGCGTTATGCTAAGTGAAAGAAGCCAGGCTAAAAAGACTATGTATTGAATCATTTCATTTATATGATATTCTGGAAAAGGCAAAACAAAAGGAACCAGAAACCAGATCAGTGGTTATGGGAACTTTGGGGTAAAGGAAAGGAGTAAGTACAGAGGGGCCTCAGGGAATTTTGGGAGGTTACGGAACTATACTTTGATTATAGTGGTGGTTACATGACTGGATGCATTTGTCAAAACGCATGGAACTATACACTAAAAAGGGTATGCTTTACCTTAAATCTGATTTTAAAAAAAGAAAAGGGGAACTTTTAGTTCCTAACTGATAAATCTAGAAATAAACTGACATTAGGCACAGCTCACAAATAATGCCATCAAAACTCAGTCTTACACTTTAACTCAGCTCTGTTTTCTTCTCTGTTGCCTTCTTCATGTGTACAGTTCTCAATATGGTGTTCCAGATACTTCTAGGTATATGTTTGTAGAGTTTAATAATACCTGAGGAATGAAAGTGCTTTCTTTTCTTTGATTCTAGCACACTTGTCTTGTATCCCTGAGCCAGTCACTTGGCCAGGAGACTGCAGTGTGATAATGGGGATGCCTGGGTCATGTGCCTACCTCTGGAGGCCTTAGGTTGGCTCAGTCCTACCTTAACCATGTGGACTAAGCTGAGAAGAGATGGCTTCCCAAAGGAACACTAAATGCTATTGTTAGAAGCATTTAGAAGATGCAAGCAAAAACAACAGGTGTTTGCTACTTTCATGCGAAAGCAGTAGAGGACAAAGTACTGCTTTCTTTCCAAACCAGAAATGCTCTCCCTACCCATCTAACTCTGGAGATTCTGACAGTGCTTCCTGAGGAAACTTAGATAACCTCTCTTGAGAGTCTCCTGTATTGATACTTATATTTTAAGTCTATAAATTGTTTTATATGGTAGAGTTTATTTGAAATAATAAAGGGTACCTGTATATTGTATACTTGCTTTACAGGTTATAATAAAGGATAATAGTCTTGTGCTGACACCATCACACATCAAAGCCTACATGTTGATGACTCTTCAAGGATTAGAATATTTACATCAACATTGGATCCTACATAGGGTAAGGTTTTTAATATTGCTTCTTTATAGCAGTCAAGTTTTATAGAGCCAATTTAGTACATAATGGTCTGAACATGTAAATTGTTTAACAATATGAATTTATAGCTGACCGTTTTATCCCATCTTTTACCTATATATTCTCTTCAGTTGTTCCAGCAGTTGGTGCTGTGAGGACTCCATATTACTTTGTGAAATTTAGAACTAGAAGAGATCCAGTCCTTCATTTTTTTTTTTTTTT
>NW_012102932.1:1777365-1799194 GCF_000951045.1 Mandrillus leucophaeus | reverse complement strand
TAGCCAGGATGGTCTCGATCTCCTGACCTCGTGATCCGCCCGTCTCAGCCTCCCAAAGTGCTGGGATTACAGGCTTGAGCCACCGCGCCCGGCTTGGAATCCTTTTTAGGTTATTGCTGATGTCTTTTTAGCATAGATTTTGAAGAATGTCATCCTCATTCTTATACATTAACAAATGTATATTATGAAAGTTCTTATTTATTATTAATAGTAGGAACCATTTATCGAGTGCCTACTATGAGCCAGTTATTACACTAGACTACGGAAAATATCAGATTTAATCCTCACAGAAACTCTACGAAGTATGTAAATTGAGGCTTGGTGAAATTAGGTGCCTTACCAAGATTATATATTATAACCAATTCAATTTTGCTTTGATGGGATTTTATATCAGTGGAAAAAATACTGATTTTTTAGATTTCAGGTGTTACCCTGTTTTTGCTAAGTTTAAAGTTATGCCAACTAAATGTAGCACTACAGTGTTCTCCCCTACCCTGCTTATTTGTTTGTTTAAAACTTCTGTCATATAGGATCTGAAACCAAACAACTTGTTGCTAGATGAAAATGGAGTTCTAAAACTGGCAGATTTTGGCCTGGCCAAATCTTTTGGGAGCCCCAATAGAGCTTATACACATCAGGTTGTAACCAGGTAAGAATCCCTTAAAGCTACATGTGCAGGAGGTTAATCAGAAATGAGCATCAACTGGCTTCTCTGAAATATCTTGGCAGAGTTAAGGAATCATTGTTGATAGATATCCTCTTAAAAAATACTGCTATTTGGCCAGGCGTGGTGGCTCACGCCTGTAATCCCAGCACTTGAGGAGGCCGAGGCAGGCGGATCACGAGGTCAGGAGTTCAAGACCAGCCTGGCCAATATGGTAAAATCCCGTCTCTACTAAAAATACAAAAAAATTAGCCGGACGTGGTGTGGTGGTACACGCCTGTAACCCTAACTACTCAGGAGACTAAGGCAGGGGAATTGCTTGAACCTGAGAGGCAGAAGTTGCAGTGAGCTGAGATTGCGCCACTGCACTCCAGCTTGGGTGACAGAGAAAGACTCCCTCTCAGAAAAAAAAAAACAAAAACTGCCGTTTTTATGTTAGGTATACTTTACTGCGATGAAAAAATACACAGCCCTTTTTCAGACAGAGTTTAGCTCAATCCTAAGACATTTACCTTGTAAATGGAAACAATTTATACTTTTAGTTAGATAATCTAGAATTTCAGTGGCTATTCTTCTACGTAATCATCTGATTTATTGGACCCATGTTTATTATTATGTTGATCAGTCCTGATTCTGTATCCTTCTATGTAAAGGAAAATTCTCTCAACAGAGCAATGTCTTGATATTTGAATTTTTCATATTGATAATTATATTTCCATTTGTATTTTTGATGTGTAAAAACAGAAAATCACATTAAATAGGAATGACAGATTTTATAATTTTTGTCCCAATGGCATTTTGTTAATTTCCAAGACCCTTTTAAGGATCTGCAAAGATTTTCAAATTCTCTATTTTTTCTTTCTGTTTTTTGAGACAGGATCTCACTCTGTTGCCCAGGCTGAAGTATGGTTGTGCAAACAATACTCACTGCTGCCTTGACCTCCTGGGTTCAAGCGATCCTCCTATCTCAGCCTCCCGAGTATCTGGGGCCACAGGCATACCCCACTGTGGCTGGCTAATTTTTTAAGTTTTTATAGAGATGGGTTTCACCATGTTGCCCAGGCTGGTCTCAAAGTCCTGCACTCAAGCGATCCTCCCACCTCAGCCTCCAGTAGTTCTAGGATTACAGGTGTGAGCCATTGTGCCTGGCCCCAAATTCTCTATTTTAAATTATTTCACCACCTTCTTCCAAATAGATGTCACTGAGTATAAATCACCTAAGCCCTGAGGAGGAAGTAGGGGATGTGAGTAATTGTTTATGTAATTGCTAGAAGAGTTAAGCTCATCATTCAGGAACTCATAGAAACAGGGACCTGTGTACAAGAGCATCGTTAACTGGTGCTTTCTCATCTACCAGTTTCTCATATTTTCTCTGTCTATAAATCAAATACTGCTGGTAAGTCAAATTAAGATGAAGACTCTGAGAATTGACAGTGGGATTTAGCAGTGTGAACATGACTGATAAGCTTGATAAGAGCAGTTTTGGTGGAATGGTAAGGATGAAAGCCTGATTGAAAAGGTTCTTGTGCGTGTGTTTTGTTTTGTTTGAGACAGAGTCTCGCACTGTCGCCCAGGCTGGCGTGCAATGACGCGATCTCTGCTCACTTCAACCTCCGCCTCCCGGGATCAAGCAATTCTCCTGCCTCAGCTTCCCAAGTAGCTGGGACTACATAGCTGAGACTACAGGTGCCTGCCACCACACCCAGCTAATTTTTTGTATTTTTAGTAGAGATGGGGTTTCACTATGTTGGCCAGGCTGGTCTCAAATTCCTGACCTCATGATCCGCCCACCTCAGCCTCCCAAAATGCTGGGATTACAGGTGTGAGCCACCATGTCTGGCCTGGAAAGTTTTTTTTGTTGTTGTTGTTTTTTGTTTGTTTGTTTGAGACGAAGTCTTGCTCTGTTGCCCAGGCTGGAGTGCAGTGGCATGATCTCGGCTCACTGCAACCTCCGCCTCCAGGGTTCAAGTGGTTTTTCTGCCTCAGCCTCCCAAGTAGCTGGGACTACAGGCATGCACCACCATACCCAGCCAATTTTTGTACTTTTAGTAGAGATGGAGTTTCACCATGTTGGCCAGGCTGGTCTCGAACTCCTGACCTCATGATCTGCCCGCCTCTGCCTCCCAAAGTGCTGGGATTACAGATGTGAGCCATAGCTCCCGGCCTGAAAAGGTTTTAAGAGAGGATGGAAGAAAAGGAATTGGAGATAGTAAGAATAGACAATTCTTTGAACTAACCAGAGAATGAGGAGGCACCTGTTAGGGGAGATAGGGTCCAAAGAAGTTTAAGGCTGGAAAAATATAGTATGTTTGTACATTGCTGGGAAAGGTCTAGTAGAAAACAAAAGACTGATGATGTAGGAGAAAAAGGAGAGAACTGCAAGAGTATTAAAACTTCACAGAAGAGTATGGTATGCAGTCCTTAAAATAAGGGATTGACTTTAAAAACAGACAAGGATCATTCATCTCTAAGAAGTGCTTTGATAATTTCATGCTAAAATGATACTAATTTTTGTTCTTTAGGTGGTATCGGGCCCCTGAGTTACTATTTGGAGCTAGGATGTATGGTGTGGGTGTGGACATGTGGGCTGTTGGCTGTATATTAGCAGAGTTACTTCTAAGGGTAAGTCTAAATTAATGTACACACTTTAATATTGTTGTTGCAGTTATTTGTTCTTATAGTTTGTATAAGAATTCTTGTCCTAGGCCAGGTATGGTGGCTCACACCTGTAATCCCAGCACTTTGGGAGGCCAAGGCAGGAGGATCACTTGAGGTCACGAGTTTGAGGCCAGCCTGGCCAACATGGTGAAACCCCATCTCTACTAAAAATAAAAAAATTAGGTGGGTGTGGTGGCGGGTGCCTGTAGTCCCAGCTACTGGGGAGGCTGAGACAGGAGAATCGCTTGAACCTGAGAGGCAGAGGTTGCAATGAGCCAAGGTCGTGCCACTGCATTCCAGCCTGGGCAGAAGAACAGGGCTCCATCTCAACAACAACAACAAAAAAGAATTCTTGTCCTACCAATGTCCTTACAACAAAAAGCCTACAAATAGTCCAATTTTTTAAAAGCCAAATGCCACATTTTTTTTTTTTTTTTTTTTGAGATGGAATCTGGCTCTGTGGCCCACGCTGGAGTGCTGTGGCGCGATCTCGACTCACTGCAAGCTCCGCCTCCTGGGTTCATGCCATCCTCCTGCCTCAGCCTCCCGAGTAGTTGGGACTACAGGCGCCTGCCACCACGCCTGGCTAATTTTTTGTATTTTTTAGTAGAGACGGGTTTTCACCGTGTTAGCCAGGATGGTCTCAATCTCCTGACCTCGTGATCCACCCGCCTCGGCCTCCCAAAGTGCTGGGATTACAGGCGTGAGCCACTGCGCCCGGCCCAAATGCAGCATTTTTAAATGTTAATATGAAATGAGAATATCTTCCATTTAGGACAGTAAGAACTTTGTTGTAGACAGTTTTATACCTCAGAACATAGAAATTCACTTGTAATATGGCAGTAGCTCTATAATAATTAAATATGTTCAGATAAACTTTTGTCCTCCTGAGGGGTTTGTTTGGGGGTGTTTTAAGTATGCTTTAGGAGATACGTAATACCAACCACTGCAGCTACCACTCTTAAACCTTGTGTGAGACCATTATTTTAGTTCTGTTGAAACAGAACGGATACAATGTTACTACAGCATTTCTGTGACTGAGACCATCATCTTACAGAAAAAAATCCCCTACTTCCCCTCACCAGAGAGAAAGATGCTGTCTTGGAACCTTTCTTTAGCTATAAAGTTTAGATCTCCAGAAAGACTAGCCCTTATGAATGATGAAGGTAAAGGGATATTGGGGAATCCTTCTGAAGCTGGGAGTTTTTTTCTTTCCATATTCCGATCCCTGCTCTCCCTCTCCTCAAGCCATATGTATTTAAAGAAATTCAAACCAAGATTGAATAGCTTTTTTTATCTCCTTGAACACAGAAAACAACTTCTGTACACCGAAGAGAAAAACACTAAACTAAAAATGTTTAGTTTAAGCATAGTGGTGGCTCTTGCCTATAGTCCCAGCTACTTTGGAAGCTGAGGTGGGAGGATCACTTGAACTCAGGAGTTTGAGGCCAGCCTGGACAATATAGAAAGACCCCCAATCTCTTAAAATAAAAAAAAAAAAGTAAATTCTGTGTATCATTTTGAGAAACGTACCCAATGGGCATTTGTAGAAGAAACCCCCACATTCAAACTTGGAAGGCAATATGGGAATCACAGTGCTAACAGGGGGTCCTATGAATCAGCTGGCATGATAACTCTGCTACTTATATGAACAAGAGTATACCAGAAATCACACTGAGAATGTATCAGCCACCACAATCCATTCATGGCCAAGAAGAAAACAGAATTCCATAGCCCCTAATATTATGACTGATCACTCCATTGAAAAAGCAAGTGAAGAGAGAGAGCAGTTGAGAATACACAGGTTAGAGATTGTGAACCTGTTAACATACTTGGAAATTTGTTAGCCATTGGCATTGTTGCTGGAATCATGTTTAAAGTTATAAGGAAAATGACATGCAGACTAAAGAATAGTACTCTTCTGCCATACTTTTTGTCCTATTTTAAGCTGTCCCTGTGCTCATTTGAAAAGGTAGAAATGTTGCCCATATGAATGCTTAGCCAGGGATCACCAGATAGTTATTAAGGATCTTCAGACAGTATTGAATACTTCCAAAATGAAAGGCAGACTGAAACAAACTAAAAAGAAGCTTGGAAAACATGGAAACAACAAAGCAGAAGAAAATTCACCACCCCCAGCCCGCTTTCCAAATCTTCAGAGACCTAACAGATTATAGTTCATCTATAGAATAAGCACATCATACTTTTTTTTTTTTGGAGACACAGTCTCGCTCTGTCGCCCAGACTGGAGTGTAGTGGCACGATCTTGGCTCACTGCAACCTCTACCTTCCGGATTCAGGCAATTCTCCTGCCTCGGCCTCCCAAGTAGCTGGGACTACAGGTGCCCGCCACCACGCCCTGCTAATTCTTGTATTTTTAGTAGAGATGGGGTTTCACCATATTGGGCAGGCTGGTCTTGAGCTCCTGACCTTGTGATCCGCCTGCCTTGGCCTCCCAAAGTGCTGGGATTACAGGCGTGAGCCACTGTGCCCGGCCCACACCATACTTTTTTAAAAGGGAAACAAATAAGAGATACTTGAAATATTAAAAGTAGAGGATAAGCCAAAGGCAAACAAAAACAGCGAAAGGAATGGGAAAGTAAGCTGCAAAACTCTTTCATAAGTAAAATCAAAAGATAAAGAGATGGCCAGGGACAGTGGTACACACCTGTGGTCCCAGCTACGTGGGAGGCTGAGGCAGGAGAATCTCTTGAGCCCAGGAGTTCAAGACCAGCCTGGATAACATTGTGAAACCCTGTCTCAATAAAAAGATAGATGGACTATAGTAGAGAAAAGATAAAATTAACAGATTGATCCAGGATTGATTCTAAAATGTACCAAGAGAAAACAAAGAAAATGGAGGGTAGGAAATCTCAAACTACTGAAGCATTGCTAGATGTGAATCGTCAGACTAAAAGTGCCATGAAGAGTACCATTATGAGGCCGGGTGCCGTAGCTCACGCCTATAATCCCAGCACTTTGGGAGGCCGAGGTGGGCAGATCACCTGAGGCTGGGAATTTGAGACCAGCCTGGCCAACATGGAGAAACCCTGTCTCTACTACAAATACAAAATTAGCCGGGTTTAAGCCGGGTGCGGTGGCGCACGCCTGTAATCCCAGCACTTTGGGAGGCCAAGATGGGTGGAACCTGGGAATGGCGTGAACCTGGGAATCGGAAATTGCAGTGAGCCGAGATCGTGCCACTGCACTCCAGCCCAGGCGACAGAACGAGACGCCATCTCAAAAAAAAAGAAAAAAAAAATTGGCCGGGTTTGGTGGCACACACCTGTAATCCCAGCTACTCAGGAGGCTAAGGCAGGAGAATCGCTTGAACCTGGGAGGTGGAGGTTGCGGTGAGCTGAGATCACGCCATCGCACTCCAGCCTGGGCAACAAGAGTGAAACTCTGTCTAAAAAAAAAAAAAAAGAAAGAAAAAAAAAGAGTACAATTATAAAAATTACAAAGAAAACTTTTTTTTAAAGCATTCTAAAGGCTCTGCATAAATAAATGAAAAAACAATACTTGTACCAAGACACAGTATTATGAAGTTTCAGAATACGAAGGGATAAGGAAAATATTTCCACAGAGAGGAAAAGTAGCATACATAGAAAAGAAAATAAAGTATTAGGGAGAAAGAATGCCATGAGCCTTCTCAACAGCAGCACTGGACTCTGGAAGTCTTCACATTGTGAGGGAAAATGATGCTCAACCCACAATTCTTTGCCTGTTCATATTTTCAGTTAGCTCTGAGGGTAACTACAGTTTATTACATCAGAAATTTACACCTAGGCCAGGCGGGGTAGCTCACTTCTGTAATCCCAGTACTTTGGGAGGCCAAAGCAGGTGGATTGCTTGAGCTCAGGAGTTTGAGACGCACTTGGGCAATGTGGTGAAACACTGTGTCTACCAAAAATACAAAAATTAGCCGGGCACAGTATTGAGTACCTTTTTTCCCAGCTACTCAGGAGGCTGAGGTGGGAGGATCACCGGAGCCTGGGAATTTGAGGCTGCAGTGAGGTGAGATCATTACACATCACTCCAGCCTGGGTGACAGAGCAAGACACTATCTAAAAAAAAGAGAAAGAGAGAGAAAAAAATCAAGAAATTAGCCTGACATGGTAGTGCATGCCTGTAGTCCCAGCTGCTTGGGAGGCTGAAGTGGGAGGATTGCTTGAACCTGGGTAACGAGGCTGCAGTGAGCCATGTTTGTGCCACTGCATTCCAGCCTGGGCAACAGGCTAGGGTTCACCTTTAATTTGGCTCTGCAGGCGTTTCCGCGCTCTCCACCTGGTGTGTATAGGGCATTTGGGGCCTTTAGAGGGCGCACTTGCAGCCAGCAGGCTGAAGAGGCTGCAGCGAAGGCTGGGGAGCTGAACTGAGCTGGTGCAGAGACAGCACAGGAGAAAAACAGAACCAAAAAATTCACACTGAATTGGGGGTGACAGACCTTGTCTCAAAAAAATCAAAGTTTAGGGCCGGGCATGGTGGCTCATGCCTGTAATCCCAGCACTTTGGGAGGCCGAGGCGGGTGGATCACCTGAGGTCAGAAGTTCAAGACTAGCCTGGCCAAGATGGTGAGACGCCTTTTCTACTAATAGTACAAAAATTAGCTGGGCGCGGTGGCGGGCGCTTGTAATTCCAGCTACTTGGGAGGCTGAGGCGCTTGAATGCAGGAGGCGGACGTTGCAGAGTAAGCCAACAGGAAGACAGGAGATGCAGGGAACTTAAGATTCAACACAGGAAAGAGGCAATTCAAATTCTCATTTAATAGTGAAGGAAAGTTCTGAGAAAGCAGGTTTGCATCAGGTCTGGAGAGTAGCTAGTCCAGATTGGAGCAGTTGGGGTGAGGACTTCAGCAGGGGTGGCTTCCAGGAAAAAAAAAAAAAAAAAAAAGCGGGGCAGGACTGATGAATATGATTGGTTTAGTCATATAGACATTGATATTTAATAACTGGAATATTTAGCTTATATATAAACCATGTTGCCAAAGAGCAGGCATTAGGAGTTGGCAATGGAAGGCTAGGAAATCATTACCTTTAGGAAAACCACATTGTATAAGAAGGGGATTTTGGCTCTGCACTGAGCAAAAGTTACATAGTTATCAAAAATGAGAGGGAGATGATAGGTCAAAGAACCAATTTTTATTATAAGTCTTTAGTACTATTCAGTGCTTTAACAAGGTTCATGTATTTAATATAAATAAGTCATTTTAAACACACGGTTTAAGTTCCAAAGCAGCTCTTTCTTTAGGGAAAAAGTTTTTTTAGTATGGATATTTTCAAACATGCAAAAGCAAAGACTAGTAAAATGAGCCTCTATCTGTACTCATCAACTAGTTTCAAAAGTTTCAAACATATCCATTTTATCAGTATTCTCCCACACTAGATATTTTTGCCACAAATCCCAAACATGTAATTTTATCCACGTTTCAGTATTTTTCTCTATAAGCATTCTCTTTTTTTTTTTTTTTTTTTTTTTTTTGAGGCAGAGTCTCACTTTGTGGCCTAGGCTGAAATGCAGTGGCGTGATCTCAGCTCATTGCCACCTCTGCCTCCCAGGCTGAAACAATTCTCGTGCCTCAGCCTTCCAAGTAGCTGGGATTACAGCCATGTGCCATGACACCTGGCTAACTTTTGTGTTTTTTAGTAAAAATGGTTTCGTGATATTGACCAGGCTGGTTTCAAACTCCTAGCCTCAATTGATCCAGCCGCCTCACCCTCCCAAAGTGCTGGGATTACGGGAGTAAGGCACCACACCCGGCCATCTGTAAGGATTCTTTAATCATAACCACAGTACCATTGTCATCTGAAAAAAGTGAACATTAATTCCTCAATAAAATTAAGTGTGTATTCAGATTTTCCCACTTTTTCTCATAAATGTTTTTATATAGGCTTGTTCAAATTGGGTTGTAAAATCCATACATCAAGACAGCTTAGTTTCATTTTTACGTCATACAAAAGCACACCAATCCTTAAAATTGCAAGCTTGTCCACAATTTGGCCTGCAAAGTGAGGGTACAGGTGCCCTACAAAAGACAAAAGATAAGATAATCTTTTTGGGTATAAGAAGCAAATTAGCATGTCTAAAAATAGTTGTAATATTATTTAATATCCTTGCAGGGTTTTTTTTTTTTTTTTTTTTTAAAGATGGATTCTTGTTCTGTCGCCCAAGCTGGAGTACATGGTTCCATCTCTGCTCACTGTTCCATCTCTGCTCACTCCATCTCCCGGTTCAAGTGATTCTCCTGCCTCAGCCTCCTGAGGAGCTGGGACTACAGGCGTGTACCACCACACCTAGTTAATTTTTGTATATTTGGTAGAGACAGAGTTTCAGCATGTTGGCCAGACTGGTCTTGAACTCCTGACCTCAGGTGATCCATCCACCTCGGCCTCTCAAAGTGCTGGGAGTACAGGTGTGAGCCACCACACCCAGCCAGCATCCTTTTAGTTTCTATTTTTTGTGTATACTTAATATACACAATATAATAGTACAGTGTTATATACTTTAGGAATTATACTAAGTCTAGGTCCAGTCAGAAAATAGAAACCATACGTTGATCAGGGAAGTATACAGTATGAAGAAGTATTAATTATGGTGGGGGACTGGAGTAATGGATTGACAAATAAGAAGTTAGGAGAACTCTAACAATACAGGAATAGCAGATATAAGGACCTACTACCACTAACCCCTGGGGCCAAGACAGATCACCCAGGGGAGACTGTCCCCAGGGCTGAGATCTAGATCCAGTTGAATACAGCATATGTGGCTCACCAGAAGGCAGAGAAATTACTGTTGGCTTTTTGCTGGTGAGACTTGCTAGAAATCTGCTTACTGGAAAGGGCTGGCAATCTGTGCTCTAGGGTGCTGGGGAAAGGTGTCCCTCTGGAAGCACCCTGCTAGAAAACTGCCTGGCAGGGTGAAGTAGGGGCTAGCTGGCCTCTGTGCGCTGCAGGAACAGCACTGGAGAAACTGCCCTTTCTGCCCATGCTGCAGAAGCCTGGTGCTAGAGAACCTGTGGGTGCTGCAGGAGTCAGCTGAGCAAGCAAACTGGAACCAGGAAGCAAAACCTTTTCCTTCCTGTACTGTCTCTCCATCATCCTCTGCTGACAAAGCATGTTTCTTGGCAAGGGAAAAATATTTAAAGAGCCCAGAACCATTTTCACAAAGCAAGTAAAAAAGGTGAATTTGGAACTGAAAAGCAGTACGTTGGTAACTGGCACTGGGGTTGGTTGTCTTGTTTGTTTTTGCTGGTAAGAGTCGACAATAATCAAAATGTTGGAGATATGATACTTAATGTCATGTCTTCTCAGTGAGTCTATAAACTGTTCCAAGGCCCTTAACAGTGCTGGAGGCCATTATTGTTCACAGTATATCTTTCATATATTTACATAGATGTCTGAGAGTGAGTTGGACAGTAATCTCTATAAATAGCAGGGATATTGACCCTGTCTCATCAGCTCACCAGTTTTTTTGAGGTTCTAATGAAGGTTACTAATTTTTAACTTGTAATTATTTGTCCTCTTCTGAAGTTTGTCTTTACACCTCTTCAAAGAAAGAGTTTGTTAAGAAATTGCATAAATATGATTGGTGTATTCTCTTCCTTCTCAGCTTTGTGCCTGCCTTTTGCTAGAATAGTTTTCTTCTTCCAACTTAGACTGTTCCTCAGGCTAACTCCTATTCATCCTTCACCTTTCATGCCACTTGCTCTATGAAGCCTTCCCTGACCCATCTAGAATAAGTTAGGTGCTCTTTCAGTGTGGTCTAAGATCTTGTACTTACTCAACACACTGAATTGTAAATGCTTGTTTATGTGTATCAGCATTGCTTACCACCTCCACCTCAGGGGAGGGCAGGGAATGTCTTGTTTTCCTCTTTTAATTCCTGAGGCTTAGCACAATGTCTGTTACATGGTGAGTGTTTATTAAAATTTGGAGTGAATAAAATGGATAGTAAAGGTGCTGTTTTGTTAGTTAGCAGTGGCAGGATCTAATAACATATCCAATATACTTCATACTAAATTTTCAATATTTGTTGCAGAGTTTTTTAGTTTTTCTTATTAAATTTATAGTATTTGTCTAACAAATATCAAAAACCACCTCGAAGGCCGAGCGCGGTGGCTCACACCTATAATCCCAGCACTTTGGGAGGCTGAGGCAGGCGAATCACGAGGTCAGGAGATCGAGATCATTCTGGCTAACATGGTGAAACCCCATCTCTACTAAAAATACAAAAAAAAAAATTTAGCCAGGTGTGGTGGCGGGCATCTGTAGTCCCAGCTACTCGGGAGGCTGAGGCAGGAGAATGGCGTGAACCCCAGTGAGCTGAGATCACGCCACTGTACTCCAGCCTGGGTGACAGAGCGAGAAAAAAAAAAAAAAAACCACCTCAAAGCCTGGTGTGTTGGCTCATGCCCGTAATCCCAGCACTTGGGGAGGCCAAAGTGGGCAGATAGACTAGCCTGACCAATATGACAAAACCCCATCTCTACTAAAAACACAAAAATTAACCAGGCGTGGTGGCGTGCCCCTGCAGTCCCAGCTACTCGGGAGGCTGAGGCAGGAGAATCGCTTGAAACGAGGAGGTTGCAGTGAGCCAGGATCGCATCACTCACTGCAGCCTGGGTGACAGAGCGAGACTCTGTCTCTCTAAAAAAAAGAAGAAAAAAAAAAACCCCACCTTGAAAAGTCTCCCTCTTACTTTCTTTCAGGTTCCTTTTTTGCCAGGAGATTCAGACCTCGATCAGCTAACAAGAATATTTGAAACTTTGGGCACACCAACTGAGGAACAGTGGCCGGTAAGCCTTTATGCATTTTCTTTGAAATGCAATTAGGACTCTATAAAGTCCTTAAATTGTCATATGCTTTATATAATGCTGTCACGTGAATATTAAAGACATTTATTAATTATAATTTACTTATAATATGTACTCAGAACATTTTAAATGATAAAGTATATAAAGTAAAAAGTTACAATTGTGATATACCATCCACCCTCTTGTATACCTGTAGTCCTTTCCCCCGACCCCAGTAATCCCAACCTTGGGGTAATCACTGTTAACAATTCAGTGTAAAGCTGTGTTAGGAGTGTATATGCACACTACAAACATAAAAGAGTTGCATGTTCTTTCACTCCTTAACAAAAGCGGTTTCACATCTTATATATACACGATGTGAACCCACGACATATATAACCCATTACACACACGCACACACGTAGGTGTACATATATGTATATATGATGTTTCTCTTAGATTTTTTTAAAATTAATTTTTGTATATGTATTTTTATATTGATGGGGTTTCACCATGTTGCCCAGGCTGGTCTCAAACTCCTAGTCTCAAGCAGTTCTGCCTCAGCCTCCCAAAGTGCTGGGACTGTAGGCATGAGCCATCATACCTGGCTAACATGATTTTCTAAATAGCAGTTGCTTACTGATGTTTCTCTTTTATTTTTTAAAAATTAAACTTCTTGGCGGGGTGCGGTGGCTCACGCCTGTAATCCCAGCACTTTGGGAGGCTGAGGCAGGCATATCATTTCAGGCCAGGAGTTTGAGACCAGCCTGGGCTATGAAGCGAGACTCTTGTCTCCAAAAATAAAAAATAAAATTAAAAAATAAACTTATTTTGAGAATATTATTCACGTGCAATTGTGAATATATAATTCACAATTATGTATCGTGGCTGGGCACAGTGGCTCATGCCTGTAATCCCAGCACTTTGGGAGGCGGAGGTAAATGGGTCACTTGAGCCCAGCAGTTTAAGACCAGCCTGGGCAACATAGTGAGACTTCATGTCTATGAAAAATAAAAATTAAAAAAAATTACCAGGCATGGTGGTGCACACATTATGGTCCCAGCTACTCAGGAGGCTGAGGTAGGAGGATTGCTTGAGCCCAGGAGCTCAAGGCTGCAGTGAGCTGTGATTGCGCCACTGTGCTTTACTAGCCTGAGTAACAGAGTGAGTCCCTGTCTCAAAACAATAATAGTAATTGCAGACATATTTCACGGACCCTTTACCCAGCTTTTACAAGATGGGAGCATCTTGTAAAATCAGTGCAGTATCACACTAGGATGTTACAGTCAAGATACAGAGTATCACCACAAGAATCTCTCATGGTATTCTTTTATAGCTTTGCTTACTTTCCTCCTACCCGCTCCTTAACTCTTGGCAATCACTAATCTGTCGTCCAACTCTGTAATTTTGTCATTTCAAGAATGTTACGTAAATGGATAAATCGAATCACACAATACATAACTTTTTGGGATTAACTTTTTCATAGCCATCATAAATGGAAGTTCATTCAGGTCATTGCATGTTAATAATTCATACTCTCTCTCTCTTTTGTTAACTGCTGAGTATTGTGTGGATTTATTTCACAGTTTCTTCAACCGTTCACCCATTGAAAGACATCTGTATTTGTGTTTTTTCCAATGTGGGGCTATTACCAATAAAACTGCTCTGAACATTTATGTACAGTTTTTTATGTAAGAATATGTTTTTATTTCTCTGGGATAAATGCCCAGGAGTTCAGTTCTTGAGTCATATGGTAGTTCCATATTAATTTTTAAATAACCTGTGAAACTCCAGAGCAGCTATACTGTTTTACATTCCCCCAGCAGTAAATGAATGCTCCAGTTTCTTGGAATCCTCTCCAGCATTTGGTGGTGTCACTTTTTAATCTTAGGCATTCTAATGAGTGTGTCATGATAGCTCATTTTGATTTTAATTTTCACTGCCCTAATGGCTAATGGTGTTGAATATCTTTTCTTGTGCTTATTTGCCATCTTGAGTTAAATGTCTCTTCCCCATTTTCTGATTGGATTCTTTGATTTTTGACTGTTGAGTATTGAGAGCTCTTCATGTATTCTAGATAGTAGTCCAAAAGTATATGTAGTTTGCAGATGTTTTCCCTCATGCTGCCTTTTCATCCTCTGCAAAACTGTAATCAGGTTTGTTACTTTTTCTTTAATTGATCATCCTTTTGGTGTCAAGTCAAAGAGCTCTTGTGCCCAGCCCAAAGATTTTTTGACAATTTTTTTTTCTTTTTTTTTTTTTCGAGACAAAATCTGGCTCTGTTGCCCAGGCTGGAGTGCAGTGGTGTGATCTCAGCTCACTGCAACCTCCACTTCCCGGGCTCAAGCCATCCTCCCACCTCAGCCTCTTGAGTAGCTGGGACTGTAGGCGTGCACCACCACGCCCAGCTAGTTTTTGTGTTTTTTGTACAGATAGGGTTTCTGCATGTTGCCCAGGCTGGTCTGAAACTCGTGAGCTCAAACAGTTTGCCCGCCTTGGCCTCCCAAAGTGCTAGAATTACGGGCATGAGCCACTATGCCCTTGGCCGTGACAATTTTTTTTGTATTTTTTTTCTACAAGTTTTGTAGTTTTATGCTTAAGTCTAAGATCTGTTTAGAGTTTACCTTTATATAATGTATGAGACTTAAGGCAAGGTTCAGTTTTTGTTTTTGTTTTTTTGGAGACGGTCTTACTCTGTTGCCCAGACTGGAGTGGGGTCTCACTTTCTTGTCCAGGCTGGTCTCGAACTCCTGAGCTCAAGTGACCCTCCTGCCTCAGCCTCCCAAAGTGCTGGGATTACAAGCGTGAGCCACCATACCCAGCCAAATTCAGATTTTTGCACATGTATGTCCTAGTGCTCCAGCAGCATTTCTTGAAACGACTATCTCGTCATTGATTTAGTTTTTCACTTTTTTCAAAAATCCCTTTGGCAAATTTGTGTGGATTTCTCTCTCTCTGCCAATACAACACAGTCTTAATCAAAGTAGCTATATGTTAAATCTTGAAATCAGGTAAAATGAGTCCTCCCACTTTATTGTTCTTTTTCAAAATCATTTTAGCTACTGTAGTCCTTTGCCTTTCCATATAAATTTTAGAATAATTGGTTTTATATCTAAAATAATTTTGCTAGGATTTTGATAAAAATTATATTAAAGTTGCAAACCAATTTGAGGATAATTAACATCCTTCCTCTGTTGAATATTCCAATATGTGAACATGGTATGTTTCACCATTTATTGAGATCTTTTGATGAATTTCATCAGCATCGTATAGCTTATAGTATATTAACCTATACATGTTTTGTTATATTTTTCACCTGTTTCATTTTTCTTTTTGGGGTGATTATAAATAGTATTGTGTTTTTAATTTTGATGTCCACATATTCATTGCTAGTATATAGAATTATAATTGATTTTTAAATTTTCATTTTATATCCTTTTCAGCCTTGCCTTACTACTAGTTCTAGGACTTTTTAATAGATTTCTTGGAATTTTCTATATAAACCCATCATATTACCTGAAAATGATTTATTTCATTTGTGATCTGTGTGCCTTTCAATCCTTAAGTTTGAATTGTAAAATTATTTTTACAGGACATGTGTAGTCTTCCAGATTATGTGACATTTAAGAGTTTCCCTGGAATCCCGTTGCATCACATCTTCAGTGCAGCAGGAGACGACTTACTAGATCTCATACAAGGCTTATTCTTATTTAATCCATGTGCTCGAATTACGGCCACACAGGTATTTTAGTGTATCTTTTTTTATACTAGGAAATATAAAAATAATCTTAACTGTAGCATTGATTAAAAACAGAATTTCATAAAATTAACATTTTTTAAATACTGGAAAGATGTGTTTTTGTTTTAAGAAATAACAAACTTTGTATCTTTTCTCCAAACTACAAACACTATTAAGACTGAGATTAAATTATATGCACACAGAGATACAGGAGAGTTTACACTTATTACACTTGCTTAGGAACATATAAATACATGTCTGTTTCATATAATTGGCTTGTATATACTTTACCTAGAGGGGAAAAGAAAACCAAGGCTTTTTATTTGTTAAGAAACTGGTATATTTCAGTTGAGCTCTTACAAATTTATTTAAATCTTGTAGTAAGCCTCATGCTGAAAGTAGTTTGTTCAGCTTATTTTTTCTTCCCTATATAATGCAATCCAGGTATGCATGCTGGTCATTTTCACATTCAGAAAATGGTAATGGGGAGGAAATGTATAGTCAGATATAACTGTATGCTTACAAAAGCTTGAAAAATATTTGAAATAAAACAAAAACTGAAACTAACTGCTGTTTAAAGGAAATAACAGTCAAACTCACGAAAAATTTGTAAGACCTAGAATAACTTAGGGCAGAGCAGTGTACAACACAGTGCTGTGATTTTACCTCATGAAGGGAGAGACTAATCAAACTGAAATGTCACAGGTCTTTATGGAAACATATTAATGTACAATAATATTAAGCATACAAAATAGATTTTTTTCTCTTTAGGTTTGTTCCAGGCTACAAAATCATTGTTTAATGTGTTTGCTTGTATAAGTCTTCTCTTTTTAGCAATATGTGCTATGTGAATGTATATGGAGATGAATGGATGGATGGATGGATGGATAGATTAGATAGATAGATAGATAGATAGATAGATAGATAGATAGATAGATAGATAGATAGATAGATATAGATGAATAGGTAGGTAGGTAGGTGTATGCTGGGTATTACCATTAGAATTATTCTTCTAATTTCTTTTTTAAAATTTTTTCTTTATTATTTTTATGTCCGCGTGTACACATACTCTTCTAATTTCAATCAAGTAATTTGTTGCCTTTTCACTCTTCTATGTATGTTATTTCCATCATAATAAACTTGAGACCACATTTAATTATCTAGAAAGTTGTTTTCAGTGGTAGTATAGTTTGAAACTTAACAGAAAAATACTAGTTGTTATATTTGGGTTGTATTTTAATAGAATGAAGTTTTTAAGGTGAGTTCTGTTTCATGGATGTCTTTATTAAAGTTGGAATGAGGTGCTTTCTTAGATCTTCATGTAGCCCAGAATTAGTCTAATTTGCATATAGAATTGCTGTGATTTAGAGGTAATGCTTTAAAAATGCAGCTGTAGGCCGGGCGCAGCGGCTCACACTTGTAATCCCAGCACTTTGGGAGGTCAAGGAGCAAGGATAGCTTGAGCCCAGGAGTTGGAGCCCAGCATGGGCAACGTGACAAGACATCATCTCTACAAAAAATAAATAAATAAAAAATAAAAATGCAACTGTTGAAGTAAGGAATCTCTAAATTACTGCAAATAATATAATATTGGGGGTCGTGAGGAATGCTTGCAAAGTTTATCTGGGCTTCATCTTTCTTAAAGGATTATCCTAAAGGAAGTATTTATTTTTGAGATGAAGTCTTGCTCTGTCGCCCAGGCTGGAATGCAGTGGCACGATCTTGACTCTCTGCAACCTCTACCTCCCAGGTTCAAGCGATTCTCCTGTCTCAGCCTCCCTAGTAGCTGGGATTACAGGTGCACACCACCACGCCTGGCTAATTTTTGGATTTTTAGTAGAGACAGTGTTTCACCATGTTGTCGAGGCTGTTCTCAAACTCCTGACCTCAGGTGATCCATCCGCCTTGGCCTCCCAAAGTGCTGGGATTACAGGCATGAGCCACCCCACCCTGCCAGAAGTATTTTAAATCATTGTAGCCACTGGACAGCACTATGCTGCTGAGGTAAATAGACAAGCATGCGAACCTGGGAGGTGGAGGTTGCAGTGAGCCAAGATTATGCCACTGCACTCCAGCCTGGGCAACAGGGTGAGACTCTGTATCCAAAAATAAAAAAACAAAAAATAGACAAACATGACCTGACAAACTTGTCATTTAGGATATAATTATTTTTATCAGAATTGTGGACCCAAGTCAAGAAAATGTCGTATCTACAGCACTATATTAGGGGGAAAAAGAAAATGTAGTATAGAACATTGGCCTGGTAATTAATAGAAATAATCTTGGACAAGCCCTTCTAAGTAAAATTTCTGTCCATTTGCAATGGATTGTTGAATTAGAATCCATTGGTTCCAACCTACTGTATTTTTTAAAAAGCCTTATTTTTAAAGAATTTGTATTTTACATGACTTGGAATTTGAATATATATGGATAGTGTGGCAAACTTGTAAGTTCTTTTTAAGTTTCTCTCTTTGCATTTTGAACTGTACAGCTCAATATGTAGAAAATGGAAATGTACAATATTTCACTAAGGATAGCTCATAATTAGTATTGGTTGAGCATCCTTAATCCAAATATCCAAAATCTGAAATGCTCCAAAATCCAAAGCTTTTGGAATGCTGACATGATGCCACAAGTGGAAAATTCTACACATAAGGACATTTACACAAACTTTGTTTTATTTACAAAATTAAAAATTTTGTCAAATTAAAAATATTTTATAAAATTACCTTCAGCCAGGCACAGTGGCTCACGCCTGTAATCCCAGGTCTCAGGGAGGCAGAGGCGGGAGGATAGCTTGAGCCCAGGAGTTCGAGACCTGCCTGGGCAATATAATGAGACCCCATTCTCCACAAAAAGGAAAAAAAAAAAAAAAGACAAAAAAAAAAAAGTGTAAAATTACCTTCAGTTTATATGTATAAGCTGTATATGAAACATAAATTTCATTTTTAATCTTGGCTGCCATCCCCAAGGTATGTCATGTATATGTAAATATTCCACAATCCCAAATCTGAAGCACTTCTGGTCCTAAGCATTTCAGATAAGAGATATTCAGCCTGTATAGGCTATTTAATTATGGAAAAATTAGAAGGGAGTCTCTTTTTCTTTTCTTTTCTTTTTTTTTTTTTTTTTTCTTTTGAGATGGAGCCTTGCTCTGTTACCCAGACTGGAGTGCAATGGTGTGATCTCGGCTCACTGCAACCTCCGCCTCTGGGTTCAAGCAATTCTCCTGCCTCAGCCTCCCAAGTAGTGGGGTCTACAGACATGCATCACCACGCCTGGCTTATTTTTGTATTTTTAGTAGAGATGGGGTTTTGCCATGTTGGCCAAGCTGATCTCGAACTTCTGACCTCATGCGATCCACCTGCCTCGGCCTCCCAAGGTGCTGGGATTACAGGCGTGAGCCACTGCGCCCAGCCAGTCTTTTAATGGAATTATCAGCCAATCTTAGGATCCTAGATGTTTATTTGTAGTAATTTGCATTTGCAAATACTTGACATTAATTTTGCTTTGTTTTTGGGAATGAGGGCGTTCACATAGTATTTTTAATGTTCCCTATAATCTTGAAGGTAATATTTTCCTTCACACATTTCAGATACTCACCTACCTTACTTTTGGTATCTTTTAAAAGGCACTGAAAATGAAGTATTTCAGTAATCGGCCAGGGCCAACACCTGGATGTCAGCTGCCAAGACCAAACTGTCCAGTGGAAACCTTAAAGGAGCAATCAAATCCGACTTTGGCGACAAAAAGGAAAAGAACAGAGGCCTTAGAACAAGGTAAAATTCCCACTTTTATAAGAAATTAAATCGGCCGGGCGCGGTGGCTCAAGCCTGTAATCCCAGCACTCTGGGAGGCCGAGGCGGGTGGATCACGAGGTCAGGAGATCGAGACCATCCTGGCTAACACGGTGAAACCCCGTCTCTACTAAAAATACAAAAAACTAGCCGGGCGAGGTGGCGGACGCCTGTAGTCCCAGCTATTCGGGAGGCTGAGGCAGGAGAATGGCGTAAACCCGGGAGGCGGAGCTTGCAGTGAGCTGAGATCCGGCCACTGCACTCCAGCCCGGGCGACAGAGCGAGACTCCATCTCAAAAAAAAAAAAAAAAAGAAATTAAATGAATTCAGAAAGCTCCAAATAGCTCATGTATGGCTGGCGACTGAACAACAGCAAAGAAATGTGGCTTGCTAGCTGTTTAATTTTTATAAATTTAAATTGTATAAAGTAGAGAGACTGTGCTGTTTTAGGTATGTTTACTTTCATTGAGAACACTTCAGCAACTTTTGTGTATACCTCAGAATTATGGGAACTGTCTATGTGTGCCTTGTTCCCTTCATAAATTCCTTCTGTGAACTGCATGCTAAATGTTTAACAAGTGCTACTGGAAAAGTGTGTCAGTGAAATAATGTAGTTGGAATGCAGTGACTGATTAAAATTGCTATGAGAATGTGAACTTTGTTAAATGTGAACAACTTCTTTATTTCTTTTTCTTTTTGCTTTCTAGGAGGATTGCCCAAGAAACTAATTTTTTAAAGAGAACACTGGACAACATTTTTCTACTGAAGGAAATAGCCAAAAAAGGCAAATAGTGGAAAAATAGTAAACATTAAGTAAATGCTGTAGAAGTGAGTTTGTAAATATTCTACACATGTAAAATATGTAAAACTATGGGTTTTTTTATTAAATGTATTTTAAAATAAAAATTCTGTTTTTTCTGATTAGACTGCAAAAGTGAGAAAAGTCCAATTCTCTTGAAATGTAGAATTGAAAATGCAGTAGGGAAAACTTAATAAAAATTATTACCAGTTATTTTGAAGATCTGGCCCCTGTAGTACCACAAATCTGTAGTGGCATGGGTAGTGTTTAAAAATAAAAATGTAGTAGTGGTATAGTAAATACTACCCAAACTGAACAAATGTTAGTATACAGAATGTACTGAAAAAAGAAAACATTACAGATAAAATTGAGATTCCTCCCAACCTTTTTTCTGAGGCGGGGGACAGTCTCACTCTGTCACTTGGGTTGGAGTGCAGTGGCGCAATCCCGGCTCACTGCAAACTCTGCCTCCCAGGTTCAAGCGATTCACTTGCTTCAGCCTCCCAAGTAGCTGGGAATATGGGCACACACCGCTAAACCTGCCTAATTTTTTTTTATTCTTAGTAGAGATGGGGTTTCACCGTGTGAAACCAGGCTGGCCGCGAATTCCTGACCTCAAGTGATCCGCCCACCTCGGCTTCCCAAAGTGCTGGGATTACAGGCATGAGCCACTGCACCTGGCAAGAGGTTCCCTCTTAATACTTCTTTATTTCTATTTTTTTCTTTTTCACTTTCCCCAAAGGGAAATGACTCTGTGAAATTGGTATGTATCTTTCCATGATTTTATGCTACTATTGTGTAAGAATGCATGTAGTGAGATGCATAACAATGTACAGCATTGTTTTGAGTCTCAAAATTGTATATACATGGATAGAATCTCTTCTCTCCTTTCTTTTTTTGTGAGATAGTCTCACTCTGTTGCCCAGGTTGGAGTGTAGTAGTACAATCATGATTCACTGCAGCCTCGAACTCCTGGGCTCAAGCCATCCTCCCACCTCAGCCTCCCCAGTAGCTGGGACTACAGGTGCACACCACCGTGCCTGGTTAATTTTTTTTTTTTTAAATGAGACAGAGTCTTGCTCTGTTGCCCAGGCTGGAGTGCAGTGATGCAATCTCAGCTCAATGCAACCTCCGAATCCTGGGGTTCAAGCGATCCTCCCACCTTAGCCTCCCAAGTAGCTGGGATTACAAGTGTGTACCACTATGCCCAGCTAATTAAAGTAACACAAATGTATTAGTTCACAGTTCTGTAGGTCATGTATCTGGCTCAGCTGTGTTTCCTGCTTAGGGTCTCACAAGGCCAAAATCAAGGTTTTAGATAATACTTTTATTTGGAGGCCCCTGGGCTACCAAGCTCATGTAGTTTTGTTTTTTTTTTTTT
>NW_012102932.1:1773175-1776633 GCF_000951045.1 Mandrillus leucophaeus | reverse complement strand
GGGAACTGCCAAGGGGGAAGCAGCCAAGCAGCTAAGGGTCCAGAAGATAATAGTGCCAAAGGCATCTGAGGACACTCATAAAATGTGTCTTAACACATGAGGCAGGATAGGAGTGTATTAGTCCATTCTCACACTGCTATAAAGATACTACCCAAGACTGAGTAATTTATAAAGGAAAGAGGTTTAATTGACTCACAGTTCCACATGGCTGGGGAGGCCTCAGGAAACTTATAGTCCTGGCAGAAGGGGAAGCAGGCATGTTTTACATGGCAGCAGGAGAGACTACCATGTATAAAACTATCGGATCTCATGAGAATTCACAATCATGAGACCAGCATGGGGGGTACCAACCCCATGATCCAGTCACCTACCACCAAATCCCTCCTTCAACATGGGGGGATTAGAGAATTACAATCCAAAATGAGACTTGGGGGGGACACAGCCAAACTATATCAGGTAGTCAAGGAAATGACCATGTTCTCATGACCGTACAGCCAACACAATAAACCTCAGCATTCACATTGTAATTGAGCTCATTCAAGCAAGCTATCTTCAGTAGGGACTTTCCCTTCTAGGTAGCATGCACATTTTGATTTTACCTGTCCTCAAACTGATCCTTTTCACATTGTAATAATAAAAAACACACCTCTAGGTGGAAATTTAAGATGCTAATGAGACATGTGATGTATGAACAAGCGTGAACAGCTACTGCGCCTGTGCAGAGGACTACCCAGGATATGATTACTAGCAACACCTCTTCTCACCTTATGAATAACAATGCAAAACTCCCATAAAGGGAGTTTCTCCAGCAGTAATCAATGCTGTCTCACCCTTGCGAGCAGCTGGCCCTGAATTCTCTCTCAGGTGTACTGTCTATTCTGCACCTAACTTTCAAAATATTCCTTTCTCTTGCAATAAATTATGCCACATCTCCTTTGCTGTCTTTTGTTTAAATTGTTTTAAACCAAGAAGACAAGAACTGAGGTATCACAACAGCTGTCAACCCATGCATTTTGCTTTATTCATTTGCTATATCGTATGGATCGCTCCATTTTGTAGAGTATTCCATTGTATGGATGTACAGTAGTTTAGATAAACATTTTTATATTGATGGCCTTTTTTTTTTTTTTTTTTTTGGAGACGGGTCTCACTCTGTCACTCAGGCTGGAGTGCAGTGGCACGATCACAGCTCACTGCAGCCTCAAGCTCCTGGGCTCATGCCATCATCCTCCTGCCTTAGCCCCCTGAGTAGCTGGGACAACAGGTGCATGCCACCATGCCTTGCTGAGTTTTTGTATAGATGGGGTTTCACCATGTTGCCCAGGCTGGTCTTGAACTCTGGACTGGTCTGGACTCATGAGATTCAGACCCGATCTGTGAGCCACTGCCTCCAGCCTTGATAGCCATTTGTTTTCATATGCAGAGCAGCAATTAGTAGCCATTTAAGATATCTGTGCACCAGCCTACAAGAAATACAAATATACAGGGTAAAATCCTAGCTGGATCAAATATGAGCTTTGTAAATTTTTAAAAACTTTTTTATTGAGTTGTGGTAGTTTATGCCTGTAATCTAATCCTAGCACTTTGAGAGGCTGAGGCAGGAGGATCCCTTGAGGCCAGGAGTTTGGGGCCAGCCTGAGCAACACAGTGGGACCCTGTCTACACACACACCCCAACCGCACACACCCCAACTCACCACAAACGAAAAAACTCCTAGAAATCACCTCGGCTCAGGCAGCTTAAGATTCCTGTGACCCCATTTTCTGGATCATCACAACCATTTCACAGAATGCAATGAAAAGAGCTGTTAAGTACTTTGTAGACTTGGCTACAAATCTGCAGATTTGCCTGCAAACTGTTACTACCCTGACAAGAAGCCATGAAGGCAGCTGGCAATGACTCAGTATACTCTGCCAAGGTCCCACCATCGTAACTGTCTTATTGAAGTTAAGGAAATTGCTATTTCTAAACTTTATATGGTAAGTGAAAATTGCCGAAAAAGGCAAATAAGATAAATGTATTCCAAAAATTAACATTCAGTCACTCCTAGGTATTGTTACTTCTTAGAGCATTAAGATACATTGTTATATTGTCGATTTAGCCAATCTAAGATCCCTATAGTCAATCAAAATACTTAAATAATTTTTTGTTTTTCCCAAAAATCATTTTTTGTTATAGGATGTTGGCAAACACTGTAATTTTTTTTGTTTTCAGTGAGACAGAGTTTCATTCTTGTTGCCCAGGCTGGAGTGCAATGGCACGATCTCGGCTCACCACACCCTACCACTCCCAGGTTCAAGTGATTATCTTGCCTCAGCCTCCAGAGTAGCTAGGATTACAGGCATGCGCCACCACGCCCAGCTAATTTTTTGTATTTTTAGTAGACATGGGGTTTCTCCATGTTGGTCAGGCTGGTCTCAAACTCCAACCTCAGGTGACTCACCTGCCTCAGCCTCCCAAAGTGCTGAGATTACAAGCATGAGCCATCTCACCTGGCCTGTAATGTAATTTGTAAATAAAATAAATACAGTAATGTAATTTATAAATAAAATGTCAACACAGAATACTAATTTCTTGTAGAAAATAGGCTGGGTGCAGTGACTCACACCTGTAATCTCAGCACTTTAGGAGGCCAAGGCAGGCGGATCACTTGAGGTCAGGAGTTTGAAACCAGTCTGGCCAACATGGTAAAACCCCGTGTCTACTAAAAATACAAAAATTAGCTGGGCGTGGTGGTACATGCCTGTAATCCCAGTTACTCGGGAGGCTAAGGCAGGAGAATTGCTTGAACCGGGATGCGGAGGTTGCAATGAACCGAGTCATGCCACTGCACTCCAGCCTGGGCGACATAGCAAGACTCCATCTCACAAGAAGAAAAAGAAAATGTAGAAAATATTTAAGCGACCTCCTAAAATTTAGGAAACATACAACTTCTCAAGATGCAGCAAAATTTACAAAATCATTTTTCAAAGTCTCTTGATATAAACAACTCTCAGTTCCAATTTCAACTGACTTGTCTTTAAGATATGATATTTGATGGCAAAGAATGGGATCTTTTAAGAGTTCTATAGTTTGTATCTATTTGAGAGTGCTGGATTGAACAAATGGAGCCCACAGAATTTGAAATGTGGACACTTGAATGTACAGGATCACCCAAAACAGAGAATTCTGAAGTCTTATGCCGGGGGTTGTTGAAAGGGAAATTCTCTTTTGTAGGATTTTTTTCTTTATTCTCTTTTAAGGCAGTGTCTTTGTCTTCCAGTGCCCGAGCAAGCATGTAACTAACTTTTCTTTGATGAGCCAAAGCTGCTTCTTTATCATTCAGCTGCATGCACAGAAATTAAACATGTACAAGTTAGTCAATAAATCACAGAATATATTCAGAGAAAGGAGTATTGTACTATTTTATCAAAATGTTCAACCCTAATACTCATATTGATCTGTCCATCAGTATGAAT
>NW_012102932.1:1770545-1772390 GCF_000951045.1 Mandrillus leucophaeus | reverse complement strand
GCCCAGTGCCAACGATTATTTTTTAAAAGAACAGAAGACAGCATTGAAAATTTTGCAAGTCATCTGGAAATGAAGGGAAAATATAGATCTATATGAAGCATGTATATATAGATAGATATCAACATATAAAAAATATATCAGCGTGCATATTTATAAAAGAATGTTGAAGTTATTTATATATAAAATTGCTTTCATATATTTGTATGGAAATAAAGAACAGTCTAGAGATAAGTATGTTCATATAACCTGAGTCTCAGTTCTTAGTCGAGTCATCTGTGGAATGTGGGTAGCAGGAATGATTTCAGGACGGATTGTGGTGATGATTAAAGGATATAATGTGTGAGGAAATACCTTGAACACTTTAAAAATACCTCAATAAACAGGCACTCTTGTCACAAACTGTATATATATATAAATGCAGACGGCCAAGCTAGTTGGAGTTAACCACAGGAACCCCCTGTTTTCCGAGATGGAGCCTTTAAACCTGCACAGAAAGAATATGGATGATGGGAAAAGAGGAGCTGAAGGAGATAAAGATCATGAAGGTGGAGTCTGGTATTCCAACTGGGAAAAGGGCATAGAAGGCAAGTGCAGGTCGAGAGAGAAAGAGTTGAATGAACAGGAAGCAAATAGATTAGCTTAACCCAGGGGTGTCCCATCTTTTGGCTTCCCTGGGCCACACTGGAAGAAGATGAATTGTCTTGGGCCACACACAAAATACGCTAACACTGGCCGGGCGCAGTGGGTCACGCCTGTAATCCCAGCACTTTGGCAGGCCAACACGGGCAGATCACTTGAGGTCAGGAGTTCAAGACCAGCCTGGCCAACATGGTGAAACTCTGTCTCTACTAAAAAAACACACACAAAATTAACCAGGTATGGTGGTGGGCACCTGCAGTCCCAGATACTCGGGAGGCTGAGGCAGGAAAATCGCTTGAACCCAGGAGGTAGAGGTTGCAATGAGCCAAGATTGCGCCATTGCACTCCAGCCTGGGTGACAGAGCGAGACTCTGTCTCAAACAAACAAAAAACAAACATACAAAACAAAACAAAAAAATACACTAACACTAATGAGAGCTGATGAACTAAAAAAAAAAAAAAAAAAATCTCAAAAAGATCTCATGATGTTTTAAGAAAGTTTATGAATTTGTGTTGGGTCGCATTCAAAGCTGTCCTGGGCTGCATGCAGCCCACAGACCGTGGGATGGACAAGCTTGGCTTAATCATAACTTGCAAAATAAAAGCAAGCAAAGACACTAACCAAATCTATGAGCATCTTAAGGACCTCTTGAGGACTGTCCTGGTCTTCCATCCTCTTAGAACTGTTTTCTGAAGGGAGCATACCCAGGAGTCTCTGCCCAAAGGTCTTCTTACTCCTTGGTGATGGAAATCCTAAAATTGAACATGAAAATCCAGCTGAGACATTAAAATATCTTCACTGATATACTTCCAGCAAAAGAGGTAATTTGACCTCTAGGACAAGTGAGTCCAGGAGCACACAGTGAAATGTAGTGGGCAGAGCACGGCCTTCAGAGCCAGGAGCAATGCAGGTGAGAGGCAGCAAGACTGCCGCCCTAACATGCGGCACAGCCGCCCCTCAGCGCCAGCTGATGCAGAGGCCACACAAGAACGCAGTCCGTGTCACTGGATCATCAGTCTTCAAGAGCAGCCAGAAATGCAGATCTGTCATGACATCTTCCAATTCTAAATGTCAGCCACTAGTCTTACTGTTTGAATACACTAAGCAGACCTAACAAAACATGTCTGCAGGCCACAGGGGTCTCTGAGCCATGCAAACTCTGCTTCTGAACCGCAAAGACCTGGACTTGAATCCTCATTTAGCCA
>NW_012102932.1:1764972-1766085 GCF_000951045.1 Mandrillus leucophaeus | reverse complement strand
CCTCAGCCTCCCAAGTAGCTGGGATTACAGGCTTGTGCCACCACACCCAGCTAATTTTGTATTTTAGTAGAGAATACTAAAAGTTACTAATACTGAAGTTGGTCAGGCTGGTCTCAAACTCCCGACCTCAGATGATCCACCCGCCTCGGCCTCCCAAAGTGCTGGGATTACAGGTGTGAGCCACTGCCCCTGGCCATCAATTTTTTTTTGAGACAGGGTCTTGCTCCATCACCCAGGCTGGACTGCAGTGGTGGGATCATGACTCTCTGCAGCCTCAGCCTTCCAGGCTCAAGCGGTCCTCCCACTTCAGCCTCCCTAGTAGCTGGGACCATAGGTATATACCATCATGCTTGGCTAATTTTTTTTTTTTTTAATACAGACAGAGTCTCCCTATGTTGCCCAGGCTGGTCTCAAACTCCTGAGCTCAAGCAATCCTCCTGCCTCAGGCTCCCAAAGCGCTGGGATTACAGGCATGAGCCACCATGCCCGGCCTAAATCAATTATTTAAAATTCTGCCTTCAGTCTCTCTCAGTGCCTTACTGGAACTCAAATATTGGTAGCAATACCTCTGTGAATTGTAATTTTTGTGGGAATCTTCCTCAGGTTTGTCAATAGCTGAGTGTGACACTGTAATATAAGAAATATATATTTGGTCTTTGCCCTCAGTTCCTGACATAGAACTCCTAAAATCCTAGTAGATAGGGGTGTTAGGTGAATTTTTTCTCATAGTTGGTCTTTGACCCCAGTTCCTAACACATAATTCCTAAGAGTGTAATTTCCTGAGTGCGAGGAGCATCTGACACAGAGCCCCTAAATCCCTTGGTATTTCCTGGGTAATAGGAGCATCTTTTGTTCTATGAGGCTCTTGGTGGGCTCCTGGATAGCCTCAGGATGGGGGCTGGTTGTCAGGGGAACCAATCTTGTGATTAGAAAGCTGGAACTTTCAGGCCGGACGTGGTGGCTCACGCCTGTAATCCCATCACTTTGGGAGGCCTAGGCGGGTGGATCACAAGGTTAGGAGATCGAGACCATCCTGGCTAACACGGTGAAACCCCGTCTCTACTAAAAATACAAAAAACTAGCCGGGCGTGGTGGCGGGTGCCTGTAGTCCCA
>NW_012102932.1:1751541-1759307 GCF_000951045.1 Mandrillus leucophaeus | reverse complement strand
GGATCCGACTCTAACTCCAGGTGGACAGTGGGAGAATTGAGGGAAATGATAGGATACCCAGCTGGTGTGTGGGGAACCCCCACCCTCAACATCTGGTGTCAGAAGCACTGAGCTGAGTGGTGAGTGCTGTGTGAACAGGAAGACACTTTGGTTTCTCCTGTCTCTTACACTGAGAAAATCAGGAATTATGGAACATCAAAGGAACATATTCTCAAGTGCTGAAATGAGTATGAATCTAGCTCCTGAGAAAAATGCAGCTTTGTCTATGCTGCACTATCCTAATGGCCAAGCTCCATGCAGGGTGGCAGGCCTTGCATGCAGGTGACAGGGCCTGACTGGCTTGCATAAGACTAAGATTACTTTAACCCTGACTTTCCCCTTTGTCTCTTCTTGTTCTTTTTCTTTTTTTTTTTTTTTGAGAGGGAGTCTCACTCTGTCACCCAGGCTGGAGTGCGGTGGCGCAATCTTGGCTCACTGCAAGCTCCGCCTCCCGGGTTCACGCCATTCTCCTGCCTCAGCCTCCCGAGTAACTGGGACTACAGGCGTCCGCCACCATGGCCGGCTAATATTTTGTATTTTTTTAGTAGAGACGGGGCTTCAACGTGTTAGCCAGGATGGTCTCGATCTCCTGACCTCGTGATCCACCCTTCTCGGCCTCCCAAAGTGCTCGGATTACAGGCGTGAGCTACCGTGCCTGGCCTGTCTCTTCTTTTTCCCATCACTTTTCTTTCCACTTCTATCAAAACAAATATTTACAATCTGACTTTCTAAGAAGATCTGCCCTCAATTAGCACAAAACACCAGGGCTGTCCTCAAAGAGGAGTTTACAATCCACCTGCTCTCAAGGGCTTGAGAGGAGGTGTCTGAGGAAGATCATCTACGCATAGATGTGGTCCATATTCTTAGTGTTTTCCACTGATTCCTAAAAGGCTAAATACATGGACCATGTTAGCTTTTTCCCTGGCAAAATCACCTACTCTGGGTTGAACATTCAAGTTGCACCATCAGCTTTTATCAAGAGATTATTATAGAAAATGACCATATTATCTAAATACATTATTTTGTATTTATTATAAGACACTGTTGGGCAGGTGCAATGGATCACATCTATAATCCCAGCATTTTGGGTGGCCGAGGAGGGAGGACCGCTCGAACCCAGGAGTTTGAGACCAGCCTGGGTAACACAGTGAGACCTCATCTCTACAAACAAATACAACATTTAGCCTGGCATGGTGGCACGTGCCTATAGTCCCAGCTGCTAGGGAGGCTGGGGTGGGAGGATTGCTTGAGCCCATGAGGTAGAGGCTGCAGTGAGTCATGATCACACCACTGCACTCCAGCCTGGGCAACAGGGCAAGATCCTGTCTAAAACAAAAAAGAAAAAAGCTAAAACATTGTTGGCAATTTGGCCATTATATTTTCTCAAAAGTTTCACGTCAGAAAACATTAATTTCAGGATAATATGAATGACTTTCTCAGAATGAGTGTTATAAAACATTATATTTTCCTGTTTTGCCCTGGCTTCCATCTAATGAACACTCCAAACATGGAGCTTCTATGATCTGCTTTTCCCTACTCTGTAGTTCTGATTTACTGCTTCTATTTCTATCACCCCTCTGCATCACTTCTTACCCTTTCCAGCAAAGAAAAGGAGGAAAGCTTAGTTAACGAAACTAAAATGCGTAACAGCTGACTCCTACACGATTAGTAATATATACTGTTTGAAAACAAATATTTCAAACAAAATGGCTATCTACTATAAAGGTTTCATTTTATGATGATGATGATTATTATTTTTTGAGATACAGTCTCTCGCTCTGTCACCCAGGCTGGAGTACAGTGGCGCGATCTTGGCTCACTGCAACCTCTGTCTCCCAGGTTCAAGTGATTCTCCTGCCTCAGCTTCCCGAGTAGCTGGGATTACAGGTGAGTGCCATCATGCCCAGCTAATTTTTGTATTATTTATTTATTTATTTATTTTGAGACAGAGTCTCACTCTGTCGCCCAGGCTGGAGTGAAGTGGCGTGATCTTGGCTCACTGCAAGCTCTGCCTCCCGGGTTCACACCATTCTCCTGCCTCAGCCCCCCATGTAGCTGGGGCTAAAGGTGTCTGCCACCATGCCCGGCTAATTTTTTGTACTTTTAGTAGAGACAGAGTTTCACCATGTTAGTCAGGATGGTCTCTATCTCCTGGCCTCGTGATCCACATGCCTCGGCCTCCCAAGTGCTGGGATTACAGGTGTAAGCCACCGTGCCCGGCCTAATTTTTGTATTTTTAGTAGAGATGGGGTTTCTCTCGGTTGGCCAGGCTGGCCTCGAACTCCTGACCTCAGGTAATCTGCCCGTCACAGTCTGCCAAAGTGCTGGGATTACAGGTGTGAGCCACCGTGCATGGCCAGGTTTCTTTTTTTCTTTTTTATTTTTTTGAGACAGTTTTGCTCCTTACCCCAGGCTGGAGTACAGTAGTACAATCTTGGCTCACCACAACCTCCACTTGCCAGGTTCAAGCGATTCTCCTGCCTCAGCCTCCCAAGTAGCTGGGACTACAGGCACCTGCCACCACACCCAGCTAATTTTTGTATTTTTAGTAGAGGCAGGGTTTCACCATGTTGGCTGGGCTAGTCTCAAACTCCTGACCTCAAATGATCCACGCACTTCAGCCTCCCAAAGTGCTGGTGTGAGCCACTGCGCCCGGCCAGGTTTCATTTTAAATATTTTCTATGATGGTGTTCCCTTAAGATCATTTTAAATATTACGATATGTGTATTAGTCTTTCTAAATTCATCTGAATATAAGAGATATTAGAATTAGAATTATAGATCTGACAGATAAGAAAATATTTAGAAATACAGTCATCCTAGAATTTTTCTACAAAACATTTAAAATTCTTATAAACTTCACTTGACTCTTTCTCAACTGATAAATGGTTTCAAATTATAATTTGAATTTTAAATTGAAGCAATATGAATTCTACAGAATACTGATAAATAAAAATTGATATCAACTAAGAGAAACTAAGATTTCTAAAAAATAACAGCTACTTTGTTTATACTGGAAGATCTACTTCATTTCTCTCATGCTATTTTAATATATTTTTTAATACATGGATATAATAATACTCAATTGATCATTAACTTTTTTTTTGAGATGGAGTCTCATCGTGCCAGTGCAGTGGCACGATCTCAGCTCACTGCAACCTCTGCCTCCTGGGTTCAAGTGATTCTCCTGCCTCAGCCTCCTAAGCAGCTGGCATTATAGGCGTGTGCTACCACACCTGGCTAATTTTTGTGTTGTTAGTAGAGATGGAGTTTTGTCATGTTGGCCAGGCTGTTCTTGAACTCCTGACCTCAGGTGATCCACCCTCCTCGGCCTCTCAAAGTGCTGGGATTACAGACGTGAGCTGCCGCACCCGGCCTGGCCATAAACTTTTGATGGGCTCATGAACCAAAACCTAAACCTAAATTTCTGCTTCATTTTTTTCTAAGAATATTTTACTAATTTGTCCAACCTAAGGTTTTTCCTGTACTCCTCAATTTCCTTCTCAGAAGCATACATTTCAATAAAGTTTAATTAGATAAATCCATTTAATGTCATGTTCCAATGACATTTTTCACATTACTTCCTTCTTGGCAGTCTCCCTTTAATCACCGAGCACTTTTATTATAAAGTTTTTGCACTAAACATGGTCTTATTCAAATGAAACAGAAGAGTACTAGAAAAGGGATATTCCTGTTATGTTATGGTTTGTAGATTCCAGTAGTTCATCTGCACATGTAATACCCAATGACTCCTCTTTTCCATAGTTGCTAAATATTTAAGTAAACCATAACCATATGTGAAGTTTCAATTATATTTGCCCACACTGGATTAAGTGTGCTTTATCAACTTGTATTATAAACAAAACAACTAAAATTACACCTACTTATTGCCATTATAATTCATAGTTACCATCCTCTTTAAGGTGCTTCCAATTCATCCATTTTGTTGCTTTTTTACACATTTTAGCCATTTGTGTCAATTGTAGTGCCTGGTCATTTTTTCTCATTAATTGTTGCTCAAATGCAATTCTGAAAGAATCTGCCATCATGTAAGCTTCTTCTTTACTCTTCTGCAAAAGTTCCAACTGGTTTTGAAAGAAAGTTTGGGAGGTGTTAGAGGCAAAACCAGAGCAATTCTTGCTGAATCAAATTAACACATGCAATCTCCCCGCCTAGCACTGGTCTATTGCCTGTGTTTGATCTAGTTTATCTGCTTACACTAATTAATACTTGCTACTTCTGCAGTAGCAATTTACTCTGATCCAGATTATCAGCAGTTTCCCTTGTGATGCCTGTCAATTGCCTGGTAATCTAACCCCTGGACCTCACTACCCCACGCAGGCCCTGTGTGTGTGTCCTGCTCAAGTCCTTGGAGAAAGGGCCCAGCATGAAAGATAGGAGGATGCCAAAGGCTGCATTTCAACTCAGCTTTGGCCATTCCAGACTACACCACTGAAAATAATGATGAATACCACCTTTCAAATACTTCTCATAGATGACCTTGACTTTGATCAATGTAATCTCATGTTTTTCTTTTTCTTTTCTTCTACTTTCTCCTTCTCCTTCTTCTTCTTTTTTTCTTTTTAACGGAGACTTGCTCTGTCACCCAGGCTGGAGTACAGTGTCACGATCTCAGCTCACTGCAACCTCCGCCTCCTGGGTTCAAGCAATTCTCCTGCCTCAGTCTCCCGAGGAGCTGGGACTACAGGCACATGTTGCCATGCCTGGCTAATTTTTTGTATTTTAGTAGAGATGGGGTTTCACTGTGTTGCCCAGGCTGGTCTTGAACTCCTGAGCTCAGGCAATCCGCCTGCCTCAGCCTCCCAAAGTGCTGGGTTTACAGGCATAAGCCACCACGCCCGGCCTTTTTTTGTTTTTGTTTTTGAGACAGGCTCTCTCACTCTGTCACCCAGGCTAGAGTGCACTGGTGTGAACATGGCTCACTGTAACTGTGACGTCTTAGGATCAAGTGATTCTCCCACCTCGGCCTCCCAAAGTGCTGGGATTACAGGCGTAACCCATTGTCCCCTCATGTTTTTCTTAATGAATGGCTACTGTCCAACTGTTGGCTTTCCTATATACTTTAAAGACTTTATTTTGGCTGGGCACGGTGGCTCATACCTGTAATCCCAGCACTTTGGGAGGCCGAGGCAGGCGGATCATGAGGTCAGGAGTTCAAGACCAGACTGGCCAACACAGTGAAAGCCCATCTCTACTAAAAATACAAAAATTAGCCGAGAGTGGTGGCAGGCGCCTGTAATCCCAGCTACTCAGGAGCCTGAGGCAGAGGATCACTTGAACCCAGGAGGCGGAGGTTGCAGTGAGCCGAGATTGCACCACTACATTCCAGCCTGGGTGAGACAGTGAGACTCCGTCTCAAAACAAAACAAACAACAACAAAAAAAAACCACTTTAATTTTTAAGAATTTAATTGTGTCCTATTTTATTCTATTTTAAGTTCTAGGATACAGGTGCAGGATGCAGGTTTGTTACCTAGGTAAACGCGTGCCATGGTGGTTTGCCACACCTAAGGACTTTAAATTCCATACCTTCAATAAAGGTAAAACATTTTAGAATTGTGGTCTATGTACTACTGTATTTATACGTAAAGATCAAATATAATGGCAGCTATCATTTGAATTAATGTTTGGGATGTTCCTGATGCTGTGCTAAACATGTTATGTCTATTTCCTCACAAAAACCATCCAAGGTAGTTATTACCCTCTACTTAACATAGTAGGAAAACTGAGACCTACCCTGTCCAAAGCCACACAGCTACTAAATGGTGGAGCAAAGATGCAAACCTAGGTCTGGCTGGTACAAAGGTTCCTTTCACTGTGCCTTGCTGCTGCTGTTCAAATACACTCCATGCTTATCTCTCCATTAATCAGTGTTGCTGATCCTAGTGATTTTAAGCATAAATGTACATTTTCCTTCTATTATATAGTAATTTTAGGGCCATGTACAGATGAGAACAATATAAATTTTAGGAATATTAATTATACACTTAGGCAAACGACTTTAGGCTTCAAATATCATGCCAAGTACTTTTTTTTTTTTTTTTTTTTTTTGAGAAGGAGTTTCGCTCTTGTTGCCTAGGCTGGAGTGCAGTGGTGCAATCTCGGCTCACTGCAACCTTTGCCTCCCCAGTTCAAGGGATTCTCCTGCCTCAGCCTCCCAAGTAGCTGGGATTACAGGTGCCTGCCAACACACTTGGCTAATTTTTTGTGTTTTTAGTAGAGACGTGGTTTCACCATGTTGGCCAGGCTGGTCTTAAACTCCTGACCTCAGGTGATCTGCCTGCCTTAGCCTCCCAAAGTGCTGGGATTACAGGCATGAGCCCCTGCACCCTGTCCCAAGTACTATTAATATTTGTATTTTGGAACCAGGTAAACAAAATCCAGTTGATAAGCTGATGCTATCACATAAAAACTAAGCATAAGTTCCATAGTCAATAACTACTAAAATGAAGTTAATTATTGCAAACATGTCCATTTATTCTGCTATTAACAGAGAAACAAAACTAAAGCTTTTGCTGTTGTGATAATGCAATACCTCTTGTTTGAGCTGAAGAAGCAGTTTCCGAGTGGACGCTGCCATTCTGGCACAAGAACAGGGGTTCCCTCCGGGCCCATGACAAAGGCAGGCTCCGAGGACTGCAAGCTTTGAATTGAAAAACATTGCTCCTGTTACTAAGTGTTGCACTGTTTTAGCTGCACACAAACACAGGGGCATTTATGCACATACCCATGCACACTACTACTCAGGCATCTGATCCAAAAAAACGGGAAAGAAAAAAAAATAGAAGAAAGCTGAGACTGGGATCTTAGAATACAAATGGAAATTAACTACAAACAACGAAAAGAATGTCATGACTTGGAACACAAAAGGGAATTTTACTTTCCTTCATCTCACTCTTAAAACCTTTAATCCTGGCACCACTCTCCTATAGGTCTGAGTCCTTGGCAGGAGTTTAGCCTAACAACAATATGGTTAACACTAACATCCACAGCACACCTTTCCTGTGACAGTGGCCCTGATGCCCGGCATTCACTACTGCCAATTTCCTCTAAGGAGAGTCATTTACTCAGAAATGCCAAGGGAATTTAAATATATCAATGAGAAAAACAGTCATCCCTCCACTCCTAAAAAAATTTTTTTAAATATGATTCATTCCTGTGTAAAAGAATAGAACTTTAGCACCATCCAAACTTATGCCAAGGATGAAGTTAAGCCCTGGAGACTGAGTCAGGCAGCATGTTTGAAATTCTGCTTCTAGATTAGAGAGTAACCCTCTTCCTTGTTGCTCTTGTTCTGTAAATGAGGAGGAGAGACCAGAGACCAGACCTTTCTGCTTCCATCACTGACCTCTGTTATAGATTAGCTGTCTTATTTTCCTATACCTAACTCAGACTAGATGACTTCCAAAAGAACCCCAGGGCTGTTACATTTTCAGTGTGGAATGTTAAATATACCTTCCCCGAAAGAAAATAATCACCTCAACTAATAAGATCTCTGTAACTATGCACTAAACCATACCATCAAAAGATGCTGAAATTCTGTTAAACTTCCCTAAACATTGTCCATATAGCCCAGCCCAAACTTCTACACTTTAGAACACCAGCTGTTTTTTGTTTTTTTTTTTTTTTGAGACAGAGTCTCGCTCTGTCACCCAGGCTGGAGTGCAGTGGCGCAATCTCGGCTCACTGCAAGCTCCACCTCCCGGGT
>NW_012102932.1:1746353-1750286 GCF_000951045.1 Mandrillus leucophaeus | reverse complement strand
CAGGCTGGTCTCGAATCCCTGACCTCAAATGATCCACCTGCCTCAGCCTCCCAAAATGCTGGGATTATAGGTATGAGCCACTGCAGCCAGCCTGTGCCATATTTATTTACTTATTTATTTATTTTTTTGAGAGGGAGTTTTGCCCTTGTTGCCCAGGCTGGAGTGCAATGGCGTGATCACGGCTCACTGCAACCTCAGTCTCCCAGGTTCAAGCAATTCTCCTGCCTCAGCCTCCCAAGTTGCTGGGATTAAAGGCATGCGCCACCACGCCAGGCTAATTTTGTATTTTTAGTGAAGACGGGGTTTCTCCATGTTGGTCAGGCTGGCTCAAACTCCTGACCTCAGGTGATCTGCCTACCTCTGCCTCCCAAAGTGCTGGGATTACAGACATGATCCACCGCGCCCGGCCCATATATTTTAAAGTTTCATATGGGCTAGGTGTGGTGGCTCACACCTGTAATCCCAGCACTTTGGGAGGCAGAGGCAGGCAGATAGCTTGAGCCCAGGAGTTCGAGACCAGCCTGGGCAACATGAGACCTTGTCTCTACAAAACAAAAGAAAAAAAAAATTAGCTGGGTATGATAGTGGTGTGCACCCATAGTCCCAGCTATTTAGGAGGCTGAGGTCAGAGGATCACTTGAGCCCAGGAGGTCTAAGCTGCAGAGAGCCATGAGTGTGCCACTGTACTCCAGCCTGAGCTACAGAGTGAGGCCCTGTCTCAAAAACAAAACCAAACCAAAAAAATAATAATAATAATAATTAAAGTTTTGTGTGGAATGTACTATAAAATTGTTATCTAAGCATCTTCCTGTTGCTGTACATTTCACATGGATGAGCTGACATAAAATATAATCCTATTTTAGAGGCTTTTCAGAGAGTAAAATTCCACTGCCTCCCTTAGTGTAAAGGCCATTTCGGAACATTCTTTCTCACATCAGCGATAACCGTGAGGCACGGGATGAGCTTTCAGTTGAGCTGAATGTACAAATGGTGGATCTGTGGCAGAAAGGTCTTTTCCCTTTTCATTTTCCTACTCCTGATAACCGCCCATGCCTAAGTTGCCAAAAGCAACCAAGACCTGGGAAGGGCCAATATAAATCATGACAGGTTTCAGCCAGGACCCCTAACTCCCAGTGCTACTTCTTACCTCAGTGCTCCCTCATCAGCTGGGTCAGGGCCCTTGGTCCTGCCTGGCTGGAGGTAAGGCTGGCCCACAGTCTACTCAAGAGTATCACAAAACACCCTGTCCCTAAACTTTCTTTAAGCTGTTTCTTGTATTTTTTTTTTTTTCTTTTTGCTATTACACTAGTTTTCCACCCATGGCAGCAGAACAGGGTGCTCAAAAGCTCAGACTGTAAGCTCAGTCTACAGGCTGCAAATCCCAGCTCCACGACACACTAGCTGTGTGACACCAGGCAAATTACTTAACCCCTCAATGCCTCTGTTACCTCATTTGTGAAGTGGGGATTATAACAGTACCCACTTTATGGGGTAGTTGTGTGGACTAAATATATCAACGTATGTAAAGCACTTAGAACATCATCTAAACTTGTTCAGGACTTTGCAGGTATTTGTTATTACTATTACCAATTTTTCCTAAGTTCTACAATAAGTGCATGGCTGCCCCCTCTCACTCTACTGCTCCATTATTTTTGTATGAGTCCCAGGCCCCTTCTGACCTCATTAGCCAAACTCCCACATTGCCAGCCATTGGCATTGCACCAGCAGATTTTTGTTCTGAACCTGGCTTTACCACAGATTGACCTTGCCACCTCAGGAAAGTAACTGAACTAATTTGAGCCTTAGTTTCCTCTTCTCTAAAATGGGGATAACACCTGCTTTGCAGCCCTCACAAGACTCCGATGAAGATCAGATATAACAATGTGTACGAAAGCACTCAAATGGTAAGCCCCGACCCAGCTGTGAGACATTACCAACACAGCTTCTGCTAGAACCGTAAAGATAAGAAATAAACGGGGCAGAAGTGGCCAGCACATGCCCTCATGTCCAAGAATGTCCTGTGTGATGGGCATGGAACCAGCAAGACTGGAAGAGCCGACCTGGGCAAACCCAGGGGCCTCTCTCACTCTCATCCTCAAATTGCTAAGTATGTGCTATCCTAGAACGTGTACACAAAGGCAATGGGGCAAAGAAAAGGAAAGTAGAAAATGTCCCTTCTGTTCAGCTTTTCCACATGCTTACCTACCTCAAGACCTGAAGCCTCTGCAAAGCCACTTTTATCACAGCACATGTTTTCCTGAGCCATCTTCTGCTGTTTGATGTCAAGCATGGCAAGGGCCTCCAAATACTGTTGATTCAAAACTAGGAAGGGCCATATGAGAAAATATTCATTATGAAGCCTAACTCCAGCCTTATCCAATCTAGTTACCCCAACATCACATACTCATTTCGTACAAGCAATACACTACCCACAAGATCTGGCTCCATTCAGAAAACCTATCTGATAGAATAGTGAGTATCATGTAAGATCATATATATATGTAATACTAGATGAGATGATGTCATTTCCATGTATGGAAAAGCATCTTAACTTCGCAACTGAAGTCGGATTCCTATTTCCTCTTGGAAACTTTGAAGGATTTTCCAAAAGGGAATGTGTAAAAGCAAATTATTCAGAGACTTTATGGTTAGTGAGAAAACTGGATGGTGAGATCTCATATATTGTATTCCTGTCAGACATACCAGCTATCCAAGCTCTATCAGGTTTTTGTTTTAGGAGTTTTCACAAGAAGATCTCAAACCAAACATTTCAAACAAGAGGGGTCCTGCTGTCTACTGGGGAGCAGAAAACAGAGGCTTTTCCCCATCACTGCAGGGTGGAATGTTAGGACAGAAGGGGAGGACTTGTGATTGTGAGCAGCTTCTCTCCTGAACTTATCTAACACAGGAGGCATCCTTATCAGCTGGAGTCCCTGGTGCTGCGAAGCACCAGCTGTGTGTGCAGACTTCAGCTGGAGGCATTTATACAACTTAGCTAAGACACAGCATAAAGTGCTGCTCTCAGCCCCAGGACCTAATTTAGAGCTTTTTTTGTCCTTTTCTTCTTTTTTTCCTTTCTTTTCTTTGTTTAAGAGACAGGGTCTTGCTCTGTCACCCAGGCTGGAGTGCAGTGGTCCAATCATAGCTCACTGCAACTTCAAACTCCTGGGCTCCAGGGATCCTCCCACCTTCACCTCTCAAGCAGCCAGGAAGTTGCAGTGAGGCGAGATTGCACCACTGCACTCCAGCCTGGGCGACAGAGCAAGACTCCCTCTCAAAAAAAAGCCAGGTGCATGCTACCATGCCTGGCTAATTTTTGTTTATTTTTTGTAGAGGAGAAGTCTTGTTATGTTGCCCAAGTTGGTCTAGGACTCCTGGCCTCAAGCAATCCTCTCCCCTTGGCCTCCCATAGCACTGGCATTACAGGCATGAGCAACAGTGCCTGGCTTGTGTTTTGTCCTCTTCAAGCCACCTCTTTTATTTCTGCTAAGAAGAAAGAACTAGCCTCTTCTCTAAGTTTTTAGGGTTGGGTGCAGGGGCTCACATCTGTGATCCCAGCACTTTTGGAGGCAAAGGTGGGAGGATTGCTTGAGCCCAGGAGTTGAGCCCTCACAAAGTGAGGCACCCCCATCTCTACAAAATTTTTTTTTTAATGTTGCACTTTGGGAGGCCGAGGCAGGCGGATCACATGAGGTCAGGAGTTCAAGACCAGCCTGGTCAACATGGTGAAACCCCGTCTCTACAAAAAGACAAAAATATTAGCTGGGCATGATGGCAGGTGCCTATAATCCCAGCTACGTGGGAGGCCAAGGTGGAAGAATCACTTGAACCCGGGAGGAGGTTGCAATGAGGTGAGATTGCACCACTGCACTCCAGCCTGGGTGACAGAGCGAGACTCCATCTAAAAAATATATATATATATATAAATATATA
>NW_012102932.1:1741724-1744539 GCF_000951045.1 Mandrillus leucophaeus | reverse complement strand
GGCTGGTCTCAAACTCCTAAACTCAAGTTATCCTCCTGCCTTGGCCTCACAAAGTTCTGGGATTACAGGCATGTATCACTGTGCCTGGCAAGAATTGTTCACCTTTTTTTTTTTTTTTTTTCAGATGGAGTCTCACTCTGTTGTCCAGGCTGGAGTGCAGAGGCACAATCTTGGGTCACTGCAACCTTCACCTCCAGAGTAAAAACGATTTGCCTGCCTCAGCTTAATGAGTAGTTGGGACTACAGGTGTGCATCACCATGCCTAGCTAATTTTTGTATTTTTGGTAGAAATTGAGTTTCATCATGTTGGCCAGGCTGGTCTTGAATTCCTGACCTCAGATGATCTGCCCACTTTGGCCTCCCAAAGTGCCAGGATTACAAGTGTGAGCTACGGCACCCAGCCAGGAATTGTTCACTTTTAAATAGTTTTATGTTGTGTGACTTTCACCTTGATAAATGTTCTTAAATTTAAAAAACCTAAATGATACATTTATTCCCTCTATTATGCTTAATGTATATTATTTCAAAATACTAGCATGTTATCTTTATTGATACATGTGCTCTTAATACAAAAATCATTACCTGCATTGTCAGACTTTAGCATTTTAATTTCTTCTGTTTTCACTTTCAAATTCTCTTTGAGGACTGCATTTTCACAGTTTAGCCTGGAAAAAAGTAGCCTTCAAATAACTAAAACATTAAAACTTCCTTGCTGAGTGAGAATATTTTTATTGCCATAATTGGAACACAAAAATCTAAATATAGTTTTTCCTACTTCAAAATAGTCTGGAATGTACATGTATCACAAAAATAAAAACAATTTAAAGGAATGTGGTAAGATTTTTTTTTTTTTCTTTGAGATGGAGTCTCACTCTTCTCATCCAGGCTGGAGTGCAGTGGCGCAATCTCAGCTCACTGAAACCTCCACCTCCTGGGTTCAAGTGATTCTCCTGCCTCAGCCTCCCAAATAGATGGGATTACAGGTGTCTGCCACCACACTCAGCTAATTTTTGTATTTTTAGTAGAGACAGGGTTTCACCATGTTGGCCAGGCTGGTCTCGAACTCCTGACTTCAAGTGATCAGCCCGCCTCAGCCTCCCAAAAGGCTGGGATTACAGTTGTGAGCCATAACGCCGAGCCAAGATTTTAAACATACTCTTTTTTTTCTTTTTGAGACAAAGTCTCGCTCTTTTACCTAGTTTGGAGTGCAGTCATGTGATTTCGGCTCACTGCAACCTCCGCCTCCCAGGTTCAAGTGATTCTCCTGCCTCAGCCTCCTGAGTAACTAGGATTACAGGCGCCTGCCACACCTGGCTAATTTTCATATTTTAGTAGAGAAGTGGTTTCACCACGTTGGCCCGGCTGATCTCAAACTCCTGACTTCAAGTGATCTGCCTGCCTCGGCCTCCCAAAGTGCTGGGATTACAGGCGTGAGCCACCGCGCCCAGCCTAAACATACTCTTAACCCTTCTTAGTTGAGACATAATCAGAACCAGAAATATTTCTAAGCCATCCATTTTGCATACTCATTCTCTTTACTTAATAACCATTTGAATATCAACTATATGCTTAGGTCACCTTCAGAAACGTATATACATAGGTCCTCATGTAAACTATGGACTTCGGGTAATAATGATGTATCAACATTGGTTATAAAAAATGTACCACTCTGGTGGGGGATGTTGTTAGTGGGGGAGGCTGTGTATATGGGAGATCCCTGTACCTTCTGCTCAATTTTGCTGTGAATCTATAACTGCTCTAAACAACAACAACAACAACAAAGTATTTCATGAAAAAAAAGATACATAGATACATAGGGTACACCTATGTTCATAGCAGCATCATGCAAAATAGCCAAAAGGTAGAGTTAACTCAAGTGTCCATCAGGAATGAATGGATAAACAAAATGGCATACATACCTAACATGGAATATTATTCAGTCTTTTCTTTTTTGGATACAAGGTCTCGCTCTGTCACCCAGGCTAGAGTGCAGTGGCCCAGTCTCAGGTCCCTGTAGCCTCTACCTCCTGGGTTCAAGCGATTCTCCTGCCTCAGTCTCCTGAGTAGCTGGGATTATAGGTGCGTGCCACCATGCCCAGCTAATTTTTGCATTTTTGGTAGAGACAGGGTTTCACCACATTGGCCAGGTTGGTCTAGAACTCCTGGCCTCCAGTAATCCACCTGCCTCAGCCTCCCAAAGTGCTGGGATTATATAGAGAGCCAAAAGCCGGAGGATCATGACAACTAGGCTATATGATCAAACAGCAAACTGTTCATCATGAATGCAGGATGTGGGCAAACTCACACCTGCAACTGTCACCAGAAGGTTTGCTGAGGGCAGTCACTCTCTGGTGCCGTGCTCCTTGAGGTTATCTACTGGAACATCTGGAGACTACTGTTCAAAGAATGCAGTTGTGCAAGCCTGCACCGAGTCAAGCAGCTGACTGACAACCACCTCCTCCCTATCTCCTTTACTCAATAAATATGAATGGCGCTAAAAGCTCAGGGCCCTTGTTCACTAGAGCAAGGAGCCCCCTGACCCCTTCTTTCAAATATACTCTTTTGTCTTTATTTTTATTCCCACATTCATCCCCCTTTGTTCAGACCAACAGGGATTGGGGCCATGATAGGATTACAGTTGTGAGCCAAGACACCCAACTGAAATGACTCACTTTAGAGTAAGTGTATAATTTAAAGTTATTAAATAAACTCATACAAACAAAAGAGTTGTTCCAAAGAAATTTCTTCTCTTTGGAGCTGATTGTCAGAACATAAAAATTTACCATCTTAACCATCTTATTTTTCATCTTTTTTT
>NW_012102932.1:1738709-1740209 GCF_000951045.1 Mandrillus leucophaeus | reverse complement strand
CACCACTGCACTCCAGCCTGGGTGACAGAGCGAGACTCCATCTAAAAAATATATATATATATATAAATATATATATATATGTATAATCTGGGCATGGTGGTGGGTGTCTGCAATCCCAGCTACTCAGGAAGTAGAGGCAGGAGAATCACTTGAACCTGGGAGGCGGCGGTCATAGTGAGCTGAGATTGTGCCACTGCACTCCAGTCTGGGTGAAAGAGTGAGATTCTATCTCAAAATAATAACAATAATAATAATAATATACTTTTTAATTAGCTGGACATGGTGGAACATGCCTGTAGTACCAGCAACTTGGGAGGCTGAGGTGGGAGGATCTCTTGAGCCCAGAAAGTGGAGGTTGCAGTGAACTGAGATTGTGTTACTGCACTCCAAACTGGGCAACAGAGCAAGACCCTGTGTGAAAATAAATAAATAAATAAAAATATGTAAAAAGTTAACATCATGTCAGACACAGTGACTCACGCCTGTAATCCCAGCACTTTGGGAGGCCAAGGTGGGTGGATCATTTGAGGTCAGGAGTTTGAGACCAGCCTGGCCAACATGGTGAAACCCTGCCTCTACTAAATATACAAAAATTAGCCAGGCATGGTGGTGGGCACCTGTAGTCCCAGCTACTCGGGAGGCTGAGGCAGGAGGATCGCTTGAACCAGGAGGTGGAGGTTGCAGTAAGCTGAGATGACACCACTGCACTCCAGCCTGGGCAACAGAGTGAGATTCCATCTCAAAAAATAAAAGGCCAGGTGCGGTGGCTCATGCCTGTAATCCCAGCACTTTGGGAGGCCGAGGCGGGCGGATCACGAGGTCAGGAGATTGAGACCGTCCTGGCCAAAATGATGAAACCTCCATCTCTACTAAAAATACAAAAATTAGCTGGGCATGGTGGCGTGCACCTGTAATCCCAGCTATTCAGGAGGCTGAGTCAGAAGAATTGCTTGAACCCAGGAGGCGGAGGTTGCAGTGAGCCGAGATTGAGCCACTGCACTCCAGCCTGGCAACAGAGTGAGACTCCGTCTCAAAAAAAAAAAAAAGTTAACATCAGGTGCTCTACCATTTTGCTTCAAGTGAAAACTAAATAAAAAGGAGAAAATGGGGAGAAATTGCTTAATGGGTATGAGATTTTACTTTGGAGTACTGGAACTGTCTGGAACTAGACAGAGGTGGTGGTTAGGCAACTTTGTGAATGCCACTGAATTGCTGATTTATTTTCTCGAGACAGAGTTTCGCTCTGTCACCCAAGCTGCAGTGCAGTGGCACAATCACGGCTCACTGCAGCCTCAATTTCCTGGGCTCCAGCAATCCTCCCACTTCAGCCTCCCAAGTAGCTGGGACTACAGGCCAGTGCCACCACATCTGGCTAATTTTGGTTTTTCTGTTATTTGTTCTTTTTTTTGTTTTTTTGTTTTTTTTTTTGAGACAGAGTCTCGCTCTGTCGCCCAGGCTGGAGTGCAGTGGCGCAATCTCAGCTCACTGCAAGCTCCGCCT
>NW_012102932.1:1721651-1738659 GCF_000951045.1 Mandrillus leucophaeus | reverse complement strand
ACTCATACAAACAAAAGAGTTGTTCCAAAGAAATTTCTTCTCTTTGGAGCTGATTGTCAGAACATAAAAATTTACCATCTTAACCATCTTATTTTCCTTTTTTTTTTTTTTTTTTTTTTTTTAAACAAGATGAGGATCTTGCTATGTCATCTAGGCTGGTTTTGAACTCCTGAACCAAAGCAGTCCTCCCACCTCATTCTCCCTAAGTGCTGAAATTACAGGTGTGAGCCATCATGCCCAGCCCCTCAAAAGATTTTGTTTGAAAACAACAAATAGTTCCAATTCTAAAATAATTCTTACAGTGTATTTTAAGATAGAGTTTATACTATTTTGGTTTTTGGTTTTTGGTTTTGTTTTATTTTTGAGACACGGACTCACTCTGTTATCCAGGCTGAAGTGCAGTGGCGCGATCATGGCTCACTGCAGCCTCCAACTCCCAGGCCCAAGTGATCTTCACACCTCAGCTTTCCACGTAGTTGGGGCTACAGGTGCAAGCCACCACACCCAGCTACTTTTTGTATTTTTGTAGAGATAGGGTTTCAACATGTTGCCTAGGCTGGTCTCAAACTCCTGGACTCAAGTGATCCTCCTGCCTCAGATTCCCAAAGTGCTGGGATTACATGTGTGAGCCACTACACCCAGCCTATGCTTTTTTTTTTTTCTTGAAGGAAAATTAACTCTAACAGAAAAATATGTGACTAGTTAGTGGATAAGCAATAAAAATTTTATAATCTTTTGCACTTGGCTCAAAGAAGAAAGCATAAATTACTTTTGAATTACATACATTTTAAAGGTTGTCAAAGAAAAATAATGGAGTAATATACAAACCTGTCATATTTTTGGATCCAAGATTCCTCTATATTTTTAAATCTATTATGATCAAATTCTATTTCCCACTGCAACGCATTTATTTCCTATGGAAAGAAAATAGTACCTTCATGGCAAATTACTACAAATAAATCATTTCAGGACATTGTGAATAGCTGAAGTAAATCATATAATCAGTTCTCAGAAATGGTTTAAAGAGAAAAAGTATTGCTCAAAAAGTATCCCTGACATTTGTAAACACATATAACATGCCTCTTTAGCACTCAAAACAACTCTGCCAAAACTCACTTAATATAGAAAAAATTTCAAATTGTTTGGCTTCAAAATTTGCTGGACTGCTACACCTAGATTTCTCAGTGCCCACCTCCGCTGAATGTAGAGACCTCAAGCAAAATCCACTTCTGGAAATCTTAGCTCAATGGCCCCATCAAAGGAGAACACACCAAGCACAGGGGACATGACCATCTAGGATGATTCCTAACTATCTTTATAGTGAAGATGAGATGGTCAGAAAGACGTATGTTCTGCCAGGCAAGGATAAGGATTAAAAAAAAAAAATTTTTTTTTTTAAAGAAAAATGGGGGCCGAGCGCGGAGGCTCAAGCCTGTAATCCCAGCACTTTGGGAGGACGAGACGGGCGGATCACGAGGTCAGGAGATCGAGACCATCCTGGCTAACACGTGAAACACCGTCTCTACTAAAAAAAATACAAAAAACTAGCTGGGCGAGGTGCCGGGCGCCTGTAGTCCCAGCTACTCGGGAGGCTGAGGCAGGAGAATGGCAGGAACCCGGGAGGCGGAGCTTGCGGTGAGCTGAGATCCGGCCACTGCACTCCAGCCCAGGCGACAGAACGAGACTCCGTCTCAAAAAAAAAAAAAAAAAAGCAGAAAAAGAAAAATGAGAAGTACCAATTTGGCAGGCCTCCTACTACCTTAACATGGGGAAATAAAAATAACCTGAATTCATTGTGCACATGACAATCTGTTTTAGATTGCAAACTCCAAAAGGGAAGACCATCAGAACTGAAGCACACCTAGCAGAGGGTATGCACAAATGACAGATCCATTAGTATGGTGAGTTTAGGGAAATTATATTTAAAGTTTATTGAATTCAATAAGTCTACACTAAAAGCACCAAATACCTTCTTCAAGGATCTGTTTTGTTCCATAGTTTTTTGAAGCACTGCCTGCGTATGACTTGTGGCTTTGCCAAGTATTGCCTAAGAAAAATAAAACTAGCATCAGTATAAATTAAATTTGTAATTACTCCTCTGTACATCATGGAGTTCTCTTTTATTTTAAGGCAATGGAAAATTTTGATGAATTGAGATAAGAATTTCACAGTGACCACCTTTTATGGAGAGTCTGATAGTTCAAAAGTCAGGAGATCTTGGTTTGGCTCTTTTCCAATGAATGTGGGAATTAATGAATGAATTCTCCACACAAAGAAAGTGTTCAGAATAGTACTACTATTCATCAGTCATAAAGTGGAAACCACTTGATATGGTTTGGCTCTGTGTCCCCACTCAAATCTCATCTTGAATTGTACTCCAATAATTCCCACATACTGTGGGAGGGATCCAGTGGGAGATAATTTGAATCAAGGGGGCAGTTTTTCCCATACTGTTCTCATGGTAGTGAATAAGTCTCATCAGATCTGATGATTTTCTCAGGGGTTCCGCTTTTGCATCTCTCTCATTTTCTCTTGCTGCTGCCAAGTATGAAGTGCCTTTCACCTCCCGCCATGATTCTGAGGCCTCCCCAGCCATGTGGAACTGTAAGTCCAATTAAACCTCTTTTTCTTCCTAGTCTTGGGTATGTCTTTATCAGGAGCATAAAAATGGACTAATACAGTAATTTGGCACCAACAGAGTGGGACATTGCTGAAAAGATACCCAAAAATGTGGAAGCTACTTTGGAACTAGGTAACAGGCAGAGATTGGGACAGTTTGGAGGGCTCAGAAGAAGACAGGAAAATGTGGGAAAGATTTCTAGAGACTTGTTGAGTGTCTTTGACAAAAACACTGATAATGATATGGACAATGAAATCCAGGCTGAGGTGGTCTCAGATGGAGATGAGGAACTTGTTGAGAACTGGAGCAAAGGTGACTCTTGTTATGCTTTAGCAAAGAGATTTGTGGCATTTTGCCCCAGCCCTAGAGATTTGTGGAACTTGAGAGAGAGGATTTAGAGTATCTGGTGGAAGAAATTTCTAAGCAGTAAAGCATTCAAGAGGTGGCTTGGGTACTGTTAAAGGTATTAGTTTTAAAAGGGAAGCAGAGCATTAAAGTTTGGAAAATTTGCACCCTGACAATGCAATAGAAAAGAAAATCCCATTTTCTAAGGATAAATTTAAGCTAGCTGCAAATATTTGCATAAGTAATGAGGAGCCAAATGTTAATCCCCAAGATAATGGGGAAAATGTCTCCAGGGCATGTCAGAGACCTTTGCAGCAGCCTCTCCCATCACAGAGCCAGAAGTCTTGGAGGAAAAAATGATTTCATGGGCAGGGCCCAGGGTCCCCGTGCTGTGTGCAGTCTAAGGACTTGGTGCCCTGCGTCCCAGCCACTCCAGCGGTGGCTGAAAGCAGCCAAGGTACAGCGTGGTCTGTGAATATAGAGGGTGCAAGCCCCAAGCCTTGGCAGCTTCCACGTGATGTTGAGCCTGTGGGTACACAGAAGTAAAGAATCGGGGCTTGGGAACCTCCACTAGATTTCAGAAGATGTATGGAAATGCCTGGATGTCCAGGCAGAAGTTTCCTGCAGGGATGGGGCTCTCATGGAGAACCTCTGCTAGGGTACTACAGAAGGGAAATGTGGGGTTGGAGCCACCACACCAAGGCCCTACTGCAGCACCGCCTAGTGGAGCTATGAGAAGAGGGCCACCGTCCTGCAGACCCCAGAATGGTAGATCCACCCATGGCTTACACAGTGCACCTGGAAAAGCCACAGACACTCAATGCCAGCCCGTGAAAGCAGCCAGGAGGGAGGCTGTACCCTGCTAAGCCACAGGGGTGGAGCTGCCCAAGGCCATGGTAACCCACCTGTTGAATCAATGTGACCTGGATGTGAGGCCTGGAGTCAAAGGAGATCATTTTGGAGCTTTAAAATTTGACTGCCCCACTGGATTTTGGACTTGCATGGGCCCTGTAACCCCTTTGTTTTGGCCAATTTCTCCCATTTGGAATGGCTATATACCTACACCCCCATTGTATCTAGGAAGTAAATAGCTTGCTTGTGATTTTACCAGCTCATAGGCAGAAGGGACTTGCCTTGTCTCAGATGAGACTTTGGACTGTGGACTTTTGGGTTAATGCTGAAATGATTTAAGACTTTGGGGGACTGTTGGGAAGGCATCATCAGTTTTGAAATGTGAGGACATGAGACTTGGAGGGGCCGAAGCAGAATTATATGGTTTGGCTCTGTGTCCTTACCCAAATCTCATCTTGAATTATACTCCCATAATTCCCATGTGTTGTGGGAAGGACCCAGTGGGAGATAATTTGGATCATGGGGGTGGTTTCCCCCATACTGTTCTCATAGTAGTAAATAAGTTTCATGAGATCTGATGGTTTTATCAGGGGTTTCCACTTTTGCATCTTCCTCATTTTCTTTTGCCACTGCCACGTAGGAAGTGCCTTTCACCTCCCGTCACGATTCTGAGGCCTTCACAGCCATGTGGAACTGTAAGTCCAATTAAACCTTTTTTCCCCCCAGTCTTGGGTATGTCTTTATCAGCAGCATGAAAATGGACTAATACACCACCCAAATGTCCATCAACTGGTGAATGCATAAGCAAAACATGGTGCATCTACACAATGGAGTATTACTTGGCAATAAAAAGGAAGAAAGTACTGATACACGCTACAACATGTATGAACCTCTAAAACATGCTAACTAAAAGAATCCCAGTGCAAAAGAATTCAGTCACATATCTTATGATTCTATTTATATTAAATAGAAAAGGCAAATCTACAAACAGAAAGTAGATTACTGGGGATGGGGTGGGAATGAGGAATGACTGCTGATGGGCACCAAGTCCCTTTTTTGGTGGTGGAAATATTCTAAAATTAGATTATAGTGATGGTGGTACAACTCTTATATCTTATATCTAGTAAAAATGAATTGTAGTGTACATTTACATGTGAATTTCATGATATATAAATTATAAAGCTCTTAAAAATATACTTACCTAAAAATCCCTTCAACTATATTAAGTTCTTCTGTTTTGGTTTTAAAACTTAAAACCATATCAACATTATTATTGGAATATGTAAGTGGTGAAAGTTTAAAAACAACTTCTTACCATGCTTTGAAGAATTTTCAATGCTTCCTCTTTACCTCTGAGTTGTCTTTGAGATGCCTCAAGTTCAGTTTTTAAAATTTCTACCTCCTGAGGACAGAAAGAAAATTAGTCTTCCTATCTGCAAGATATGCAAACCTAAAATTATCAGTTTGGCTAGTCTACATTTACCTTTGGCTCAAAGCACTTACAAATGAGGCTGAAAATTCTTCTAGACTTAGTGAGTGAACCAGACATACTAAAATTGAAAGCCTCGGCCAGGTGAGGTGGCTCACACCTGTAATCCCTGCATTTTGGGAGGCCAAGGTGGGTGGATCACCTGAGGTCAGGAGTTCACGGCCAGCCTGGCTAACATGGTGAAACCCCATTTCTACTAAACATACAAAAAATTTGCCGGGCATGGTGGCGCACGCCTGTAATCCCAGCTACTCTGGAGGCTCAGACAGGAGAATCGCTTGAACCCAGGAGGCGGAGGTTGCAGTGAGCCAAGACTGAGTCACTGCACTCCAGTCTGGGTGACAGAGCGAGACTCTGTCTCAATTTAAAAAAAAAAAAGCTGGGCATAGTGGCTCACACCTGTAAACCCAGCTACTCCAGAGGCTCTGGCATGAGAATTGCTTGAACCAGGGAGGTTTTTGAGACAGAGTCTCACTCGGTTGCCCAGGCTGGAGTGCAGTGGCATGATCTTGGCTCACTGCAACCTCCACCTCCCAGGCTCAAGTGATTCTCCTGCCTCAGCCTCCCGAGTAGCTGGGATTGCAGGCATGCACCACTACTGCCTGGATAATTTTTGTATTTTTAGTAGAGACAGGGGTTTCACTATATTGGCCAGGCTGGTCTCGAACTCCTGACCTCAAATGATCCACTGGCCTTGGCCTCCCAAAGTGCTGGGATTACAGGCGTGAGACACTGCCCCCAGCCCCAGTTGGCTTTCATGTTGTTTACATACTGAGGTTGCAGTTCCTTATGTAGGGACTCAAGGTAAGGAGGCAGCTGCCAGCCCCAATCCAATGACTAGTGTCCTTATAAATTGAGGGAAATTTGGACCCAGATTCATAGGGAGAAGTCCATGTGACAGGCAGAGGTTGGATTTCTGCAGCTACCAGCCAAGGAACACCAACGACTGCAGCAAGCATCAGAAGCTAGAAAGAGGCAAAGGACTCTCCTCTAAAGCCTTCAGAGGGAGAACGGCCTGCTGAAACTTTGGTTTCAAACTTCAGCCTCCAGAACTGAGAGCAAATAGATTTCTGTTGTTTTAAGCCACCGGTTTGTGGTACTTTGTCTCGGCAGCCGAATACAGTAGCTTTCACAGGAAGAGTCCCAAACACACACTAAGGTGGGCTTCCTATTTCCCAAAGGACAGGCACCCCTCGCAGAAACTGCAATTCCCACCAAGGCAGTGGGCTCCTCAGGCCGCTGGAGACTCTGGGCTTCTGACTTTAATGAGGTGAAATTAAGTCAGATTGTTTGAAGCCACACATACGGGGAAAGCAGGTGGAAGGAAGTGATCTTACTTTCTCAAGGAGGAGATAAGAGAAGTGGGGTGGAAAGGAGAACTGGTGGGCATGTTTACATAAGTAGCTTCTTTAAGAGATGAGGTGGATAAGAAACAGAGGAGGCCAGTTGAAAAGGATGAGCTCTCGAGTGTGGTTCAGCAAGAATATCTGGAAAGCCAAAATTTGCCTTCCCCACAGATTTAGTACCATTTAAACAAAGTATCTATCAATGGACTTTATTCACTTGAGAATTTTTTTTTTTTTTAATCAAAAGTCTCTTACTGGTCCTGCTTGCATGAGTAGCAGTGAGCAGGGGAAAAGGGAGAGGAACCAGCCAGCACAGGCAGGGGTCATCTCCACAACATTCCATTTATACACAGAACTAAACAGACAAGCACAGAGTCATTATTGCGGTTACGAGTCGGCAGCAAGGGAAGTGGGAGGAACAGGTGGGGAGTGGGGGTGTTGTTAAAAAAAATACAGGCCCCCCCAACAACTGGGGTGCCTGGGGGGAACTTGGTCTGCTTCAACCCAAGAGGAATCAGAAGCTCAAAAGCAGTTTGGGAAGGCCAGAACCATCAGGGATGCAGGGAGGAGGAAAATCCAGGCAGTGGGGGGTCTGTTTGGCAACTGGGGTGAAGGGACTGCCCTTCCCCTGCTGGGATGCCCCCAGCCCTCCTATCTGGCAGGAAGGGGGCAGCCTGCAACCCCCGAGGACAGGTGTGGGGCTGCCAGATGCTCCAGGCAGGGGGCCAGAAAGGGCTCACAAAGGCTTGCCTTCCAGGCAGATGACCACACTGCCCCCAGCTTCTCTGCCAGGGTGCAGTGGTCCTTGACCTCCTCATAGTATTTTGCTTGTAATTCTTGCTTGATCCCTGTCAGCTTCTTGTTGATGGCATCCTTGGAGCTGGTATTGATCATTTTGCTCTTAAGGGGCACAGGCTCAGGGGCCCAGAAGATAAACACCAGGTCCTCCTTCTTGCTCTCCTTGGTCCCACAGGTTGCGTCACAGAGGGCGTAGCGGCAATCCATCCTTATCTGGCAGCATCTTGACAAAGGTGGCATAGGGGTCGTCGACAGTCTGGCCCACATCGCCCACCAGGATCTCCTTGCCCTCCTCCAGGATGATGTTCTTCTTGTCCTCACTCAGGCCGAAGAGCACCGCCTTCTTACGCTTCTTCACCTCCTCTGGCATTGAAGACTTACACACCTTCATGTCGTTGAACACCTTGATGACACTATCAGAGACAGCCACACCAGAGGCCATGTTTCCGGAAGCGAAAAGGAGAGGGCACACAGAGCCGCAGAAGACGAGAGCACTGCAGCCACTGCTGGGACCCAATTAAACCGAGAATTTTTGTAGTACCTACCTCTAAAGTTTCATGAAGACATTGCCTTAATTCTTCATTTGACAATTCTGAATTTGAATCTATTTGCGGGGGAGAAAAGAATCTATTAGGGGGAAAATTTTGAATTTTTTAACTAATTAAACATAGGACATTTGTTTACAAATTACCCAATACAGGCATCCCCTAAATTGCAAAGAGAAGAAAATTCTAATAGACCACCAGGTGCGGTGGCTCACGCCTGAAATCCCAGCAATTTGGGAGGCCTAGGCGGGCAGATCACTTGATGTCATGAGTTCAAGGCCAGCTTGGTCAACATAGTGAAACCCCGTCTGTACTAAAAATACAAAAATTAGCTTGGCATGGTGGTGCCTGCCTGTAGTCCCAGCTACTTGAGAGGCTGAGACAGGAGAATCACTTGAACCCAGGAGGCGGAGGTTGCAGTGAGCGGAGATTGTGACACTGTATTCCAGCCTGGGCAACACAGTGACTCTGTTTCAAAAAAAATTTTTTAACGGACCATACTATGGTAAAAATATGAGTGTAAAGCATTTCACAAATGAAAAGACACACACTGTACTTTGGAATACAAAAAATTTTTACATAGATTCTAAGGATCGCTTGAGGCCAGGAGTTAGAAACAAGCCTAGGCAACAAGACCTCCGTCTCTACGAAATGTAAAATAAAAAATTAGCTAGACATGGTGATGTGCTGGTAGTCCCAGCTACGTGGGAAACTGAGGTGGGAGGATCACTTGAGTCCAGGAGTTCGAGGCTGCAGTGAGCTATGACTGTACCACTATCCTCCAGCTTGAGCAACAGAGCAAGACCATCTAAAAAAACAAAACAGGACTCTCAAATAAAACAGATGTTAATGAGTTGGTTAATTACTACATTCAAATAAAAATATAGAAAAACATGAATATTGGTGAGTAAAATAAAGAGATTTTGTTGTTTAGGCTTAAGCTTGAATGATGTAGTGGTATAAATATATAAGAAATAACTTTGGCTGGGCGCAGTGGCTCACGCCTATAATCCCAGCACTTTGGGAGGCCGAGGCGGATGGATCACTTGAGGTAAGGAGTTCAAGACCAGCCTGGCCAATATGGTGAAACCCCATCTCTATTAAAAATATAAAAATTAGCTGGGCGTGGTGGTGCCTGCCTGTAGTCCCAGCTACTCAAGAGAGCAAGGCAGAAGAATTGCTTGAACCCGGGAGGCAGAGGTTGCAGTGAGCCGAGATCTCACCATTAGACTCCACCTGAGCGACAGGAGAAAAAAAAAATAATAATAAAAATAATAACCTGAAGACTGGGCACGGTGGCTCACACCTGTAATCCCAGCACTTTGGGAGGCTGAGGCAGGCAGATCACCTGAGGTCAGGACTTCAAGACTAGCCTGTCTATGTGGTGAAACCCTGTCTCTACTAAAAATACAAAGTTAGTCAGGCATGGTGGTGCACACCTGTAGTCCCAGCTATTTGGGAGGCTGAAGCAGGAGAATCCTGCTTGAACCCGGGAGAGGGGGGTTACAGTGTGCCGTGATTGCGCCACTGTACTCCAACCTAGGCAACAGAGCAAGATTCTGTCTCAAAAACAAAACGAAACAAAACAAAAGGCCGGGTGCGGTGGCTCACACCTGTAATCCTAGCACTTTGGGAGGCTGAGAAGGGTGGATCATCTGAGGTCAGGAGTTCGAGACCAGCCTGGCCTACATGGTGAAACCCCATCTCTACTAACAAATACAAAAATTACGGGCATGGTGGCAGGCGCCTCTAATCCCAGCTACTCAGGAAGCTGAGGCATGAGAATCGCTTGAACCCGGGAGTCAGAGGTTGCAGTGCACTGAGATCGCACCATTGCACTCCAGCCTGGGCAACAAGAGCAAAACTCCGTCTCAAAAAAAAAAAAAAAAAAACCTAGATTTTATTTCTTTCCAAAAAGAACGACTAGAAGAGTCGTGTAACTTCAATTATTTCCTCCTTAATGTGATCAATTGAGAAGTTAAACTGAGCTTCCTAAGAGCTTCATTTTCCTTTATGCCTCAATGGCAGTAAAAAAAAAAAAAAAAAAAAAAAAATAAAAGTGGTAAATTATAAGCAAGAGAGTATAGGAAGTAAAAAAAATTTTTTTGAGAAGAATGTTCACTTTGAAAAAATATTTCTCAAAACAACTTTCTTTGCTATTGTGAAATTTCATTAACATGACAGTATCTAAGGCAAAACCTAAATCATGTTTGTACTGTGATGGATGATACAGGCTTCCAAGGAGGGACAGAATGACTCTGGGTTGGCAGTGACAAGTTCTGTTCTATTAATACTTGTGGTAGGCAGAATATTATGTCCACATGCCAATTCCCAGAAGCTGTGAACACATGGCAAAAGGAATTTGCAGATGTGATGAGATTAAGGATTTTGAGACAGGAGAGTACTCCAGATTATCCAAGTGGGTCCAGTGTACTCGTAAGAATCCTTATAAATGAAAGCGGGAGACGAGAAGGTCAATGTCAGAGTGATATGATGTGGGACAGACTCAGCCATTGTTGACTTTGTAGATGGGGAGGGGGCCATGAGCCAAGGAATGCAGTAGCCTCTGGAGCTAGAAAAGGCAAGGGAGTAGAGTCTCCCCACCGAATCTCCAGAAGGAACACACCCTGCCAACACCCTGGCTTTAGCCCAGTGAAATTTATTTGGGACTTTTTTTTCCACAGAGAGAGGGTCTTGCTTTATTGCTTAGGCTGCAGTGCTCCTGCATCAGCTTCTCAGGTAGCTGGGACTACAGGTGCACACTACTACACCTGGCTAATTTTTAAACATTTTTTCTGTGGAGTTGCGGTCTTTCTGTGTTGACCAGGCTGGTCTCGAGCTCCTGGCCTCAAGCAATTCTCCCACCTCAGCCTCCCAAAATGCTGGGATTATAGGCATCAGCTACCACACATAGCCTGTTTGGCACTTCTGACCTGCAGAACTGTAAAATAATAAATTTGTGTTGTTTTAAGCCATTAAATTTGTGGTATTTTGGAAATTATCTATTAGTGATAGGACCAACTTTGATAAAAAGAAAAGTTCATAACCCAACAAAATGGGAACTCATACTATTACTATTTAAATCTTATTTATACCCCAGTGTTTCTTCACGTTTTTTGTTTGTTTGTTTGTTTGTTTGAGATGGAGTCTTGCTCTGTTGCCCAGGTTAGAGTGCAGTGGTGTGATCTTGGCTCAATGCAACCCCCGCCTCCCAGGTTCAAGTGATTCTCCTGCCTCAGCCTCCTAAGTAGCTGGGATTACAGGCTCCTGCCACCACGCTCAGCTAATTTTTTTGTATTTTTAGTAGAGACGGGGTTTCACCATCTTGGCCAGGCTGGTCTCAAACTCCTGACCTCGTGATCCACCCACCCCGGCCTCCCAAAGTGTTGGGATTGCAGGCGTGAGCTACCATACCTGGCCTCTGCATGTTTTTATAAAGGCATCTTAGCATCATGCTCAGTTTTCAACATTTTGCTTGCAAAACAGTATCCATTCTCTATACACAATAAGGAATTGGAAGAAAAATATAAAAATAATCCCATTCTAATTTCAAGAGGGATTTTGAAGGATGGGGATGAACCCTGAGCTACCACGTATTTTTGTAAATCTGAAACCATGTTTCTTAAATCACTCTTACGTTGTTCTAATTTGTGTTTGTTCAACTTTGTGGGGAAGTTTCAGAAGAGGAAGTTTTGCAACATTGATTACAAAAGATTTAGCCAGATAACAGCTGGTGCCATGGTACAGGCATGGGCTTATCCACAGATTCCTGATCATTTTGGAGTTGTAACATTATATCACAATATGTTAAATTTTATTATTTCCATAAGGTAAGGTATAATTTCTTTTTGGTTATGATAAGTTAAGACAAATTGTTTTGACAATTTTTGAGAGTTTCATGACATCCTAAAATAACCAGAAGCATCTCTGTTCTTCCTGGAACACTCCTTTCCCAAAGATTCACTGCCTTACTCACCAATTCCAGTGCTCAGGCCAAGGTGGGAGGACTGCTTGAGGTCAGGAGTTTGAGACCAGTCTCGGTAATACAGTGAGACCTTGACTCTAGAATTTTTTTTTTTTTTGAGATGGAGTCTTGCTCTGTCACCAGGCTGGAGTGCAGTGGCATGATCTCAGCTCACTGCAACCTCCGCCTCCCAGGTTCACATGATTCTCCTGCCTCAGCCTCCTGAGTAGCTGGGATTACAGGTGCATGCTACCATGCCTGGCTAATTTTTGTATTTTTAGCAGAGATGGGGTTTCACCATGTTGGTCAGGCTGGTCTCGAACTCCTGACCTCATGATTTGCCCACCTCAGCCTCCCAAAGTGCTGGGATTACAGGCATGAGCCACGGTGCCTGGCCGAAAAAATTTCTTTTAAATTAGCCGGGTATGGTGGAACATACCTGTAGTCTCAGCTATTCAGGAGGCTGAGGCAAGAGGATTGCTTAAGCCCAGGACTTTGAGGTTGCAGTGAGCTGTGATCACCCTGCTGCACTCCACCTTGGTGACACAGTGAGACCTTCTCTTTTTATTTATTTATTTATTTTTATTTTATTTTATTTTTTGGAGACGGAGTCTCACTCTGTCGCCCAGGCTGGAGTGCAGTGGCACCATCTGGGCTCACTGCAAGCTCCACCTCCCAGGCCCACGCCATTCTCCTGCCTCAGCCTCCCGAGTAGCTGGGACCACAGGCGCCTGCCACCGCGCCCGGCTAATTTTTTGTATTTTTAGTAGAGATGGGGTTTCACCGTGTTAGCCAGGATGGTCTCGATCTCCTGACCTCGTGATCCGCTCGCCTCGGCCTCCCAAAGTGTTGGGATTACAGGCGTGAGCCACCGCGCCCGGCCGACCCTCTCTTTTTAAAAAAGAAAAAGGCCAGGCGTGGTGGCTCACGCCTGTAATCCCAGCATTTTGGGAGGCCAAGGTGGGCGTATCACTTGAGGTCAGGAGTTTGAAACCAACCTGGCCAACGTGGTAAAACCCCATTTCTACTAAAAATTAAAAAATTAGCTTGGTGTGGTGGCACGTGCTTGTAGTCCCAGCTACTTGGGAGGCTGAGGCACAAGAATTGCTTGAATCCGGGAGGCGGAGGTTGTGGTGAGCCAAAATTGTACCACTGCACTCCAGCCTGGGCGGCAAGAGTGAGACTCCACCTCAAAAATAATAAATAAATAATAAATATAAATAAAAATAAAGAAAAGAAAAGAAAAAAGAAAAAAAAGTCATCTCCTTACAGAAGCCTTCCTAACCCTGGCCTGAAATACTAGCGCCCCATTTCCCATAACCACTCACTATCCCTTCACTTACCACTGCCCAATGTTACACATCTGTTGATGTGCAGGGTTTTGGTTTTTTTTCTTTTCTTTTCTTTTTGAGACAAACTCTTTCTCTGTTGCCCAGGCTGGAATGCAGTGGTACAATTTTGGCTCACCACAACCTCCGCCTCCTGAGTTCAAGCAATTCTTGTGCCTCGGCCTCCCGAGTAGCTGGGACTACAAGCACGTGCCACCACACCCGGCTAATTCTTATATTTTTAGTAGAGATGGGGTTTACCATGTTGACCAGGCTGGTCTCAAGCTCCTGACCTCAAGTGATCCACCCGCCTTGGCCTCCCAAAGTGCTGGGATTACAGGCGTGAGCCACTGCGCCTGGCCCACAGGTTTATTTTCTATCTCCTCTATTAGAATGTGAAATCCATGACATTAGGGCCTTTGTCTATTTTGTTTACTGATATTATTCTCAGAAATTAGACCTGTGCCTGACACCTAATGATGCCCAATAAATACTTATTGACTACAAAAAAAAGTACATCACCAAAAAAAGCAAGGTTGGTAATCATTTACAGATATCATTAACAAATATATTAGATGTATAAAACTACTGTACTTCAAAGTTGTACAATATTTAGAAATATAAACATCAACTACTTTTGTACTACCACCAATCCCAAGAGATGAATAAAGATAAATTTCTAAAGACTGGGTGCGGTGGCTCGCGCCTGTAATCCCAGCACTTTGGGAGGCCAAGGCGGGCAAATCGCTTGAGGTCAGGAGTTTGAGACCAGCCTGGCCAAAATGGTGAAATCTTGCCTCTACTAAAAACAAAAATTAGCCAGGTGTAGTGGTGCGTGCCTGTAATCCCAGCTACTCCAGTGGCTGAGGCAGGAGAATTGTTTGAACCCAGGGGACAGAGGTTGCAGTGAGCCAAGATCGTGTGCCACTGCACTCCAGCCTAGGTGACAGAGCAAGACTCCGTCTAGAAAAAAAAAAAGAAAAAAATCTAAAATCCAATATGGTTATTTATTTTAGATTTTGGAAGGGTTATACCTTTGATACTATTCACAGGAGAAAGAAAGGAGAGGAAATTCAGCATTCTTACCAGTGCTACTTTGTCGTCTGTAATTGGACATTCTGGACACTTGAGGGAATGTATCTTGCAGGCTCTTATGCTTGGAATACTGAAAACTCGCTTCACTTCTTTCTTCTCCCTTTCTCGGAAATGGAGGAGGGCTAAAGTTCCTTCCATCTGATCTTTTTCTAGACCTGTGTGAAACTTCTACTTCATAAATCCCACCAGGTTTCCTTCCGAGGCCATACCCTAAATCACCTTCTGTCATGTCATCCTCTTCTGTTTCCCAGAGCTGCACGTCCGACTCACTTGATGACCTCGCCACCTTGCTCATGAGCCAAATGCCGTCTTTATCATAAGAAAAAAACGGGTTGTCTGTAGTTAAGAAGAAGAGTAGTTAGGAAACCGTCAGTAGATCCAGCAATCCCACTTCTGGGTATTTACCCAAAACTGATTTGAAATCAGTATGTCAAAGAGACGTCCGCATTCCCATGTTCACTGTAGCACTGTTTACAATAGCCAAAATATGGAACCAACCTAAGTGTCCATCAAAGAGGAATAGGTGAAGAAAATACGGTGTGTGTGTGTGTGTGTGTGTGTGTGTGTGTGTGTGTGTGTACAATGGAATACTAGTCAGCCTTGACAAAGAAGGAAATCCGGTCATTTGGGACACCATGGATGGAACTGGAAAACATTATGCAAGGTGTAACATGCCAGGCACAGAAAGACAAATGCCACATGTTCTCCCTTATGTATAAAATAAAAGACAATCAGCCAGGCGTGGTGGCTCATGCCTGTAATCCCAGCACTTTGGGAGGCCGAGGTGGGCGGATCCTGAGGGCAGGAGATCGAGACCATCATGGCTAACATGGTGAAACCCTGCCTCTACTAAAATACAAAACAATTAGCCAGGCATAGTGGCGGGTGCCTTTAGTCCCAGGTACTCAGGAGGCTGAGGCAGAAGAATGGCGTGAACCCAGGGGGCGGAGCTGACAGTGAGCCAAGATTGCGCCACTGCACTCCAGCCTGGGCGAGAGCGACACTCCATCTCAAAATAATAATAATAATAATAATAATAAAATAAAAAACAAACTCAAAGGAGAAGAAAAATGGTGGTTACCAGAGGCTGGGGGATGGGAGGAATGGGGAGATGATGGTCAAAGGGCACAAAGTCCTAGTTAGACAGAAAGAATAAGGTTTTTTCCTTTGCAATACATTACACAGCACGGTGAATATAACAAAAATGTATTGTACATTTCAAAATTGCTCATAGAATAAATTTCAAATATTCTCACCACAAAAATGATTAAGTATTTGAGATGATGGATATGTTAATCAACTTGATTTAATTATTCCACATTGATTCATAATCATAACATCACTTTGTACCCCATAAATATAGACAGCTATAATCTGTCAATTTACAATTAAAAAAACAAAAAAACCTAACAAAATGAAAAAAACCCATCAGTAAAGTCATGTGTCACTTAATGATGGGAATACATTCTGAGAAATGTGTTGTTGGGCAATTTTGTCATTGTGTGAACATCATAGAGCATACATATACAAACCTAGATAGCACAGCCTACTATACCCCTGGGCTACATGGCTTAGCCTATAGTTCCTAGTCTACAAATATGTATAGCATGTTATAGCACTGAATAGGAAATGTTGTATAGCATGTTATAGCACTGTAGGAAATCGTTACACATGGGTCAATATTTGTGTATGTAAACATACCTAAACATAGAAAAGGAACAGTAAAAATACAATAGTATCTTATGGGACTACCACTCTCTATGTGGTCTGTCACTGACTGGAACATAATTTGGTGCATAACTGTATAATAAAGCTGAATTTTTCAGGGAAAAAAGTTTCTTCCTGTAATATACAGGCATGAATATCCCAGGAATGCACTCGTACATAAATGCCCTTGCAATCCAATTGTAAGTATTTAATATTTCAGAACTCTTTTCTTTTTTAGATGGAGCTTCGCTCTTGTTGCCCAGGCTGGAGTGCAGCGGCGCAATCTTGACTCACCGCAACCTCCGCCTCCCGGGTTCAAGCGATTATCCTGCCTCGACCTCCCAAGTATCTCGAATTACAGCCATGCGCCACCATGCCCGGCTAATTTTCTATTTTTTTTTAGTAGAGATGGGGTTTCTTCATGTTGGTCAGGCTGGTCTTGAACTCCTGACCTCAGGTGATCCACCTGCCTCGGCCTCCCAAAGTGCTGGGATTACAGGCGCTCCACCGCGCCCAGCCAGGTTTTGTTTTTTCATTTGTTTGTTTGAGAGACGGGGTCTAGCCATGTTGCCCAGGCTGGTCTCCAACTCGTGGGCTCAAGTGATTCTCCCAACTCGGCCTCCGGAGTAGCTGGGATGACAGGAGTGAGGCACCACGTGGGGGTGGGGAGCAGATATACTCCATACTCAAAAAATACTTGTTTAGTAACCGAATAAAGGAAGAGAGGAATAAAGAAATAAACTGAAATACAATCATCCCAAGGAATCCAAGGGGAACTGGTTCCAGGACCCCTGTGTATTTCCTTGGATCTTCAAATTCTTAGCCAGGCTGGCTCACACTTGTAATATCAAGGCTGTGGGAGGCTGAGACTAGAGGATTGCTTGAGCTGAGGACTTTGAGACCAGCCTGGGCAACACAG
>NW_012102932.1:1719846-1721558 GCF_000951045.1 Mandrillus leucophaeus | reverse complement strand
TTTTTGAGACAGAGTCTTGCTCTGTCACCCAGGCTGGAGTGCTGTGGTACAATCTCGGCTCACTGCAACCTCCACCTCCTGGATTCAAGCAATTCTCCTGGCTCAACCTCCTGAGTAGCTGGGATTACAGGCGCGTGCCACTACACCCAGTTAATTTTTGTATTTTTAGTAGAGACGGGGTTTCACCATGTTAGTCAGGCTGGTCTCAAACTCCTGACATCATGATACACCTGCCTCAGCCTCCCAAAGTGCTGGGATTACAGGCGTGAGCCACGGCACCCGGCCCAAAATTTTTTTAAGAAATTAGCTGGTGGCACATGCCTACTCAGGAGGCTGAGGTGGGAGAATTGCTTGGGTCTGGGAGGTGAAGGCTGCAGTGAGCCATAACTGTGCCTCTACACTCCAGCTTGAGCTACAGAGCAACACTCCATCTCAAAAAACTTTTTGTTAATTTGTTAATAAAAAAGTATCATATTTGTATATTATCTAGGCACATCCTCCTGGGTACTTCATATATATTTTCAATTGTCTCTAAATTACTTATAATATCTAATACAATGCCTATACATCACTTCATTCCCGTGGATTTAACCTCGTATTCTGAGTGCTGCAAATTCATCTTTGTTTTTGGAGCACTGTGGATTTTTTTTTTCCAAATATTTTCAATCCTGGTTGCTTGAATCAACCAATGTGGAACCCACGGAGCTCCTATCCTACCTCAGGCCACCCAGACCAGGTTTGGTTAGACTGTACTTGCTTTTAGGGCAGAAAAACAAAACTGGCACGCTAGCAGGACTCCACAGCAGACACAGAGGACTTATGCCTGCTTTCTTCCCTGCAGAAAACTTCTCCTGGCAAAAATGCCTACAGATCAACTAGTATCACTCAACCCTCCCCACATGGAGACCACCCCAGTCACCTACCTGGTGACAGTGAAGCAGTTGGGAGAAGCAGAAATGCTCAACCTTGTGCCTCCAGTACAGAGTGCAGTTATGAGGGACTTTCACCACCAGGCATTTCAAAACAGCTGCTTTGCTATAGCTATTTAGAAATATTTCATCCTTCCCTCAAGGCTCATTAAAAAAAAAGTGGGGTGTGGGGGTATAAACACATCTAACATTTTTCTCTAAATATCCTGCTGTTTAAGTAGCTGCTTGCCAAAACTTCCAAAGACATTTAATCTCACTCTTGCATTTGTTGTGGAGATCTCTATTCTTCCACTATTAAAACCTTATATAGATACCAAACAAATCTGACCATGTATTAAGGAATTTCAGTCATTTTTAGGGTCAAAATGCCATACATTTTCAATGTTAAAAACAAAGACCCTTAAAAGATTTGAAGAGATATGTCATAAAAGAAGATATATGGATGGAAAGATGCTCAGCATCATTAGTCATCAGGCAATTATAACTTAAACCACAGTGAGATCCTACCTCACAGCACTGACAATTCCAAGTGCTGCTGAGGATGTGCAGTAACTGAAACTCTCATATATTGGTGATGTGAGTAAAACATGGTACAACCACTGTGGAAAACAATTTGACAGCTTCTTATAAACATGTGACCTGGCAACTGCATTCTTCAGGATTTACTCAAGAGAAATAGAACCCTATATCCATACTAAGATGTGTGCAGGAATATTCATACATCACTCAATTTGTCAAAAACTGGAAATAACTCAAGTGTCCATCTGCAGTAAAACAAAGAAA
>NW_012102932.1:1712366-1714231 GCF_000951045.1 Mandrillus leucophaeus | reverse complement strand
CCACCACACCCAGCTAATTTTCGTATTTTTAGTACAGATGGGATTTCACCATGTTGGCCAGGCTGGTCTCAAATTCCTGACCTCAGATGATCCACCTGCCTCGGCCTCCCAAAGTGCTGGGATTACAGGCGTGAGTCACCGAGCCCAGCTCAGATGTATTTTTTTCTATTCCAGTCCAGGCATACATGACTTGCCCCAAATACAATGGTAGTTAGCAGCACAGCCAGGACTAGAAACAGTATTTCTGGCTCTTTGTCCAGTCCTCTGACCACTTGGGAAAGGCTGTAGGATGAATAGATTACAGTCTGTTAACAGTCATCTCACTTTTCCACTAAAACAACTCTTTAAAAGATGACCAGTGACTTCCTCATAGATAAATCCAAGATCAAGTCTCATTCTTCAGCCTCCTCCACCTTTGCAGGAGCTGTGACACTACTGACTCACTAAGTCCAGGTCCACCTGACTCCTGAAGCCCCAAGAAATAGAGATCTGATCCTCTTCCTTCCCTGACTGCCTCATATCTGTCCTCTCAGGCTCTTTTTCTTTCTCGTGTCCCTTTTGTAAATGAGCTTCCTTCTTTTGTAAAAGAGCTTCCTCTCTTACTACTCTTAAATACACATCTCCAACTGGATATCTCGCCAGCAATCTAAGAACATCTTGCTCAAAAACAAATTCATGGCCGGGCACTGTGGCTCACGCCTATAATCCCAGCACATTGGAGGCCGAGGCGGGCGGATCATGAGGTCAGGAGTTCGAGACCAGCCTGGCCAACATAGTGAAACCCCGTCTCTACTAAAAATACAAAAATTAGCCGGGCACGGTGGTGCGTACCTGTGGTCCCAGCTACTTGGGAGGCTGAGGCAGGAGAATCGCTTGAACCAAGAAGGCAGAGGTTGCAGTGAGCCAAGATGACACCACTGCACTCCAGCCTGGGCGACAGAGCAAGACTCCATCTAAAAACAAAATTCACTATCCTCTCAGCCCCTAATCCAGGTCTCCCTCTGAGTCCTCTATTTCTGCAAATGCCTCAACCATGCTCCAAAACACTCAGGAGCAAAACTTTGGAATTGTTTTTCCTCTTTGTTCTTCACATGCCTTCAGTTGCTAGGTCTTCTACACCCACAAAAACCTCCCCAAACCATGTCATTCTTCGCACATTAATTTCACTGCCCTGGTGGAACTTGCCTTTAATTCCCCAAGGCTAGCCTGATAATTCCCTAATTGGTCTACTTCAAACCAACCTACATACTGCTGCCAAGTCAATAATATCCAAGCACAAACCGAATGACGTCTCTCTCTTGCTGTAAAACATTCCATGGCTCCCATGGCACGTATAATTAGAGTCAATGTCACCCTGTTTTCCTTTTTTAAAAAAATTTAGGCTGGGCACAGTGGCTCACGCATGTAATTCGAGCACTTTTGGAGGCTGAGGAGGGCAGATCACCTGAGGTCAGGAGTTCGTGACCAGCCTGGCCAACATGGTAAAACCTCATCTCTACTAAAAATACAAAAATTAGCCAGGTATGGCGGTGGGTGCCTTTAATCCCAGCTACTTGGAAGGCTGAGGCAGGAGAATCGCTTGAACCTGGGAGGTTGAGGTTCAATGGTGACATTGGTGCTGAGATAGCACCATTGTCTGTCGCCCACATTGGAGTTCAATGGTGCAATCTCGGCTCGCTGCAACCTCCACCTCCCGGGTTCAAGCGATTCTCCCACCTCAGCCTCCTCAGTAGCTGAGATAACAGGCGCCCACCACCACGCCCGGCTAAATTTTGTATTTTTGTAGACACAGGTTTTCACCATGTTGGCCAGGCTGATTTTCAACTCCAGACCTCAGGAGATCTGCCGACTGGTCTCCCAAAGTG
>NW_012102932.1:1710453-1712316 GCF_000951045.1 Mandrillus leucophaeus | reverse complement strand
TCTCTCTTGCTGTAAAACATTCCATGGCTCCCATGGCACGTATAATTAGAGTCAATGTCACCCTGTTTTCCTTTTTTAAAAAAATTTAGGCTGGGCACAGTGGCTCACGCATGTAATTCGAGCACTTTTGGAGGCTGAGGAGGGCAGATCACCTGAGGTCAGGAGTTCGTGACCAGCCTGGCCAACATGGTAAAACCTCATCTCTACTAAAAATACAAAAATTAGCCAGGTATGGCGGTGGGTGCCTTTAATCCCAGCTACTTGGAAGGCTGAGGCAGGAGAATCGCTTGAACCTGGGAGGTTGAGGTTCAATGGTGACATTGGTGCTGAGATAGCACCATTGTCTGTCGCCCACATTGGAGTTCAATGGTGCAATCTCGGCTCGCTGCAACCTCCACCTCCCGGGTTCAAGCGATTCTCCCACCTCAGCCTCCTCAGTAGCTGAGATAACAGGCGCCCACCACCACGCCCGGCTAAATTTTGTATTTTTGTAGACACAGGTTTTCACCATGTTGGCCAGGCTGATTTTCAACTCCAGACCTCAGGAGATCTGCCGACTGGTCTCCCAAAGTGCTGGGATTACAGGCGTGAGCCACTGTGTCCAGTCGAAACTCCGTTTCAAAAACATAAAAATGAAAATAATGTATCCAACTGAAGTGTCACCCTGTGTTCTACAACAAAGCTCCAGTTTCATCTGGCAGTACTCCCTGGATGTATCCTGTGCCTCTACATAAGAGGAACTGCACTTGCTCCCAGGGCTCCTCCCTCAGCTCAGCTTGGTCACCTGCAAGCCTCTGTTGGTGCCATTCTTCACCCCAGAAATGCTGTCTCCTCTTAGACCCACCTCAGTTCAGGACAGCACTCTCTCCAGTAGCCTTCCTGACTACTTTGGACCAGATGTGATTTCTTCCACATCTGAGTCTTCCCAGTTCTGGGAAGTTTTACTGAATCTTTTTAATAGTGCTTACTTCCTACCTGACCTAGACTGACTGTATATTCTCTTGTGCAGAGACTTTTTGTGTCTCGTTTGCTTTTGCACAACAGGTGTTCCAAAGATATCTGATAGAATCGAAAGAGAAAACCGATTCCTGCCCAGAAACCTTTGGACAGAAGAATCTACACTCAGTAGCCTGACAACTCTGCCTTAGCAAACAAGTTGGTCAAACATGCCTAACTCCCTGGCAAAGAGGAACTAACTTGAGCCCTCCCTGGTGAACAATGGCCTGCTGCACTTTGCTTTAGGATTTTGTTTCTTAACTTTTCATTTCAGAATAATTTTAGATGTACAGTAAGTTGCAAAGATAGTACTAAGAATTCCTGTACACCTTTTATCCAAATTCCTCTAATGTTAACATTTGTGTACAATTTGTCAAAATTAAGAAATTCACATGGGTACATGCTATTAACTAAACCACAGCCTTTATTATTTTTTCCACTAATGTTCTTTTTCTGTTTCAGGATCCAAACCAGGATACTGGCGCTGCAGTTTTATAAGGCTCAAAATTAACAGAAAAGAAAAAAAATAAAGGAGGTCGGGAGGGAGAGAGAGAGAAATAGGGTGTCTGAAATCTATTTCTTATTTTTTTCTTATCAGACGAGGCCACTAAACTGGCATTCAGGGAAAAGGAGCCAGTTGGGGCAGTTTGTCCACAACCTGCAGCGTTTCCACGAATATGCGCATCCCGCCCCTGCCCTGGATCCTCCCCACTCCCGGTTCCCACCTGCCAGGTCTGACCCCGGGTACCCTCTCAAAGTCCGTGGCGAGGACGGGAGCCCGGACTCCGGCTCAGTGAGCAGCGCCCTCCTACCGCCCCGGCGCCCCCGTCAGCTAGCTCACCTGGCAAGGAGCCTCCTCTCCGTGCG
>NW_012102932.1:1709363-1710403 GCF_000951045.1 Mandrillus leucophaeus | reverse complement strand
GGTGACAGAGCGAGACTCCGTCTCAAAAAAAAAAAAAAAAAAAAAAAATGCAATTCCGATATATGCAATGACTTTCCCAGACATTATGCTAACAAAAAAAGCACATACTAGGCCAGATGTGGTGGCTCCCACCTGTAATCCCAGCATTTCAGGAGGCTGAGGTAAGGATCACTTGAGGCCAGGAGTTGGAAACTAGCCTGGGCAACATAGCGAGATACCCATCACTATTTAAAACAATAAATAAATAAACAACAGCACATACTGTATGAAATACTGGCAAAACTAACGTACAATGATGGTAAACAAATTAATGGTTGCTTGGCATGGGAGAAATGACCACAAAGGGCATGAGGGAAGTTTTCTGAGGTAATGGAAAACCTCTATATCTTTACTAGAGTGGCCACTTATTAAAACTCATTAGGCTGGGTGTGGTGGTTCACGCCTGCAATCTCAGCAGTTTGGGAGGCCAAGGCGGGCAGATCACCTGAGGTCAGGAGTTCAAGACCTGCTGGTCAACATGGTGAAACCCCGTCTCTACTAAAAAATACAAAAAATTAGCCAGGTGTGGTGGTGCACGCCTGTAGTCCCAGCTATTTGGGAGGCTGAGGCAGGCGAATGGCTTGAACCCAGCAAGCGGGGTTGCAGTGAGTCGAGATTATGCCACTGCACTCCAGCCTAGGCAACAGAGTGAGACCCTGCCTCAAAAAAAAAAAAAAAAAAAGATGTAATAATACCTAGTACTTGTTGCCTGCTTTCCATGTGCTGGACAGTTTTAAGTGCCTTAGATTACTACATTTATTCTTTACAAACACTCTGCAAGATGATACCATTATTAAGTATGAAAATTAAACTGAAGCAGACAGAGACTAACACAGCCAACCAGAAGTGGAGATAGATTTTTTTTTTTTTAAGAGACAGGGTCTCAGGCTGGGCACGGTGGCTCACGTCTGTAATTCCAGCACTTTTGGAAGGTCGAGGTGGGTGGATCACAAGGTCAAGAGTTCAAGACCAGCCTGACCAATGTAGTGAAACATCGTCTC
>NW_012102932.1:1702212-1709313 GCF_000951045.1 Mandrillus leucophaeus | reverse complement strand
AAAATTAGCCGGCCGTGATGGCAGGCACCTGTAGTCTCAGCTACTCAGGAGGCTGAGGCAGGAGAATCGCTTGAACCCGGGAAGTGGAGTTCCCCATGAGCCGAGATGGCGCCACGGCACTCCAGCCTGGGTGACAGGGTGAGACTTTGTCTTAAAAAAAAAAAGAGGGCGGAGGGGAGAGAAAGGTGGATCTAAGCTGAGGTTCAGAGGTAGAGCCTGTCATTGAAAAACAGACTTTGAGGGGTGGGCTGCGTCCACTGCAAAGATGCGGCTGTCTGGCTCCGTCTGGAGGCAGGAGCCCGGAGGAGCGACCACGGAGCCATTGAGCCTGTGGATGGTGGCCTCCGTAGCCAGCAGGCCATGCTGGAGTATCTGCCAACCTGATGAAGACAAGGACGTCCCACAAGTTCCGGACAGATGTGGTCGCAAATTAATGAAGAAAGAAAAGGAGTTTTTGTTTTGTTTTGTTTGAGACAGTTTTGCTCTTGTTGCCCAGGCTGCAGTGCAATGACAGGATCTCAGCTCACTGCAACCTCTGCCTCCCGGGTTCAAGTGATTCTCCTGCCTCATCTTCTGGAGCAGCTGGGATTACAGGTATGCACCACCATGCTCAGTTAAGTTTGTATTTTTAGTAGAAAGGGGATTTCTCCATGTTGGTCAGGCTGGTCTCAAACTCCTGACCTCAGATGATTCACCCGCCTTGGCCTCCCAAAATGCTGGGATTACAGGCATGAGCCACTGTGCCCGACCAAAGGTGTCTTAAGCTTAGAAAAATGATAAAAGACATAAAAGCTGCCTAGGAGTGAGACTACTGGGTCATATGAGGCTCCTTCGGGGTGAGCAAAGGCCTGGAAATCAGCATGCAGATAAGGAAAGAAAGAGACCGTCAGTTCATGCAGTTGTCAGCTGGCTGGGGGCTACGGAGAGTCACTTGTGGAGGCACCTGGTCTTTGTCCCCCAAGTCCCAGACAAGCCAGTATCTCACCTTCAGAACTAAGATGCTTGGGAAACCAAGACCAGGAACTGTGTAATGCAAACAGCATTACCCTAGAGAAGAGGTAGCAGGAGATGACCTACAAAAAAATGGAGCAATAGCCTAGAGCAAGAAACACAGAATAAAAGAGAACTGAGATGTTACACCACCTCCTGGAAGGTCACTGGGACAAGCACATATTCAGGGGCCTCCTAACAGACTAGACTTCCAGCATCCTCAGATGGGGCTAGACACTTTTTACATAGACATTCAAGACTAGAGAAGTCAGGGACATCTAATTTATACCAAGAAATACATACACACGGACGTATGCCTGTGGAGCAGAATTCTGGAAAAGCTCACAGCCCAGAATATAATGTAGACACCCCCAGCCACAGCACCTTCCAATCCTGAGAAGAGTGCTGATTCTCCCTCTGAGCACCCATTCTCCTGCAACATCAGGGGAGAGGAGTTCGCCTAAGAATCAGACCAGTGCTTCCAAACTCAGCTCCCCACCTCTGCCTGTTGATGGCACTTGTGGGTGAAGGGGAGATGGTATGAAAAGACTCACAACAGGAGTCACCTGAACAGGGTGGGGCTTGGTGGAAACTGACATTTGTTCCAGTTGGAAGCAAATGTGGAATTTGGCATCTTGCCCTAGCATCAGACACATGAAACTCTCCAGTGTCAGGACTTTTGACAGTGACTTCAAAGCACAGCTGGGAGACCTATGTGGCCCAGGCTCTACACAGGCAGGAGCTCAGCTTCGCTCACAGCAGGATTCCTAGTGCCAAGAATACCATGGGTGCATAGCAGGTGATCAAAATAATTGTATGTGGCTGAATCAGTGAGAGGTAAGAGGACTTGAGGCCGGGCACGGTGCCTCATGACTATAATCCCAGCACTTTGGGAGGCTGAGGCGGGCGAATCACCAGGTCAGGAGATGGAGGCAATCCTGTCTAACACAGTGAAACCCCGTCGCTACTAAAAACACAAAACATTGGCATGCGCCTGAGGCATTGGCAGGGCATGGTGGCATGCGCCTGTAATCCCAGCTACTTGGGAGGCTGAGGCAAGAGAATCACTGGAACTTGCGTGACGGAGGTTGCAGTGAGCTGAGATCACACCACTGCACTCCAGCCTGGGCAACGGTGGGAGACTCTGTCTCAAAAAAAAAAAAGGTACAAAAAGAGAAAGGACTTGATCCTAGCTGCAAACTAAGAGACCTCATTAAAACCTAACATGTGAGGCCCGGCACGGTGGCTCAGACCTGTAATCCCAGCACTTTGGGAGGCTGAGGCTGGAAGATTGCTTGAGCCCAGGAGTTCAACACCAGCCTGGGCAACATAGTGAGACCCCGTCTCTTAAAAAAAAATTAGTTGGGCATAGTTATAGTCCTAGCTGCTTGGGAGGCTAAGGCAGGAGGACTGCTGGACCCCAGGAGTTTGAGGTTAGAGTGAACTATGATTGCACCACTGCAGTCCAGCCTGGGCAATGGAATGAGCCCTGTCTCTCTCTACAAAAATCATATATATATATATATATATATGTTTTAGTGTGTGTGTGTGTATGTGTGTGTGATATCAGAAAAAAAAAAAACTGTTCATCGTGAAGTAAAAAAGAGCGTGACTTTGGAGGTATATAAGCACGACATTGGGTTCAAATCAAGCTCTGACCATTACCAAACTCAGCCTCAGCGTCTCTAGCTGTGAAATGGGCTTGATTCAGTACCTACCACACAGGGCTGCTGTATGAATTAATGTTTGTGAAATATTTAGCATGATGCCTGACACATGGTTCACAGTAAGAAAGAACTATTGCTATTATTAAGTGCTTTGCTCGTTGGTTTTCACAGAGCTAACAATTTTTACTGTCTAGCTTTGTGTCTTTGAAAGATTTTTGAGGTCTAAGAATGCCCTTTTAAAACCTCAACTCTCTTGGAAGAGGTCACACTTTGAGCTTCAATAACTGCCTTTTTTTTTTTTTTTTTGAGACAGAGTTTCACTCTTGCCCAAGCTGGAGTGAAGTGGTGCGATCTCGGCTCACTGAATCCTCAGTCCCCTGGGTTCAAGCAATTCTCCTGCCTCAGCCTTCCAAGTAGCTGGGGTTATAGGCACCCACCACCACGCCTGGCTAATTTTTGTGTTTTTAGTAGAAACAGTGTTTCGCCATGTTGGCCAGACTGGTCTCAAACTCCTGACCTCAGGTGATCTGCCTGCCTCAGCCTCCCAAATTGGTAGGATTACAAGCGTGAGCCAGCGTGCCCAGCCAATAGCTGGCATTTTTGTCAATTAGTTAACAGTGTGCTGAGAGCAAGTCCCTGTAGTGAGTGTCCACGGGCATGAGCCACAGGGAATACAGTGCAAGACCTGTGGAGGTAGGAGCTGAGGATGTCAACAGGGAAAACACAGAGTACCAAAGACAAAAGTCACCCGGGATAGTTCTTTGTTAGCTACCTGGTGGCAGCCTGGACACCTAAAGTTAAGAGTTGAAGACACCTCTAATGCAAGAGGTGGATGCCCTGGAGACGTGGCTGATTCCTTCAGCCCTGCCATCATGCAGCTTTGTGACTTCCTGGAGAGCCTTACATGCAAGCAGAAAAGTCCCAGGATAAAGCAATGTGGATGTTCCACACATTTTTAAAAGAACTGGAGGGGTGGCCGGGTGCGGTGGCTCAAGCCTGTAATCCCAGCACTTTGGGAGGCCGAGACGGGCGGATCACGAGGTCAGGAGATCGAGACCATCCTGGCTAACACGGTGAAACCCCGTCTCTACTAAAAAATACAAAAAAAAAAACTAGCTGGGCGAGGTGGCGGGCGCCTGTAGTCCCAGCTACTCGGGAGGCTGAAGCAGGAGAATGGCGTGAACCCGTGAGGCGGAGCTTGCAGTGAGTTGGAATCCGGCCACTGCACTCCAGCCTGGGCGACAGAGCGAGACTCCATCTCAAAAAAAAAAAAAAAAAAAGAACTGGAGGGGTGAAGAGGACCAGCTGTCCGTACTGGGCCAGGACTGCCCTGGTTTTAACACTAAATGTCCCACATCCTGATAACCCTTAGTCCTAGGCAAATCAAACCAGTTGGTCATCTACTTGGAGGTTATCAAAGGAGGTGGGTTTTAGCAACCCCTTCCCTTTCCTGTTACATTGAGACCATGGGGTGCTATTAACTTGATTTGGTTTCTTCAAAAATGCCAGAAATTGAGCTAGTAGGTTTTCCTTGTATGTGTTAATTGAATTAGACTACAGTCTGCATGTTTACCTTATTTTCCATCATATAATGGCACCAAATATCACAATAATTTTTTAAAAATTAATGTCTTTAGTAGTGGATTACTAGGTGTTGAAATGCTTTAACATATTTATGAAAACATTTGTACAAATAATTTTATCCTCCACATGACATTTAGAAAAGTTTAGTCTGGATGAGCACGGTGGCTCACTCATGTAATCCCAGAACCGTGGGAGGCCAAGGTGAGTTGATCACCTGAGTTCAGGAGTTTGAGACCAGCCTGGCCAACATGGTGAAACCCTGTCTCTACTAAAAATACAAAAATTAGCTGGGCATTGTGGCACGCACCTGTAGTCCCAGCTACTCGGAAGGCTGAGGCAGGAGAATCGCTTGAATCACTCCGGGAGTTGGAGGTTGCAGTGAGCCAAGATTGCACCACTGCACTCCAGCCTGGGCGACAGAGTGAGACTCTGTTTCCCAAAAAAAAAAAAAAAAAAAAGAAAGAAAGAAAGATAGAAAAGAGAAGGGAAGAGAAAATAAGAAAAGGAAAGGTTTAGTCTGAAATTCCATTACTGAAAGTTCTCAGGGTTGGGGGAGGTAGGAGGCAGTATCTTTTTGCTGTTATATTTCTTATACTGGAATTCAGTGAAACTACTTCATCCTTTGTAAAATCAATAAAATCCCTGACAATTAAAAAAAAAAAAAAGAACAAAAGAAAAGCAGACTTTCAGTACTGAGAAATCAAGCAGGCATTGTAGGCCAACGGAATTCCTGGAGCGAAGGCATGGAAGTGGAAAACAACAAGAGGGAATGGCCCCGTGGGCTTAGAAAGCTACTACTGGGGACTGTTACCTATTCCTGGTGGTTTTCTGAGATGCGTGCTACCTACCTATAACCCCATGAAAACATGCTTCATCATAACTTCATTACCTTGGTGAAATAATTTTGGTTTTATTTCCTAATATCTCACAACCTTAGAATAACTGAAGGGACGTGGTAGTGGTCAAAAATCTGCTGGGTCTAAAGACCACTCTGCATTAAGGACAAAGACAAGTAATCAACACTTTCCTCGCAGTGGCAAACTTCTTTATTCTTTCTCTTCTCCAGATTCACTTATACCTTAACCACTTATGCTTTACCCACTTATACCCCAAAAGTAAACATATCTAGATATGCTGGGAAATATACGAAACTTAAAATTGAGGCTTTAAAATATCTCCTGATTATAAATAAGATCAATGCTATGTGCACATTAGATACTCAAGGATTTAAGATTATTTTAAAAGAGTAATACATAGGCTGCGCTTAGTGGCTCACGCTTGTAATCCCAGCACTTTGGGAGGCCAAGGCAGGTGGATCACAAAGTCAGGAGTCCAAGACCAGCCTAGCCAACACAGTGAAACCCCGTCTCTACTAAAAATACAAAAATTAGCTGGGCGTGGTGGCGGGTGCCTGTAATCGCAGCTACTCAGGAGGCTGAACCCAGGAGGCGGAGGTTGCAGTAAGCCAAGATGGCACCACTGCACTCCAGCCTGGGTGACAGAGCTAGATTCTGTCTCAGAAAAAAAAAAAAAAAAAAGATTGATACATTTGTAACTTTAGAGTCACTTTGCCTAATATCTATTATGTTAGAGTAGGCACATTAAATAGCTTTTGCAAACCAAAAACAATTTTTCTTCACTTAAACTCTGACAAGTATTTAAAACAGCAATCTTTACCCTAAAAATACTTCAAGGCTTGCTCCCACCTGTCCCCCCTAAAAAAAACTTTACGATAACCCTATTTTCTTTGTCAGAATTTTTCCAAAATGTAGAACTACGAAGGCATGGATATAAAATGTACTTTTGGGCCCTGTGTGGTGCTCACGCAAGTAATCCCAGCACTTTGGGAGGCTGAGGTGGATGGATCACCTGAGGTCAGGAGTTCAAGACCAGTCTGACCAACATAATGAAACCCTGTCTCTGCTACAAATACAAAATTAGCCAGGCATGGTGATAGGTGCCTGTAATCCTAGCTACTTGGGAGGCTGAGGCAGGAGAATTTGAACACGGGAGGTGGAAGTTGCAGTGAGCTAAGATCACGCCATTGCACTCCAACCTGGGTGACAGACCAAAACTCTGTCTCAAAAAAAATTAGAATAAAATAAAATTTATTTTTAAAAAACATGTGCTCAGGTAACAAAAAAAAATACGTGTACAGTGCTGCTAAACTATTACTTAACAAATATATACTGAAAGTCTTTAAAAGCTGTATGTACAATTTGAGTACGTTTCAAACCTGGTATGTTTTTAACAGCTTAATCAAGATACCATCCACATAGCACACAATTTAAAGTATGCTTTTTAGTATAATCACAAAGCTGTGCAACCATCACACTAGCAATTTTAGAACATTTTTATCCTCCCAAAAAGCAACCCCCTATCTGTTAGCAGCCATAATCGTTTCCCCTCAACTGCCTCAACCCAAGACGAGTCTTTACTGTCATCTGTGTATATTTATATATATTTGAAATTTCATACAAATCAGGGGTCCCCAGTCCCAGGGTCATAGACCGGTACCAGTCCATGGCCTGTTAAGAACTGGGCTGCAGCAGGAGGTGAGCAACTGGTGAGTGAGCATTACTGCCTGAGCTCTGCCTCCTGTCAGATCAGTGGCAGCGTTAGATTCTCATAGGAGAAAATGCTATTGTGAACTGCGCATGTGAGGGATCTAGGTTACACACTCCTTATGAGAATCTAATGCCTGATGATCTGAGGTGGAACAGTTTCATCCTGAAACCATCTCCCCGCCAAACCCCCATCCTGTCTGTGGAACAATTGTCTTCCACAAAACAGGCCCCTGGTGTCAAAAAGGTTGGAGACCACTGATATAAATAGAATTGTACAATATACGGTCTTTCGT
>NW_012102932.1:1701286-1702162 GCF_000951045.1 Mandrillus leucophaeus | reverse complement strand
ACAGCAATTCATCCTTTTTTTTTTTTTGAGATGGAGTCTTGCTCTGTCGCCCAGGCTAGAGTGCAGTGGCACGATCTCAGCTCACTGCAAACTCCACCTCCCGGGTTCAAGCAATTCTCCTGCCTCAGACTCCAGAGTAGCTGAGATTACAGGCACCCGCCACCATGCCTGGCTGATTTTTGTATTTTTAGTGGAGACAGGGTTTCACCATGTTGGCCAGGCTGGTCTCGAACTCCTGACCTCAGGTTATCTGCCCGCCTTGGCCTCCCAAAGTGCTGGGATTACAGGCATGAGGCACCGCGCCCGGCCAACAGCAATTCATCCTTAATGGGAACTTTTCAATACGTGTTGGGAATTATTCCCTCATCTTCTATGTGTTGGGAGAAATTTAAAAATAATTGGTATTAGCTCTTTTTTAAACGTTTAATAAAATTTGCTAGTGGCTCTTTTTCCTGCTCTAGGCATGTAAGACGTGCCTGCTTCTCCTTGGCCTTCTACCATGATTATAAGTTCCCTCAGGCCTCCCCAGCCTTGCTTCCTATATAACCTGTGGAACCATGAGCCAATCAAACCTCTTTTCTTTATAAATTTTAAAAAAAATCGCTAGGTGTGGTGGCTCACACCTGTAATCCCAGCACTTTGGGAGGCCAAGGCGGGTGGATCACCTGAGGTTGGGAGTTCAAGATCAGCCTGGCCAACATGGTAAAACCCCGTCTCTACTAAAAATGGAAAAAATTAGCTGTGTGTGGTGGCGAGAGCCTGTACCCAGCTACTCGGGAGTCTGAGGCAGGAGAATTGCTTGAACCTGGGAGGCAGAGGTTGCAGTGAGCTGAGATGGTGCCATTGCACTCCAGCCTGGGCAACAAGAGTGAAACT
>NW_012102932.1:1697022-1699791 GCF_000951045.1 Mandrillus leucophaeus | reverse complement strand
GATTCTCCTGCCTCAGCCTCCTGAGTAGCTGGGATTACAGGCATGCGTCACCACATCTGGCTAATTTTGTATTTTTAGTAGAGATGGGGTTCTCCATGTTGGTCAGGCTGGTCTCAAACTCCTGACCTCAGGTGATCCGCCCACCCCGGTCTCCCAAAGTGCTGAGATTACAGGTGTGAGCCACAGCAACCAGTCAATACTGTATTATTTTTGTGGCCAAATAATATTTAATTTTATGGACATACCACAATTAACTTATACCATTCAGGCTGGCTGTGGTGGCTCACGCCTGTAATCCCAGCACTTTGGGAGGCCGAGACAGGCAGATCATGGGGTCAAGAGTTTGAGACCATCCTGGCTAACACAGTGAAACCCCATCTCCACTAAAAATACAAAAATTAGCTGGGTGTGGACGAGTGCCTGTAGTCCCAGCTACTCAGGAGACTGAGGTAGAAGAATCGCTTGAACCCGGGAGGCGGAGCTTGCAGTGAGCTGAGATCATGCCACTGCACTCCAGACTGGGCGACAGAGTGAGACTCTGTCTCAAAAAAAAAAGAATTGTACCATTCATCGGTTGATGAACATTTGGATTGTTTCCAATTTGGGGCAATTATGAATAATGCTATAAACAGTCATGGACAAGTTTTTGTATAGGTGTATGTTTTCATTTCTCATGGGTATAGAACTAGGAGTGAAATTGCTGGGCCGTATAGTACTCTATATTTAAAACATTTTGAGGAACTGCCAAGTGGTTTTTCAAAGTGGCTGCACCATTGCATATTAACACTAGTTATGTATAAGGGTTCCAGTTTATCCACATCTTCACCAACACCTGTTATTGTTTGTCTTTTTGCTTTTAGTCATTCTAGTGGGTGTGAAACAATCTCTCATGATGGTTTTAATTTGCATTTCCCTAATTACTAATGATGTTGAGCATCTTTTATGTGCTTATTGGCAATTTGCATATCTTCTTTGAAGAAATGTCCATTACATTTCATTGTCCATTTTTCTATAAGTTTATTTATCTTTTTATGATTTAGTTGTAAGAGTTCTTACTACTACTAGATTCTAATCAGATATAATTTGCAAATATTTTCTACCATTCTGTAGGTCGTCTCGTCACAGTCTTAATGGTGTCTGTTGAAGCACAAAAGTTTTTAAATTTTGATGAAGTCTGATTTGTCTGTTTTCTTCGTTAGTTGCTTATGCTTTTGGTGTCATACCTAAGAAGGCTTTGCCTCACAAAGGCTGATGAAGGTTTACTCCTATGTGTTCTTCTAAGAGTTTATTGTTTTAGCTGTTACATTTAGATCTGTGATCCTTTAGAGTTACTTTTTCTGTATGTGTGAGGACAGGAATCATCTTTATTCTTTTTCTTTTTTTTGAGAGTTTTGCTCTGGTTGCCCAGGCAGGAGTGCAGTGGTGCACTCTCGGCTCACCACAACCTCCGCCCCCCCGGGTTCAAGCCATTCTCCTGCCTCAGCCTCACGAGTAGCTGGAATTACAGGTATGTGTCACCATGCCCAGCTAATTTTGTATTTTTAGTAGAGACAGAGTTTCTCCATGTTGGTCAGGCTAGTCTTGAACTCCCGACCTCAGGTGATCCGCCTGCCTCAGCCTCCTAAAGTGCTGGGATTACAGGCGTGAGCCACCGCACCCCGCGTCATCTTTATTCTTTTGTGTGTAGTTATCCAATTGTTTCAGCACTATTTGTTTAAAAGATTGTTCTTTCATAGCATTAGGAAAAATACCTAATGTAGATGATGGGTTGATGGGTGCAGCAAACCACCATGGCACATGTATGCCTATGTAACAAACCTGCACGTTCTGCACATGTATCCCGAAACTTAAAGTATAATTAAAAAAAAAAAAGACATACAAAAAACAAAAACAAAACAAAACAAATGAACAAAAAATATTGTTCTTTCTATATTCCGTTGTTTTGACAAGCTTATGAATTTTTTTTTTTTTTTTTTTGAGACAGAGTCTCACTCTGTCACCTAGGCTGGAGTGCAGTGGCGTGATCTCAGCTCACTGCAAGCTCTGCCTCCCGGATTCACGCCATTGTCCTGCCTCAGCCTCCCGAGCGGCTGGGACTACAGGCGCCTGCCACCATGCCCGGCTAGTGTTTTGTATTTTTTTTTTTAGTAGAGATGGGGTTTCACCATGTGAGCCAGGATGGTCTCCATCTCCTGACCTCGTGATCTGCCCACTTCGGCCTCCCAAAGTGCTGGGATTACAGGCGTGAGCCACCGTACCCGGCCTGGCTTATGAAAATTAATTGGTCATAAATATAAGGGCTTATTTTTGGTCTCTTAATCATATTCCATTCATCTATATGTCTATTCTTATGCCAGTACTACCTTGTCTTAATGGGGCGTTAGTAGTAAGTTTGAAAATCAAGTAATGTGAGTCCTGCAACTTTGTTTTGGCAGTTCTGAGTCCCTTGAATTTCCATATGTGTTTTAGGATTAGCTTGTCAGTTTCTACAAGGAAGCCAGCTGGGAATTATGATATGGATTGTGCTAATACTATACATCAATTGGCAAGTATTGCCATTTTAGCAATATTAAGTTTTCTGATCCATGAAGATGGGATAGCTTTCTTTTTTGTGTGTGAGATGGATTCTTGCTCTGTTGCCCATGCTGGAGTGCAGTGGTGCAATCTTGGCTCAGTGCAACCTCTGCCTCCTGGGTTCAAGCAATTCTCCTGCCTCAGCCTCCTGAGTAGGTGGGATTACAGGCATGCACCACCACGTTCAGCTAATTT
>NW_012102932.1:1693275-1695347 GCF_000951045.1 Mandrillus leucophaeus | reverse complement strand
CTGAGGCAGGAGAATTGCTTGAACCTGGGAGGCAGAGGTTGCAGTGAGCTGAGATGGTGCCATTGCACTCCAGCCTGGGCAACAAGAGTGAAACTCCATCTAAAATAATAATAATAATCATCAATTAATTAATTTAAGAAAATCACTAGTGAAGCCATCTGTGCCTGGACTTTTCTGTGTAGGAAGTTTTAAAATTACCAATTTATTATCTTTTCTTGTTATAGGTCTATTCATAATTTGTGTTTCTTCTTGAATCAGTTTCAGAAGTTTGTGAATTTCTAGGAATGTGTCCATTTAATATAAATTATCTAATTTGTTGGCATACAGTTTATAGTTTTCCTTTATAATCCATTTGATTTCTGTCAGTAGGCAAAGCCCTTCTCTTCTCTTTTTTGTTAATCTAGATTAAGGTTTGCCAATGTTGTTGATTTTTAAAAATCAAGTTGTTTTCTTATTATTTTGATAATTCTGTACATATTCTAGATACATATCTGATATCAGATATTCATTTTGCATTTTCTCCAATCTGTGGTTTGTGCTTTCATTTTCTCTTTTTGAAAATTTGTAGACATGGAGTCTTGCTGTGTTGCCCAGGCTGGCATGCAGTAGCTATTCGCAGGCACAGTCATACCTGACTACAATCTTCAACTCCTGGGCTCAAGTGATCCTCTTACCTCAGCCTCCCTAGTAGCTGGGAGTAGTTGGGACTAGGGTGAGCACCACTGCCCTGGATCTTTGTGCTTTCATTTTCTTTTTTTTTTTTTTTGAGACAGAGTCTCGCTCTGTCCCCGGGCTGGAGTGCAGTGGCCGGATCTCAGCTCCTGCAAGCTCCGCCTCCCGGATTCACGCCATTCTCCTGCTTCAGCCTCCCGAGTAGCTGGGACTACAGGCGCCCTCCACCATGCCCGGCTAGTTTTTTTTGTATTTTTTAGTAGAGACGGTGTTTCACCCTGTTAGCCAGGATGGTCTCGATCTCCTGACCTCGTGATCCGCCCGTCTCGGCCTTCCAAAGTGCTGGGATTACAGGCTTGAACCACTGTGGCCGGCTGTGCTTTCATTTTCTTAACGTTGTCTTTTGAAGAGAGAAAGAGTTATGAATTTTGCTGAAGTCCTGTGTATCAATCCCTTTATGATTTGTGCTTTTTATGTCCTATCAGAAAAATCTTTGCCTAATCCAAGGCACTAAAATTTTTCACTTTTTGAAAGATTATTCTTTCCCCCATTGATTTGCCTTTGGACTTCCATCAAAAATTGCCACAGGGCTCAGTGGCTGTCGCCAGTAACCCTAACACTTTGGGAAGCTGAGGCAGGAGGACTGATTGAGGCCAGGAGTTCCCGACCAGGCTGGACAATGTGGTGAAACCTCGTCTCTACACAAAATTCAAAAATTAGCCAGGTGTACTGGTGAGTGCCTGTAGTTCCAGCTACTTGGAGGTTGAGGTGGGAGGATCACCTGAGCCTGGGGAGATTGAGGCTGCAGTGAGCAAACAGCATGCCATGGCATTCCAGCATGGGAGACAGAGCAAGACCCTGTCTCAAAATAAAAGGCCCATCAACTACTCTCAGGTTCGTGGGGGAAAAAGAAAAAACTTTAAAAAGAAAACATTAGAAAAAAAATGTGCCCATATATGTGGATTTCTTTGTTTCTTTTTTCTTTCTTTCTTTCTTTTTTTTTTTAAGACAGGGTCTGTCTCTGTTGCCCAGGCTGGAGTGCAGTGGTGCAATCTCAGCTCACTGCAGCCTTGAGTTTCTGGGTGTAAGTGCTTCTCCCACTTCAGTCTCCTGAGTTGCTGGGATTACAGCCATATGCCACCACACTCAGCTGATTTTTGTTGGGTTTTCTTTCTTTTTTTCTTTGCGATGGAGTCTCGCTCTATTGCCCACATTGTAGTGCAGTGGCACGAATCACTGGCCTAATTTTTGTATCTTTTGTACAGACAAGGTTTCACTAACTACTTGGGAGGCTGAGGTCGGAGGATCCCTTGAGCCCAGGAGGTGAAGGCTGCAGTGAGCTATGATGGCGCCACTGCACTCCAGCCTGGGTGACACAGCAAGAGCCTGTCTCAAAAAAA
>NW_012102932.1:1692717-1693225 GCF_000951045.1 Mandrillus leucophaeus | reverse complement strand
AAAAAACTTTAAAAAGAAAACATTAGAAAAAAAAAAAAAAAAGAGTCTACTAAATGGTAAGTTTGCGTACAATTTGCCTTTGAGAATTTGCTCAATCAACAGATATACTTGCTCATATGCATGACTGCATATGCATTAGGGAACACAACTTAGTGGGTGAAAGCCTGCCTAAGATAGAACCCTGAAGCTAATACGTTTTAGCTATTATCTTGGATAAGCCACTTAACTCATCTGTGCCTTGGTTCCTGTAATGGAAATAATAATGCCTACCTCAGGGAGTGGTCATGTGGATAAAGAATTCACTTTCGAAATGTGTTTAGAAGTTTGTGGCATAGTAATATATTTACTCTTTATTATTCTTGCATCATTGTAATAGTAAAAACCTGGAAACAACCTAAATGTTCATCAGTAGAGAACTGATGAAATCAAACTTGGCATGTCTTTTTTTTGAGACAGTTTCGCTCTGTCACCCAGGCTGGAGTGCAGTGGCCGGATCTCAGCTCCTGCA
>NW_012102932.1:1683264-1690877 GCF_000951045.1 Mandrillus leucophaeus | reverse complement strand
AAAAAGGCCGGGTGCGGTGGCTCACACCTGTAATCCCAGCACTTAGGGAGGCTGAGGTGGGCGGATCACGAGGTCAGGAGATTGAGACCATCCTGCCTAACATGGTGAAACCCCATCTCTACTAAAAATACAAAAACTAGCCGGGCTTGGTGGCGGGCGCCTGTAGTCCCAGCTACTTGGGAGGTTGAGGCAGGAGAATGGCGTGAACCCAGGAGCTTGCAGTGAGCCGAGATTGTGCCACTGCACTCCAACCTGGGCAACAGAGCAAGACTCTGTCTCAAAAAAAAAAAAAAAAAATATGGGAGCAGGCAGTCATGGTGTTCTCGATACTGGAGGGCCTACTTGACCCATCACCAGAAGGTGTTGCTGCTTTGTAATCAGGTGCTGCACCACCTCAAGCCACGGTGCATCCAGAGATAAATAATGGTTTATTTTGTCTGTTTGATGAGAGCCTGGTTTGAAGAGCATAGGAAAAAAAAAGGATATGATGGAGGTACCCCGCTGCTGAGGGAGGCAGAGGAATGCCGGTATCGTCAGCATTCAGAGCCACTCTCTTCCCTGACTCTCTGGGGGTACTTCCTATGAGAGATACGAGTGATATGCTACAAGTCTCTGGAGTGCTGCTTAGATGACTGGAATCCTTCTGAGAAGGCAATGTACCCTGATTACTTAGCCAAGAGAGAGCAGTGGAAGAAACTGCAGAGGGAAAGCCGGGAGTGAGAGGTTAAGCAGCTGCAGGAGGAAATCCTACCTGGTGGTCTACGACTGAAGTTTTGCCCCCTGTGGTGGTATACTGTGACCAGACCCCGGGAGTGGCCCATGTAGAGACAGAGACCTCACCCTGTCATACCTGCAAGTGAAGTAAGTTACAGAACATACACACACTTACCCTAATAAAAATCGTTACAATGGTAAAAATCAACAAAGATAGATGGTAACAAGTGTTGGCAAGAATGTGAAGAAACTGAGTCCCTAATACATTGATGGTGGGAATATAAAATGCCGCGACCACTTTGGAAACCAGTTTGGCATTTCCTCAAAAAGTTAAACATGGTTGCCCTATGACCCAGCAATTCCCCTCCCAGGTATATGTCTAAGAAAACTGAAAACATACATTCACATGGATTCTTGTACATGAATGCTCACAGTATGCTACTGTTATGTATTCAACTTCACAACACCCAAAGTGGATACAACCCAATTGTGCAAGTGATCGAAAACATAAGCAAAATGTGGTATATGCATATAATGGAATATTATTCAACCATAAAAAGGAATGAGATATTGGTACATGCTACAAGTTAAATGAACCTTGAAAACATTACGCTAAGTGAAAGAAATTGGACACAAAACGCCACATATTGTATAATCCCATTTATATGAAATATCCAGAATATGCAAATCCAGAGACAGAAAGTAGACTAGTGACTGCAGGAGGATGAGGAGGAAAGAATAGCAAGTGACTGCTAAAGGGTACAGGATTTCCCTTTATCATCACTGCTTCCCCCACAGGGGTGACAGTTACATAACCTTGTTAATAAGCTAAAAATCAATGGATTATAAATTTCATTTATGTTTATTTTTAGTGTCTAAGGTCTCACTATGTTGCCCAGGTTAGTCTTGAATTCCTGCCTCAAGCGGTTCTCCACCTCAGCCTCCCCAGTTGCTGGGAGTACAGGCATAAGCCACCATACTGGGTTCTGATTATATACTTCAAAATAGTCAATTTTATTGTATGATAGGTATATCTCAACTAAAAAAAAGAATAGGGAGAGCTGTACTGAGATGATATAATCTCCAAATATATTAAGTGAAAAAAGAAAGGTACAGAATAGTGTGCACAATATACTATTATATTCTTTTAAAAATGTACACACATATATATACACTGTGCAGGCATAAAACCTCTAAAAAGACATGGGAAACCGGTAACATTATTTCCTAAAAGGAAGGAACCTGGGGTGCCTGGGGATAGGGTGGTCCGGAAGGGAGACCTAACTTTTCAGCGTGCTTTTTTGTACCTTTTGAACTTTGTATCGAGTACAACACTTAACTTTTTTTCTAATTTAAAGAAAGAGAAAAGGAATACTCTGTTGCTTTTTCTTTAGTTTTATTTGAAGAGATCATCTGCATTTTTTTCTGTAATAAACTTAAAAGATATCCACCCATTTTGTTAGATTTATTTATTCTTTAGCAATTTAAGTATTAAAATCACAGGTTTTGTCTCAATCCTTAATAATACTATATTCATTATATTTCAGATGTTTAGCTTTCTCATGGAGAAAAAGAAACACAGGCATAAACCTATATACTATCCACCTGCTGGTCCTGCAACATGATTTTAATCAAGTGTTACTGATACTTGAACAATTTCTATGATGTCAGCAGAGATATCAACAAGAGTGACTATAAAGTAGCTAGCCTTATAAGTCAAGAGTTATGATCTTTGATCCACTGCTCAATCCATTTCAAGATCTGATCTACATTATTTTCTAGCTCTTCTGGTTTATTACTGGGCAGCTGATGCACGATTTCTTCCTTGTAGGATGCTGTGGCTTCTTCATAAAGAACTTGAAAAATCTCACACTGAATATTGTCTGTTAGTTTCTTCTCATTATAACCCCTAGAAGGCAGGGAGGTTAAGCAAACAAAAAGCAAAATAAATGGCATTAACTGGAGTTTTAGAAACATACCAGAAACTGGACACTTTTCAATACGTGAAAAATTACAGAAATGGTCTCTTCACCTAGAGAGGAATGACTGGTACCTGTTTATATGACAGTTTCTTGACACTAGGGTTAAACTAAAGATCACGAGACCAGCATTTAGGTTTGAATTTTTCTGCTCACAATTTGTCAGCTACTCAATAAATTCCCAGTGAATTAGTAAATTAGCAAAACTCTCATAACCAAATATTCAATTCATATCAGCCAAAAAGTAGAAACAACCCAAATGTCCACAACCTGATAAATGTATTTAAAAATGATATATCCATACAATGGAATATTATTTGGCAATAAAAAGAAATGAAGTACTGGTATATGCTACAATACGAATGAACCTTGAAAACAAACTAATTGACAGGAGATAGGCATAAAAGTCCACATCCTGTATGATTTCATTTATATGAAATGTCTAGTACAGACAAATCCATAAAGATAGAAAGTAGATTATTGGTTGCCTAGGGCTGGGGAACTGAGGGTAAATGGGGAGTGACTACTACTGGGTATGGGGTTTCTTTTTGGGGTGACAAAATTTTTCTTTTTTTTTTGAGACAGAATCTCGCTCTGTCACCCAGGCTGGAGTGCACTGGAGTGATCTTGGCTCGCTGCAACCTCCGCCTCCTGGGTTCAAGCAATTCTCCTGCTTCAGTCTCCTCAGTAGCTGGGATTACAGGAACGCGCCACCATGCCCAGCTAATTTTTGTATTCTTAGTAGAGACAGGGTTTCACCATGTTGGTCAGTCTGGTCTCCAGCTCCTGACCTCATAATCCGCCCAACTCAGCCTCCCAAAGTGCTGGAATTATAGGCGTGAGCCACCGTGCCTGGCCCCAAGAGTCTCTAAAATTGGTTGTGGTAATGACTGTACAACTTTTTGATATGCAAAAAAAAACCACAAATGAGCAACTGATATATACACTTACTATGTACCCACAAAACTGGAAAAAAAACCTGAATTATGTACTTTAAATGGGTGAATGTAAATTACATTTCAATAAAGAGGATATTTTTGTTTTTAGGTTGCTTTTGAGACAGGGTCTTGCTTTGGCACCAGGCTGGAGTACAGTGGTGCAATCACAGCTCACAGCAGCCTCAACCTCCCAGGCTCAAGCATTCCTCCCACATCAGCCTCCAAAGTAGCTGGGACCACAGGTGCATGCCACTACACTTGGCTAAATTTTTTATGTTTTTTTTGTAGAGACCAGGATCTTGCTATGTTGCCCAGGCTGGTCTCAAACTCCTAGGCTCAAGCAATCACCTTGCCTCAGCCTCCCAAATTGCTGGGATTACAGGTGTGAGGTATGAGCCATCCTGCCTCCCCCTCACCACCCAACCATGCCCAGCCTAAAGCTGTTACTTTTTTATAACCTTTTCAATAGTTAAAAATACTAACTAGCTCTCTCATAGTTTTTTCATACCTTAGTCATACTTGGTATGACTTGGCTATATATGTAAAACAGTAATCTTTAAATCAAAATTTTAAATTGTCTTGATTGAAAAAAAGCATATGTACCATATAGTCCCCATTACTTCTCTGCCCCAAAACTTTTAATGGCTTTTCACTGCCTAAAAAAAAGTTTTAGGTCTAGCTCCAATTTTACTTTTTCTATGTGTATATTTGGTGCCATACTAGTCTGTGCAAGGATTTACAAGTATCCCAAACAAGAGTGGTTAGTCAGAGTTGACTATAATCAGTGAAAACCACGAATTCTGACCGTGACCTTAAGCAAAATTCTGGAGCTTTCCTTTCTGAGATTGCCCTCTAATTTCTCTAGGATCCCCATACTCCCACAGCTTTGATCAAAAGACACTGGGGAAAAAAGACTTTCCTGAAAGTTTCTCTTTACTGGTTCTTCCGCATTAAATCTGATGCTCTATTTGTGGGTTTAACTTGGGTATCTGTTAAAGACTGTGAGATGCTGGTTTATTTTATTAGTTTTTCATAAGCTTTCCTATTCCTGATGCAGGGATAATTTGAGTGGGTAGTGTTCAGTCAGTAAGCAAAGAATATGTTAGGGGCTTGACTGTTTTCCTAGCAAAGGTTTACATCAAAAAAAAAAAAAAAAAAAAAAAGGCATGGCTAAATAGGGTCTCGCTCTGTTGCCCAGGCTGGAGTGCTGTAGCGCGATCTCAGCTCACTGCAAGCTCTGCGCCCCCTGCCGCCGCCCGCTGACTTCACACCATTCTCCTGCCTCAGCCTCCCGAGTAGCACCCACCACCACGCCCAGCTAATTTTGTTTTGTATTTTTAGTAGAGATGGGATTTCACCATGTTAGCCAGGATGGTCTTGAACTCCTGACCTCATGATCCGCCCACCTTGGCCTCCCAAAGTGTTGGGATTACAGGCCTGAGCCACCGCGCCTGGCCGGCTAGATTGGATTTCTACACAGTACATTTTACTCAATCAGACTGTCAGTTGAGATATCAATTTACTCAAAAAGTACTGCCCATATTTTAAAGCAGTCATATTTTCAAACAAAACCCTTTATTAGCTGGGTGCTATGACTCACACCTGTAACCCCAGCACTTTGGGAGGCCAAGGTGGGCAGATTGCTTGAGCCCAGGAGTTCGAGACCAGCGTGGGCAACATGGCGAGACTCCATCTCTACAAAAAATATAAAAATTAGCCAGGCATAGTAGCATGTGCCTGTGGTCTCAGTTAGTCACGAGGATGAGGCACGAGAATTGCTTGAACCAGGGAGGTGGAGGTTGCAGTGAGCCGAGATCACACCACTGCCCTCCAGCGTGGGTGACAGAGCAAGACTCTGTCTCAAAACAACAATAAAAAAACCCAAAAAACAAAAACCCTTTATCATGGTACTACTGGCCAATTTCAGGAATCTGAATAAAAGTTAATATTATGCTTTAAGAATCTGATGTTTCTCCTTTCTTACCTTGTTTCAAGTCTTTCGTACAATACATTGGTATCTGTTCTCAGCACAAAAACTATATGAAACCAGCGTTCAGGGAAGAAATCACAACCATGGTAATCAACAATAACTCCACCTTCTCTCATTTGGTTATCTAACTCATCAACTACCTGCAAGAAAAGTTAAAAAAATAAAATGCTTCTTAAGAAAACTGAAGTCAACTTTCCTATGAAATTCAACAAATGCATACTTTGTGAAAAAGTCATACTTACTCTGTCTTCATCTAAAATGGGACAATCATACTCTTCATCATAGCCATCATACAACTGCTCTAAAAGAGATTGAGAATTGCTTGTTGAAATAATATTTTCTAAGTAACTTTAAGTAATTTTCAATTAATTCTAGACTTTAGGAAAGGAAATGTATCATCAATTATTCTTTCAGATACAAGGATACAAATAAATGTCATATAGACACCAAATACAAAGGAGTCATACTAACTGATAAATTGGAATTTTGTCTAGAGGGAAACTTGGATAGCAATATCTCTGAAACTGCTTTAAATATCAAAACTGAAACCAACTAAAAAGAGTGAATAGCCGACTTCAGAATTTGTGGGGTTATTAGAAGAGGACTACACTATTTTTGTTGAACTACAGATTGGTGGAAAGAGGAAATACCTGAACAGATACAAACACACTCACATACATTTAAAAGCAGGTTAATGTATCAAAAGCAGTAACAGGCCAGGTGTGGTGGCTTCGTGTTTGTAATCCCAGCATTTTGGCAGTATGTGGTAGGAGGATCTCTTGAGCCCAGGAGTTCAAGACAGCCTGGGCAACATGTTGAGACCCTGTCTCTACAAAAAAAAAAAAAAAAAAAAAATAGCCAGGCATGGTGGTGCACACCTGTAGTCCCAGTTACTTGGGAGGCTGAGGTGGGAGGATTGCTTAAGGCGGAGGTTACAATGAGCTGAGATCACACCACTGTACTCCAGGCTGGGCGACAGAGTGGGACCCTGTCTCGAGGAAAAAAAAAAAAAAAAAAAAAGGAAGAAAAAAGCAGCAACAGATTCTTGATTTCAGAAATGAACCCTCTGTCACTGAGCTCACATCCTCAATGGGGACTGAGAAGGGTCAGGACCCAGATGCTTCTGAACAGTATCTTTACTTCTAGATTTCCAGCATCCCAAACTGCCATTCCTCATAAGAGTCAAATAGTCTTATTTCAGAAGACAAAACAAAAATAACGTTCAAAGTTACAAGGGAGGCAAATTTAAATTTAACAGAACTTTCCAATAAATCACAGCTAGCTTTCAAAATAAGCTTTCTTTCAGGAGGTAAGACACACCCCATCTTACCCTTAGCCCCGGCCCCTAGGAGGTATTAATCTAAGGCAGGCTTAGATCATCCACTCACCATCTCTGAGAGCATGTTACATAGCAGTCTTCCCACCTCTTTCCCCTTAATATTTTGGTACAGGTTGAAATGAGGTTAAAGTGAACATAAATTCTGAAGGGACACAGGAGTAGTCTGATGGTCACTGGGGGGCACAGAAGCAGTTGTAACTCCTTGTCTTGCCTGGAGGGTCTGTGGACTGATTCTGGGCACATAAACCACCTTTCTAGCACCCTAGTGTGGCCTCTGCCTCCTTGGGCTATTGCTCACCTACCAGAAACTCTATCAACCTAAACAATTAAACTGTCTTGGTGTGAAGAAAACTGGTTAACATTTTAGAAAACAATCTAAATCCTTACTTTATACTACAAACTCCAGATGGAGCTACAAAGGAATGATTCATTTGAGTTTGTTGTTGTTTTTTTTTTTTTTTTGAGACGGAGTCTTGCTGTGTTACCCAGGCTGGAGTGCAGTGGCCTGCAAGCTCCACCTCCCGGGTTCACGCCATTCTCCTGCCTCAGCCTCCGAGTAGCTGGGACTACAGGCGCGCACCACCACGCCCGGCTAACTTTTTGTATTTTTAGTAGAGACGGGGTTTCACCGTGTTAGCCAGGATGGTCTCGAT
>NW_012102932.1:1680504-1681294 GCF_000951045.1 Mandrillus leucophaeus | reverse complement strand
GTGGCGCGATCTCCGCTCACTGCAAGCTCCGCCTCCCGGGTTCACGTCGTTCTCCTGCCTCAGCCTCCCTAGTAGCTGGGACTACAGGTGCCCGCAACCGCACCCGGCTATTTTTTTATATTTTTAGTAGAGACGGGGTTCCACCGTGTTAGCCAGGATGGTCTCAATCTCCTGACCTTGTGATCTGCCTGCCTCGGCCTCCCAAAGTCAAGTCTTTATTTGTATATGGACAGGGTCTCAGTCTGTGGCCCAGGCTGGAGTGCAGCGGCACAATCACAGCTCACTGCAGCCTCGACCTCCTGGGCGCAAGTGATCCTCCCATCTCAGCCTCCCGTGTAGTTGGGACTACAGGCGTGTGCCGCCACACTTGGCTAATTGTTCCGTTCTTTGTAGAGGTGAATTTTTATATTTTTTATAGAGACGAGGTCTCCTTATGTTGTCCAAGCTGGTCTTGAACTCCTGGGCTCAAGTAATCCTTCTGCCTCGGCCTCCCAAAGTGCTGAGATTACAGGTGTGAGCCACCATGCCCAGACAGGATTAAAGTCTTTATACTAATGCTGAAGTGCAGAATTTCTTAAATCATGTTAATACATCATTCATTCATTCATTCATTTATTTTTGAGACAGTCTCGCTCTGTCGCCCAGGCTGGAGTGTAGTGGTGCAATCTTGGCTCACTGCAACCTCTGCCTCCTGGGCTCAAGTGATTCTCCTGCCTCAGCCTCAGCCTCCCAAGTAGCTGGAATTACAGGTGTGTGCCATCATGCTTGGCTAATTTTTTTTTTTTTTTTT
>NW_012102932.1:1679291-1680454 GCF_000951045.1 Mandrillus leucophaeus | reverse complement strand
TGTATTTTTAGTAGAGACGGGGTTTCACCGTGTTAGCCAGGATGGTCTCGATCTCCTGACCTCGTGATCCGCCCGCCTCGGCCTCCCAAAGTGCTGAGATTACAGGCTTGAGCCACCCACGCCCGGCCATTTGAGTTTGTTGAGTGGCAGAAGAAATAAAGACTGATCCAGTCATTTAAAATGTTGACTCTCTGTTCCTTGAGAAATAATAAAATTCTAAGAAAAGTAACAGAATGGGAGAAATAACAAAGGACTGAAACGTAGATAATATAAAAGACCTTAAAACCAAAATAACAATAAATTGCTCAATAAACAAGAAAATAATTCACACAAGATGAAAAAGTAGAAAAAAATCAGTAAACACACATGAAAAGATATTGAACTTTCCTAGCTATTAAAGAGATGCAAATTAAAATGAGTCTGTATTTATGCCTGTTATATGTTCAATTCATTCAGAAATTTACACTACCATTTAATTTCTAATTGGATAAAATTAGAAAAAAATAAAAAATGCCGAATAAGAAAATAGTTAAATCTTGATTTACCAACTTTATAAATTATGTAATTAATTTTGTAATAATTATGTAATTAAAATTAAATATGTATTATAGTTAATATAGTTTTTAAAACCATGTAGTATAGACTAGACAGCAACATAAATGCTCACATATACAAGTGTAAAACATAAAAAGCAGAATTCAAAGTTGTCTTTACTAGGGACAAAGATTAGAAGAAAAAAGATTTGGAGTATTTTTCCATATACTATTTTTACAATATTGTATTTTTTTTAACAGTACCACAAAATCTAAGAATACCTATAGCTGATTCTGTACTATGTGGTAATCTTGAATAGATAAACATGGAGGTTCCTTTATATTTTAAATCTTTGCCTTTTAAAAGATGGCTCTGGCCGGGCGCGGTGGCTCATGCCTGTAATTCCAGCACTTTGTGAGGCTGAGGCGGGTGGATCACCCAAGGTCAAGAGTTGAGACCAGCCTGGCCAACATGGTGAAACCCCGTCTCTACTAAAAATACAAAAGTTAGCCAGGCGTGGTGGCGGGCGCCTGTAATCCCAGCTATTTGGGAGGCTGAGGCAGAATTGCTTGAACCCGGGAGGCGGAGGTTGCAGTGAGCCGAAATCATGCCACTGCACTCCAGCCTGG
>NW_012102932.1:1673461-1678146 GCF_000951045.1 Mandrillus leucophaeus | reverse complement strand
CCTGGCTAATTATTTGTATTTTTAGTAGAGACGGGGTTTCACCGTGTCAGCCAGGATGGTCTCGATCTGCTGACCTTGTGATCCGCCTGCCTCAGCCTCCCAAAGTGCTGGGATTACAGGCGAGAGCCACCTCGCCCAGCCAATTTTTAAAATAGAGATGGAGTTTCACCATTGTGACCAGGCTGGGTTCAAACTCCTGACCTCAAATGATCCGCCCGCCTCAGCCTCCCAAAGTGTTGGGATTACAGGCGTGAGCTACTGCGCCCAGCCATGTTAATGTATTTTAATAAAATAGTGTAATCTAAACTTTTACTTTTTTATTTTTGAGACAGGGTTTCACTTTGTCACCCAAGCTGGAGTGCAGTGGCACGATTTCAGCTCACTGCAGCCTCAGCCTCCTGGGTTCAGGTGATCCTCCTGTCTCAGTTCCCCCCAGTATTTGGGACTACAGGTGTGTCCCACCATGTCTGGCTAATTTTTGTACTTTTTGTAGAGACACGGCCTCACCATGTTGCTCAGGCTGAATCAAACTCCTAAGTTCAAGCAATCTGCCCGCCTTGGCCTTCTAAAGTGCTGGGACTGAGGCATGAAGCCTGGCTGTAATCCAAACTTTTAAACACTCATTCCAAAAAACATTTATCAAACACCATATACTAGTGACCTAAGGGATAATGAGCACATAATTTATGAAGTGAGCAAGTAGACAAATAATCCTTCCCTCAAAGAGTTTAAAATAAAATGGGAGAGGACAGACAAGGCACCTGGAAATACAATATTTTAATGTTACGGTTCATGGTGATATGGGAGCAATAAGGATGGGCACCTAACATAAACTTGGGATATTAAGGGAGGCTTCCTGGAGGAAGTGACCTCTAAGCATAGACTTGCAGTAGATACATTAAAAAAAAAAAACACTAGGGAAGACTCTTCTAAATAGAGAAAACAAGATATTCAAAGGTAGAGACTAGGAAGGAGCAGGCCCTTTCAAGTGAGGGAAAGTCAGAACAATGAGAAAATAAGTGGTAAGGGGTCAGGTAAGCTGAGGCCAGATCAAAAAGGGCCTTGAAGGCTGCATGAAGGAGTTTAGACTTTATCCCAAGGCCAAGGAAAATCATTAAAGGATTTTCAGCATTAAATGACATGATGAATTCCAAATTCAAAAAAATAATTTTTTTTGTTTTTAATGCAGAATGAGTTGGAAGGAACCAAATCCAGAAGCAGGGACTTCTTATCAAGTCTACCACAGATTTTTAGGTAAGTGATGATTGTAGCCTGTACCAGAGAAATGAACGGATCCTAAACTTCATTTCAAATTTCAAAAAAAGAATAAATTTTATGCTACTTTAGAAAGTTTCAATTGGAAGCCAAATTTATACTTGCCTATACATAGGATCTGAAGCAAAGATCAAAAAGGTTGATTTGCTTAAATGACTGAGAAATTAGAAAATTAAATCAATTTTCTAAAGAAAGTTTTGCGGTTAAAATTCTAGGTACAGATATATTACTTTCTAAAAAAAATCAACTGTGGGGCCAGAGTTAAAAAGCTTAGCATGGCAGTTTGCGCTTATAATCCCAGCACTTTCAGAGGTCAAGGTGGGAGGATCGCTTGAGCCTAGGAATTCGAGATCACCCTGGATAACACAGCAACACCTGACCTCTACCAAAAGAAAAAAAAATTAGCCCAGCATGGTGGTGCCAGCCTATAGTCCCAGCTACTCTGGAGGTTGAGGTGGGAGGACTGCTTGAGGTTGGAGTGAGCCAGGATTGCACCACTGTATTCCAGTTAGGGTGACATTGATTCCCTGTCTCAAAAAAAACCCTTATTTTTTTTAAATTTTTTAATTTTTTTTTATTTTGAGACAGAGTTTCACTCGTCACCCAGGCTGGAGTGCAATGGCATGATCCTGGTTCACTGCAACCTCCATCTCCTGGGTTCAAGCGATTCTCCCGCCTCAGCCTCCCAAGTAGCTGGGATTACAGGCGCTCGCCACCAAGCCTGGCTAATTTTTGTATGTTTAGTGATGGGGTTTCACCATGTTGGCCAGGCTGGTCTTGAACTCCTGACCTCAGGTGATTCGCCTGCCTCAGCCTCCCAAAATGCTGGGTTTACAGGCGTGAGCCACTGCACCAGGCCCCACAAAAAAAAATTTTTAAAGCTCATTCTTACCTTAAAAAACCTTCCCAGCTGCTGCTGTTTGTCAAACTGTAAAATCATGACATTGTTTAACTGCCATCCTAGAACTTATATACACTCAAGTGAAAGCTGTTCTTTAATCATATTGGAATGCTAGTTATTTTGATACTGCTGCCAATACTTAAAATTTTTATTTTCGTATTTCTTCTTTTTGAAACATATTCACCACATTTACCTCAACTCAACAAGAAGCTGGTAACTCTAAAGCAATTAGAACAAGACATTAACTGGTTTAAAGTGATTGGGTGCCTTTAAAATACCTGTTTTTGGCTGGGCGCGGTGGCTCACGCCTGTAATCCCAGCACTTTGGGAGGCCGAGGCAGGCGGATCACGAGGTCAGGAGATCGAGACCATCCTGGCTAACACGGTGAAACCCCGTCTCTACTAAAAATACAAAAAATAGCTGGGTGTGGTGGCGGGTGCCTGTAGTCCCAGCTACTCAGGAGGCTGAGGCAGGAGAATGGCATGAACCCAGGAGACGGAGCTTGCAGTGAGCTGAGATCTCGCCACTGCACTCCAGCCTGGGCGACAGAGCGAGACTCCGTCTCAAAAAAATAAAATAAAATAAAATAAAATAAAATAAAGTACCTGTTTTTTTATGCAAAAAGAAAAGGGCAATTAATTCTGCATAGTGAAGTTAGAAAGCTAAAGATATGACATTGGAGTTGGGCCGCTAAGGAGTTGCAAGGACGATAAGGGAACCTATAGATAAAGAGAACAGCATGCATAAATACTCGAGGTGGAAAATTCCTAGTGTGTGAGAACAGGGTATGATGGCTACACTGAAGGGGACACAGGGGAATGGCTGCAGGTAAACTGTGGCCATTTTATAAAGAATCTGCGATATTTCCTTAAGGAGGATGGACTATGTGAGTAAAAAATTCAAATCATGTCATTCTCCTTCCCTGCTTTTAAGAAAATGATAGTGTAGAAGAGGGAGGAAAGAGTTACTGAAGAGGTCAAATAAGAGATTCTAGGTAGGATTCTAGGCATAGCACCAGTGGTCTTGATGAAATAGGGGTACTGTAGGGATGTGTTGGAGAAACCATCAAGATTTAAAGGCCAAGTGGATCTTTGTGAGAGAGTGAATGTGTATTTATATGCTTGGGAGGTAGAAATCAGAGTGGGCAAGTACAGTCAAGGATGACGTCAGAGCATGTGCTTTAAACATGTTACTTTAGAGGTGTAAACATCTGGGAACTATCCACATGGTTATGTCTAATAGGTGTCTAGAAATTGGGCTGTTTTAATTGTAAATTTAAGTCATCAGCACAAGGGAGTGAATAGCCCTGAATGAGTGAGATTACTAGTGGGAGGGGCAGAATCACAATATGGCTGCAATGAAATCACGGGGGAAATGAGTGGAAGGGGAAGGATCAGAGGCAAAGATGGGGAGAGAGCAGTGTCAAAGAGGCCAATAGAGGAGTTAGTTTCCAAGGCTTCCAGCGGAAGTTGATAAGGGGAGAGAAAAATGGGATTCAGAAAAGGATAGAACAGGGATCAGCATTTTTTTTTTTTCTGTAAAGGGCCAGATCATAAATACCTCACACTTTGCAAGCCAGTCTTTAGCTCAGAAGTCATACAAAAACAACAGTAGCTTGCCAACCCCTAGGTTAAAAGATGTATCAAGATCCTAAGTGTTCAAAGCCAAGCTATGCTTTACAGTTTCTACTGGAAATGGATCCAATGTCAATAAACTACTTTGTCTAGACCTATGGGTATCCTGCAGTTAGGAAGAGGCTGAAGACTGAAAAACTGCTGCCAGGAAAATTAAGGATGCTAGTAAGAGTATAAAAATGATTGTATATAGGAAAGGATGTCAAATGAGGAGGAGTCTTGAGACTGGGAGAATAGGGGTAAGAGAAGCATTCTTATAGTCATACCACAGGAAGACTTATGGTTTTGGTTTTTGTTTTTGAGATGGAGTCTTGCTCTGTCATCCAGGCTGGAGTGCAGTGGTGTGATCTCAGCTCACTGCAAGCTCTGTCTCCCAAGTAGCTGGGACTACAGGCGCCCGCCACCAAACCCAGCTAATTTTTTGTATTTTTAGTAGAGATGGGGGTTCACCATGTTAGCCAGGATGGTCTCAACCTCCTGACCTCGTGATCTGCCCACCTCGGCCTCTCAAAGTGCTAAGATTACAGGCTTGAGCCACCGCGCCCAGCCCACAGTAAGACTCCTAATAGTTTTCTTTTTTTTTTTTTTTTTTGAGATGGAATCTCTCTGTCACCCAGGCTGGAGTACAGTGATGTGATCTCAGCTCACTGCAACCTCTGCCTCCCAGATTCAAGTGCTTCTCCCACCTCAGCCTCCCGAGTAGCTGGGATTACAGGCGCCCTCAGCAACTGACTGAATTTTTTTTTTTTTTTTTTTGAGACGGAGTCTCGCTCTATCTTGCTTAGGCTGGAGTGCAGTGGTGTGATCTCAGGTCACTGCAGCCTCTGCCTCACAGGTTCAAGTGATTCTCCTGTCTCAGCCTCCCGAGTAGCTG
>NW_012102932.1:1651221-1673411 GCF_000951045.1 Mandrillus leucophaeus | reverse complement strand
TATCAAGATCCTAAGTGTTCAAAGCCAAGCTATGCTTTACAGTTTCTACTGGAAATGGATCCAATGTCAATAAACTACTTTGTCTAGACCTATGGGTATCCTGCAGTTAGGAAGAGGCTGAAGACTGAAAAACTGCTGCCAGGAAAATTAAGGATGCTAGTAAGAGTATAAAAATGATTGTATATAGGAAAGGATGTCAAATGAGGAGGAGTCTTGAGACTGGGAGAATAGGGGTAAGAGAAGCATTCTTATAGTCATACCACAGTAAGACTTATGGTTTTGGTTTTTGTTTTTGAGATGGAGTCTTGCTCTGTCATCCAGGCTGGAGTGCAGTGGTGTGATCTCAGCTCACTGCAAGCTCTGTCTCCCAAGTAGCTGGGACTACAGGCGCCCGCCACCAAACCCAGCTAATTTTTTGTATTTTTAGTAGAGATGGGGGTTCACCATGTTAGCCAGGATGGTCTCAACCTCCTGACCTCGTGATCTGCCCACCTCGGCCTCTCAAAGTGCTAAGATTACAGGCTTGAGCCACCGCGCCCAGCCCACAGTAAGACTCCTAATAGTTTTCTTTTTTTTTTTTTTTTTTTGAGATGGAATCTCTCTGTCACCCAGGCTGGAGTACAGTGATGTGATCTCAGCTCACTGCAACCTCTGCCTCCCAGATTCAAGTGCTTCTCCCACCTCAGCCTCCCGAGTAGCTGGGATTACAGGCGCCCTCAGCAACTGACTGAATTTTTTTTTTTTTTTTTTTGAGACGGAGTCTCGCTCTATCTTGCTTAGGCTGGAGTGCAGTGGTGTGATCTCAGGTCACTGCAGCCTCTGCCTCACAGGTTCAAGTGATTCTCCTGTCTCAGCCTCCCGAGTAGCTGGGATTACAGGGGCCCACCACCATACCTGGCTAATTTTTTGTATTTTTAGTTGAGATGGGGTTTTACCATGTTGGACAGGCTGGTCTTGAACTCCTGACCTTTAGGTGATCCACCCGCTTCGGCCTCCCAAAGTGCTGGGATTACAGGCATGAGCCACCGTGCTAGGCCAAAGTGCTGGAATTTACAGGCATGAGCCACCATGCCCGGCCAGTTTTCTTCAACTTATTTCCCCACCTAATTTTTTTTTTGCCTTGGTTTTGGAAATAAAGATGACCTCTCTCAATTACTACTGCAATTCCACATGATCACTACGATGATACTAAACTTTCAGAAATATGTTTAAAACTAGGGTTTTTTTAAAGCCTTGTTTCTTTTTTTCTGACTTTAGTGAGCATCAGAATAAGCCTCATTTCTTTACAGCAAGGTTTCTCAACCTTGTTACTAATGACATTTTGAGTCTGGTAATTGTTATTAGGGGAGACAGGGAACTGTCCTGTGAACTATAGGATCTTTAGTAGAATCCTTGGTCACTCATCACTAGATGCTAGTAGTAAACCTGGCCATCACCTCCCCCTCCATGTGACAACCCAAAACGTCTTCACACATTGCTATACCCCCAAAGGGCAAAAATTACCTAGTTGAGAATCACTGCATTATAGATGATTGCCTGGTTTCCCTTAAAATATATCACCACTTGAAACAAAAATGAGGTTGGCTGCCTCAGAATATTTCCAGATATATTCAAACAAGATTTGGATTAAAAAATCTGGGATGTCAAACTTTAGTACCTCATCAGGCCAGGCGCGATGGCTAACATGGGTAATCCCAGCACTTTTGGGAGGCCACAGTGGGAGGATCACTTGAGCCTGGGAATTAGAGACCAGTCTGGGCAACACAGTGAGGCCTTGTGTCTGTAGTCCCAGCTACTGGGGAAGCTGAAGTGGGAGGATCACTTGAGCCCCAGAGGCTGAGGTTGCAGTGAAGGGAAATTATGCCATTGCACTCCAGCCTGGGCCACAGAGCAAGACCCTGTCTCAAACAAACAAACAAAAAAACCCCACAAAGTACCTCCATCAAACTCCATGTCAAGTCAGACCACAAATCTTTTATCTGGCATTATAGGTGGGAAAAAAAAACCCACACTTTTCCTTTAAGACTTAGATCCCATTTCATGAAATAATCTCCCTAGTAACAAAGAGAATGGTTGGGACTATACACAACTGACTAAAATGGTGTTGAGTACTCGAGGTACAGAGGCTCTTGTCTGTAATCTCAGCACTTTGGGAGGCTAATGCAGAAGGATCACTTGAGCCAAGGAGTAAACCAGCCTGGGGAACAATGCTAGATCCTGTCTCTGCAAAAAAAATTTTAAATTAGCCAGGCAGGATGGTGTGTGCCTGTAGTCCCAGCTACAAGGGAGGCTGAGGCAGGATGATCACTTGAGCCCAGGAGTTCAAGGATGGATCAGGCCACCACACTCCAGCCTGGGCAACAGAGCAAGACTGTCTTAACCAAATGAAATGGTGTGAGTACTGGTAGGAGAGGACCTAAAGAAGAGGAAGACAAGTGCCTTACACTGGATTGTCCTTGGTCTAGTGTTACCATTGCTCTCAATGCTATTAATGCTCCAATTAGTTTAGAAGTGTTAAATTAAGTGTAAGTAACATTAGAATGCATAAATAAAATTGACTATTATGTGACTCAGAAATCACTTGTCAAAATGGTGGTGTTCAACAATGAGGAACAAAACCAGATTTCATAGATATAAAACATAAAGGCTGGGCTGGGCACAGTGGCTCATACCTGTAATCCCAGCACTTTGGGAGGCCAAGGCGGGTGGATCACGAGGTCAGGAGATTGAGACCATCCTGGCTAACACGGTGAAATCCCATCTCTACTAAAAATACAAAAACTAGGCCGGGCGCGGTGGCTCAAGCCTGTAATCCCAGCACTTTGGGAGGCCGAGACGGGTGGATCATGAGGTCAGGAGATTGAGACCATCCTGGCTAACACGGTGAAACCCCATCTCTACTAAAAATACAAAAACTTAGCTGGGCATGGTAGTAGGCACCTGTAGTCCAAGCTACTAGGGAGGTTGAGGCAAGAGAATGGCATGAACCCGGGAGGTGGAGCTTGCAGTGAACTGAGATTGCACCACTGCACTCCAGCCTGGGCAACAGAGTGAGACTGTCTCAAAAAAAAGAAAGAAAGGCCAGGTGCGGTAGCTCACACCTGTAATCCCAGTACTTTGGGAGGCCGAGGTGGGCAGATTACTTGAGGCCAGGAGTTCAAGACCAGCCTGGACAACATGGCAAACGCCCAGCTCTACTAAAAATATAAAAATGAGCCAGGTGTGGTGGTGCACACCTGTAATTCCAGCTACTGGAATTACTGGGAGGCTGAGGTGTCAAGATCGCTGGAACCTAGGACATGGAGGTTGCAGTGAGCTGAGATTGTGCCACTGCACTCCAGCCTGGGCAACAGAATGAGATTCTGTCTCAGGAAATAAAATAAAATGAAATGGAAAATGAGTATTTGTATGATAGCAAATAAAGATCTAGGTTTCAGAAACTATAACCTTGATAAATTGATGTTCTTTTGGACAAAAAAATTTTAAAAATTAAAGAAATATAGATAAACTATAACGTAATTATCAGCCCTGGATCAAAAGTGAACATGATACTGGCTTATAGTATCAGGAATATGAAAAACAAAGATGCTCAAAATTAACCTGCAAAAAGAGACACTGATAAATTTTTTTTTAAAAAGTGGAGATATACTGGGAGACACTAAGGGTCCTTAATATAACCAAAGGGACAGAAAAATGGGACCTAGGAAGTTGGACAATTGAGGAAGATAATCAAAGCAGGTTAAGAATTCACTATGAATAAAAATCCTGACCAACTGGTCTCTCCAAAGAGGAGTCATGGTTATACTTCAGCAACTGAGAGAACAGATCACAAGAGTGACGTACACCAGAGATCATACTGTGATCTATATATCTGAAGACACTTGAGGTGACATTCTAGTGGTCAACAATAGACTACAGTACTGCAAGTTGCTGCAACTGTCAACTGGTACTCCTCTTGGTGACAACAGGGAGAAAATTACTTTTAAAAACATAACTGCCAAAGCACCAACAATCAAAGTAATGAATGACAACTTTATTTTTCTTACACTTTTAAGGCTGATGAAAAACCTTCATTTCAATCGAAAAGTATGGTAACTGTATTTACTCATTAAATATTATTAAAGTTTTCTAAAACACAACTTGAAAACATCCAGCATGCATGTTTAATATCAGTACAATGACTTCAAGACCAAGTATACATGTTACATGCAGCAAAGCTAGATTACAAATTATCATAGTCATCGTCATCATCATCGTCATCATCATCATCTTCACGTTTTCTTTTCAATGCATTTGATGATTCATTGGCAGTATTTTGTGATGACACCATATTAGTGGTAATAAGAATGTTTTTGGACCCAATTAATGATGGATTAATCAAAACATTCTGAACTGCTGAGGTTGCAGGAATTGAAGCTTTTACAGCTGGAGACTGCGAAGTAGGCATCTGCACTGTAAACCTTTGACCTGTGAGGGACATAGGAGTCCCTACTTTAGTTGAAACAGACATGGTCTGTGGGGTTGGTGTGCCTAGCGTGGGAGTACTTGGTCTGCTAGTAACTGAACCAACACTTAACCGCGGGACTGTTATTCTTCCCGCAGAAGTTGATGCCTTTTTCTGTAGAGATTTCAGCCTATAGTTTGGAGCTGTTAAGCAATATCTATCAGGCGGCAACCTAGGACCTGAATATGGCTTGATCAGTGGCAAAGGGGTTTGATTTCTTTGCCTTGCGATATCTAATAAAAAATCTCTTGGGGGAGGAGAGGTAAAAGACTGGTCAGCGCGGCACTGGATTGCCAATCGCACATCATCTGCATCAACGGTAGCTTTCTTAGCATGGCTTGAATAAATTTTTGCATCATCTAGAATTGTGGTCACATATCGGAAGGCAAACTCCAACATCTGATTTATAACTCTTGGCTCATATTCTGTAATCCCCATATCCTTCAGGATTTGTGCCATCATCTGTGCATCTTTCGGCATGCTCTTGGGAGACGCCATCTTGCCAGACTCCATGATATCCGATGATCAGACTTTAGATCATTTGAAAAAAATATGTACATTAGATCAATCTGAAATAGTTACTTTAGTAGCAACTGTCAGGAACTTAAAAAAATTTTTAATCTATGTTAAACTATAAAAAAATTTTTTAAATTTAAACCATATGTTTTCTTAATTTTAATGAGGCATACTTAAAGTCCCTTTAATTTATTGAGTTCCTACCATGTACAAATCATTGTCAACTATAAAAAGATGAAGACACAAATAAGGGAGTGATAAAAGATTAGGGGAAAACAGGGTAAAATAAATAAAAACATCTATCATCTTAGAATATATGCAGTTGCATGCAAACCTCACACTAAGATACCATAGCATAGTCATGTCCCACACCTGAGCTCAAAACAATCTCTTTCCAGTGAGACCTATACACTCACTGTGCTCATATATATGTTCAGCAGTAGCAAACCTTTGTTTGCTCAACTTGAAAACATTCTCCTTATTCACATTCTACCTCTCCGAAATCCAGTCTCTTCATAGGAGCCTTCCCAACTATTCACAAGAATTGCTAGCCATTTTCAAGGCGGAAGGGAAAATGCTCAAAATAACCAGGACATAGCATTAGACACTTAATATTTCTGTGGATTCCCTAAAAGAGTATATGTTCTTTAATGGCAATCTCTGTTTTTTGTACCTTCTGACAATACCCAGCACTAACACTCCACTATCAGACTTAAAACAAAACAAAACAAATCTAACACCAAAGTGTCCCTTACCTTCTCGAGCTAAATCACCAACATTAATGTATTTCAGTCCCGATTTTGACGCAAGTTCTTTGCCTAATGTAGTTTTTCCAACCCCTGGTGTACCTGTAAGACAAGCCACAGAAAAATACTGTTTGTGAAATACTACTTATCACACTGCAGCCCACCTTGTGCCCTTCCTTTTTTTATTTTTGGGGCAGAGTCTCACCTGGCCTCTGCCCTTAAAGATCTTGACGACTGAAATGAAAAATTTCCTAATTAGCAATAACACGTAAAAAAAATTTTTTTTTTGAGACGGAATTTCGCTCTTGTCACCCAGGCTGGAGTGCAGTGGTGCGATCTTGGCTCACTGCAATCTCCACCTCCCAGGATCAAGCGAGTCTCCTGCCTCAGTCTCCTGAGTAGCTGGAATTACAGGTGCCCGCCACCATGCCCAGCTAATTTTTGTATTTTTAGTAGAGACGGGGTTTCACCATATTGGCCAGGCTGGTCTCAAACTCCTAACCTCACGTCATCTGCCCGCCTAGGCCTCCTAAAGTGCTGGGATTACAGGCGTGAGCCACCATGCCTGGCCATACGTAAATCAGCACGTACTACGATCTAATAAAAATTTTCCAAAGCTAATTGAATGTCAGAATATTACCCGGTGTATTGATTCTCCAGGGGTGGGGCTCAGCAAATTCTGACGCCAATTCAAACTGCCTGCTGCTACCATGGAACTACTCAGAATAAAATTAGCCACCTCGTGCTGGGCGCAGTGGCTCATGCCTGTAATCACTGCACTTTGGGAGGCCGAGACGGGAATATCATGAGGTCGGGAAATCGAGACCATCCTGGCCGACATAGTGAAACTCCATCTCTACGAAAATACAAAAATTAGGAGAAAGGCCCACCTGTGTCCTGTTTGAAGGTCTTCAGGGTTCTTTGGGGCCCGAGGTGCCAATGGGTCATGTTTGGTTAGAAGGTGATAATCTACAGAATTCTACAGATTCCAGATACTATGGACCTATTCCATATGGACTAATAAGAGGACGAATCTTCTTTAAGATTTGGCCTCTGAGTGATTTTGGATTTTTATGTGCCAGCCCTAATGGCCACAGATTTTCTGATGATTAGTAATCATTTATTCTTTTGACTTGATTATTGTCTCCTTTTCATGTGAATTTATTACTCCCGTTGAAACCATGTACTAATAAACTATTTGCTATTCAAAAAAAAAAAAAAGAAAATACAAAAATTAGCCAGGCGTGGTGGCGCATGCCAGTAATCCCAGCTACTCAGGAGGCTGAGGCAGGAGAATCCCTTGAACCAGGTGGTTGGAGGATGCAGTGAGCCGAGGACGCGCCACAGCACTGCAGCATGGCGACAGAGACTCCGTCTCCAAAAAAAAAAAAAAAAAAAAAAAATTAGCCACCTCGAATCAATTACAATAATTTATTTACCTTTTTCTTCTTTTAAAGTCAAGATATCTCTTCGTTACCCAGGCTGGAGTGCTGTGGAACTTGGCTCACTGGAGTCTCCACCTCCTGGGCTCAAGAAATCCTATCTCAGCCTGTCCAGTAGCTAGGACCACAAGTATGCACCAACATGCCCTGGTTAATTTTTGTAGAGACGGGATTTGGCTATATTGCCTAAGCTAAGCTCTAACTCCTGAGCTCAAGCCATCCCCCCACCTCCACTTCCCAAAGTGCTGGGATTTACGGGCATGAGCCTGTAAATGCTTTAATTTACAGGCTCGTTTGCTTGGCCTATTTGCTTTAATTTAAAAAGATTTAAAAACTGTTCATGGCCAGGGGTGGTGGCTCACGCGTGTAATCCCAACAATTTGGGAGGACAAGGCGGGAGGATCACTTAAGCTCAGGAGTTTGACACCAGCCTCGCCAACATAATGAGACTGTCTCAAACAAAAACAAAAACAAAAACTGTTCATGTTAAAATTTAAGCAGTCTGAAAGACACCGTATTACCTCTACTGACCCCTTGCACCCTTCCCTAGAGATAACCACTGTAAACCAGTTTCCTATACAGGTATATATTCCCAAAAAAAACCCTATTTATGTTTGCATATAAATGTACATGTATGTATGTACATACTCTTTGTAATAAATACAATATATATTCCCTTGTACATAAATGACAATACTATATACATTGTTCTTTACCTTCCTCTTCTGATACCTATTATAATTACATTTCAAGATCATCAAATTCATAATTTTCAGCTATTCAGGTTTAACATCCCTGAAATTAAACTTGAGCATAAAGATAACAGGGATAATCCAGTTCCCATATCTAGGAGAATAACAGTCACCCCAAGTCCACTATAATACACCAAGTCTGAAGTCTGGACTCAACATGTTTTCAATAAAATGCTCACATTTTATTGTCAAAACATTTTCAATAAAATGTTTTGACAATGACTTAATAACCAGGGCACTATGTTTGATCCATACAAAAAGATGTAAAATCTTCCGCTTAAGGAATCTAAAATGCTAAACATTATTTGTGGGGTGGTTAATCTGCATCTCTCAGAAACAGACATGTCTTGTGCGCTGCCAACAATCTTACGTTTGGGTGAATGATGTAACTGTACTGTTTCCACAGAGTCTCAATTTTTCTGTATGCTGCAATAAAATCTACATGCATTAGATTTTTCCACGAATGGCCTACAATTTAATAAACACTTTCAGGACTGAACGGCTAGCAAAAATATTCGTTGAAGTCGTTATGCAGCATTTTAGTTCCCTTTACTGATAACACGCACCCTGAGTATGGCTTCAAAGACCCACTCCTACGCGAGAAACGACCCGAAATGCTCACTAGATGCCTTCCTTTTAAGGGGCGGGGGGAGCCTCTGATGTAACTCAACAAAAGCATACAGTAATTTCGTCACGCCACAAACATCTGAACTCATTTACCGAAATCTAATCTGAGGCGTTTATCAGAAGCAAAGGAAAAAATAAAATACGGCCCACGGAGGCCTAAGGAGTGAGGAATCCACCATTAATGGCACTACCGGGAAGCAGATATGGCCTTATTTCCCTGAAAATTTCAAAGCCTACCCTGCCAAAGAATTAACAATCCATTTTACAAACGAAATACCAGATTCCGAAAGACTAAACAGGTTGCTAAGCAGAAGAGCTGGATCTGCCGACCTCTCTTCACCTCCCCCGGGAGCCTCCGGCCAACGGAAATAACGTTCCGCGTCCCCTCCCCCACCTGCCGCAACGCCCGTGAGGGTCGGCTCCCGGGACGCTGACAACCGCCTCATGGCCCTCTGCCGGCCTCCGAAGACGGCACTGAGAAACTCCTACCTGGGCGCCCGATGCCCAGAACACTCCGCGCCCCTAACCTGCCCCCGCCCAGCCCCTCCCGGCCGCGCGCCCTGACCGGTGAGCAGGATGTTCGGAAGCAACATGGTCCCCGCGGCCAGGGCTCCGGGCGCCTAGCTCACGTGCCCTTTGCTCTACGGGGAGGAGCCGGAAGGGGCGGGCGGCAGCAAAAGCCCACGGCCCCAAGGGCCTCGAGGCCCACCGCGGCGCCCCTAGCCTGTCCCTGCGACCCAGCCGGGGCCCACTGGTTACCTGGCTTTCGATGACACATTTCCATCGCAAAGTTGGAGGGTGGGCGTAACTCGGGTCGGTACTTCGGGTCAGGCAGTGCGCTGGATGTCTAAGTAACACACTCCTTCGGAGGTCCCCGCCCTTCGCTTGCGTCGCTGATGCGCCGACCAGTCTGGAAGGTCCCCGGGAGGCCGTACCTCCGAGAGGCTCGGCGTTGAGCCCGGGTAGGGCCAGGTGGCTGCCCTTTCACGTAGGTTAGATCCTGGTCGCCTCAGCTCTTTGCCCAAAAGGGGATGCAACTCCGGGAAAGTAAGGCCGCCGCGGTTGCGGCTATATTATGTGTATGTCTTAGAGACGCGAGTCTATCTCTGCCTTCGAGCTTTCCTGGGCTCGCGTCGCTCCTCCTCCCGACCCGCCCATCCCATCTGGGGATGAGAAGATTGAGGGTGCAAAGCCCTGTCCTGCAGCGGGGATTTGCGAGCTCAACCCGGCACCCCACTGATTATAGGATTACGTTGAACGAATATTTGAGCTTGGTATACCCTGTTCACTGTGTGGGGTGGTGGTGGGTCGGCTAGGAATAGTCTTGAAGGTCTGCCTCTGACATCTCATTTCAGGAACCTGGCATCTTCAGGGACAGTTACTTGCTTTTTAAAGGAGGTAATTGTCAATCTTGTTTTCAAGGGTGAATAGAGCCCTGACCGTGACAGTAGTCTTCTTTTCTTTTGGGGGGGGGGTGCGGAGTCTCACTCTTGTCGCCCAGGCTGGAGTGCAACCTCCGCCTCCCAGGTTCAAGTGATTCTCCTGCCTTAGCCTCCGGCAGGGCTGGGATTACAGGCGCCCACCACCACGCCCGGCTAATTTTTGCATTTTTAGCAGAGATGGGGTTTCACCATGTTTTGGCCGGGCTGGTCTCGAACTCCTGACCTCAGGTGATCCTCCCGCCGTGGCCTCCCACAGTGTTGGGATTACAGGCGTGAGCCACCGCGCCCGGCCCCTGGTCTGCATCTTTTATTTTGAGCTGCAAACTATATTTACTCAAATAGGTGTTTTTTTTCCACTTGTGTACCTGTTGAAACGTCACAGTCTCTAATCGTGAACGATTTGGGGCGGAGGGCTGAACAATGTGTTTTCTAGTGTGTCGGGGTGCTTATAGACTATGTGTGCCTCCAAACTGTAAAATAGTCCGGCGTACTTTCCGGTGTATAAGTTTGTAGGCCTTAAAATTTTCTTCTGGCTAACTTAAAATTGTTGAATTCACTAGTTTTGCATAAACGTTTAAGCATTTGAAAACACGGTTGAAAACCACAGTGTTACCAAGAAATGTTCTAATAACGTGTTCAAATGAAAACAAAAATTTTACAGTAAGACTTAAATTCTTTGTCCACAGCAAGTGAATTCATGGTATTTTACTTTTTTGGGAAATATTGGAAATGAAGAACTGCAACTGTAATTTGAAATTAGGAAAACTTTAATTTTCAGTATAAAAATTGCTCAAATAAAATTGCCTAATTTTAATGACAAAAGGTAAGTACATAGTATGTGTGGTTTTTTTCTGTTTTTCCTCTGATACATCATTGAGTTCATGTGAAAAACTCCGATAGTAACACCACAAGTAGATTATTTGATACAGTTATAGTCATTAAAAGTAAAATTATTTTAGAATTTTGATTTCTTGTATCACTTAAATTTACTGTTCCTTTTCACTAGTTCTTGAGCCTTTATTGTGTTGTTGATTATATCAGTATACATTTATTACTATAATTCTGCAATTACAGTTTTTCTTCATTTGAGGGCTTCTTTTTTTCCCCCCCTAGGTGAATTATAGTTTAATGTACTACAGGTCCTGAACTACGGATGGGAACTATTACAGTTTATAATGTCAAAAACTTTTCTTAGACCAAAGGTATCTTCCACAAAGGTATGATACACTAGAATGGCCATGTAATAATTGCCTTAAAATAATTATAAATTTTTATACATATTCTTAATAACTTATTACTGCTATCAAAGTAATAGAGCCCAGTATCTATTGTAATTAATGATTTCAGCAAGTCTGGTAATAAGTTGTGAAACAAATGTTCTCTAAAAGTACAACCTTAATTTTGAAAAAGTGTTTTACAGTCCCAGTCACAAAGGCTGAAAACATTTGAATGGAAGAACATAGAAGAGAGAAACAAGAGTGGTAGTTGGTGTTATAGCTTAACCAAAAGCCCTACTTCTTAGAAGTAATGTGATTCAGTGTGTCAGTTCTCAGCAAGATAGGGGTTAAAGTGAGATGGGGGTCAGACAGTTTCGTGCATGCGGGGTAGCTATTTCCCTAAGTGGTGGCTCTAAATTTTCTTTGATGTTAAGTAAATTACTTAACTTTGCTGTTTATCTTTCTCTTTTTTCTAGTATATGGGAGTCCACATTTATGTAAGAAATGAAACTATAAAATGTATAAATAATTTGCAAATCAGAATTGCTGTCGAAAGGTTTATAATGAAAGATATTTTCATACACTCAAAAATATAGAGGAAAGGGGCCAAAATTATAGTACCAGTCACAATCTTTTGATGAGGACGAAATGAATCAGGTAGCTATGACTGAAATTTTTTCCAGTGGTCTTCCTTTTTTAATCCACTGCCAATAATATTCCTAACTCTCTGTCTTAAAAGAAGAGTGAAGTGTGACTTAGCATTTGTAAAGTATTTGTAAGCCCTAAATTACCTCCTCTAAGCCTACTTTCAGCTCCAACTTCTGGTTCGTTTTCTTCAAGAGAGGAACATTATCTAATTGGTAGCTCACAACTATGGCTGAGTATTCTTGAAGGAAAACATAACTTGGTTTCTTTTTGTTAGCCAGGCAGTAGATTCTACAACCAGATCTGAAGCTATGTTTTTCTAGATTAATGCTATTAGAGTGTTAAAAAATCTGGTAAAACTTTCTAATTTCTAATTATTTGTAATAATTAACTAATAATTTCTAAATTTTAGCAAGAAAAAAAAAAACAGAGTCTCACTCTGTTGCCCAGGCTGGAGTGCAGTGGGGTGACCATGGTTCACTGCAACCTTGACCTCCCAGGCTCAAGTGATTCTCCCACCTTAGCCCCCCAAGTAGCTGGGAATACAGGTGTGCGCCACCATGTCTGGCTAATTTTTTATTTTTTGTAGGGTTGGGGTCTCCCTGTGTTATGCTAGCTGTTCTCAAACTCCTGGGCTCAGCAATCCTACTGCTTCTATCTCTGAATATGCTGGAATTATAGGTGTGAGTCACTACACCCAACCATTACTAGGTGTTTCTGAGTGACAGTTCCCCCGTGAAAAGCCTGTCTCAATTATAAAAATGTTAGTTGCTTCTTGCACTGAAGAAAAATATAATCCAGTCATAATTACAGATTGCAACGTTATGATCCTTGGTCTATATCTTCACTGAGTCTTAAAGCTGATATAGATTATTTGGATATATGAAATGGTTCTTAGTTTGTGAATGTATTAACCTGGCCAAGGCAGATGTGTTACTCTTATTGCTATTTCTGTTAAAATATTATCATTTTTTTCTTTTGTTTTGCTTTTTTTAATAGGTAATTTTAATATTTATGTTTCAATCCTACAGAGAGTTAAAAAAAATCATTCTAATCTTTATGCTGGGAAGATTACAATTAATAAAAATAAGTTTGTGTTCTTTACTCCTTTAAGGTCAAGTAGACAAGTATGCACTTGCACTTACTGTAAAGTAGAAAAACAACTATTACAGAGAGAGTTTTATTTCAAAAGAGTTAATTTGTAAGATTTTTAGGCCGGGTGTCTTGGCTCATACCTGTAATCCCAGCTCTTTGGGAGGCTGAGGTGAGAGGATCGCTTGAGCCCAAGAATTGTTTGAGACCAGCCTGGGCAACATGGCAAAAACCCATCTCTACGAAAAGTACAAAAAAATAGTTGGGCATGGTGGTGCATGCCTATAGTCCCAGTTACTCAAGAGGCTGAGGCTGGAGGATTGCTTGAGCTGAGATTGTACCACTGCACTCCAGCCTGGGCGACAAAGCGAGACCCTGTCTCAAAAAAAAATTTTTTTTTTTTAGTTTTAAAGGTTATAAATTTATGAGTATGCTGTTTCCAGAGTAGTTCAGTTATTTGGGGGAATAGATGGGAGAAAATGTGATTATATTTACATGATTTCTTTTTTTTTTCAGGTAACAGACTGGGTCGACCCATCATTTGATGATTTTCTAGAGTGTAGAGACATCTCTACTATTACTGCCACGTCATTAGGTGTGAATAACTCAAGTCATAGAAGAAAAAATGGACCTTCTACATTAGAAAGTAGTAAATTTCCAGCGAGAAAAAGAGGAAATCTGTCTTCCTTAGAACAGATTTATGGTTTAGAAAATTCAGAAGAATCTCTGTCTGAAAATGAACCATGGGTGGATAAATATAAACCAGAAACTCAGGTACTGAAAAGCATGCAGACATGTCTACATAATTTAATTTCAGGGTGCATAAGGGTGGATGGGAAGCAGAGAGATGTACATTTTCAGATTTTTTACTCAAGAATCTTTCTAAGGGTTAGAAAAAATTCTGGATTTTTTTATTTTCCAAGGCTCAGATTTTTCTCAATAGTTACTCTAAAGTTGTATTATTAGTTATCTTAGATTTAATTTAATCCCAACATAGAATTGATCTTTTTAAAAGTTTTTGTACTAAATGTAATACTCCTTTCTACTGTCTTCTCAAAATGTATTTCTGAATTTTAAAAAATGTTATAACAACAAACTTGCCAAAATTATCATAGAGTTATCAACTTAAGAATATAATTTTTCCATAATAGTGTAAAAATTCAAGTATAATCAAAAGGACCATTTTATTATATAGATCGTTACTGATTTGCTACTTCTTTTCGTTAATAATGCTTAGGTTCATATGTGCTGATGTACCAAAAAAATCTTCAGTTAAGAAGTTTTGTTTTAAATTTGAAATTTTTGTTGTAGCATGAACTTGCTGTGCATAAAAAGAAAATTGAAGAAGTTGAAACCTGGTTAAAAGCTCAAGTCTTAGAAAGGCGACCAAAACAGGTAAGAAATGTGATTTTAAATATTTAACATCAAATATTTTTCTTACAGTGTGTTGTTAGAAGTTAAAGTTTTATGATGATTTTGCTCAAAACAAGTCTAGATCTCCTCCAGTGGAAAGCTCCCTATTGGGGTGTGGTGACTCATGCCTGTAATCCCGGCACTTTGGGAGGCCAAGGCGGGAGGATCACTTGAGCCCAGGAGTTCAAGAGCAGCCTGGGCAACATAGGGAGACTCTGTCTCTACAGCTAATTAGCTGGGCATTGTGCATGCCACTGGTCTCAGCTACCTGGGAGGCTGAGGTGGGAGGATCGCCTGAGCCCAGGAAGTGGAAGCTGCAGTGAGCTGTGATCACACTAGTACACTCTAGCCTGGGCAACAGAGCAATACCAAAAACCATAAAAAAACAAAACAAAACAAAAAACGAAAAAAAAAGCTTCCTGACTTTACTACTTCCAACTTGACTAAAAGACTCAGAGACTTTGAATTTTCCCCTTTATTTGTAACTCTTTTTCTTTATGTCTTATTGTTAGCATAAAGAATCAGTAAACCAATTAGGGTACTAGTGTATTTAGCACATCAGATTATCTCAGGCTGAGGAAAGCAGGCAAATTACATATTAGTTTCTCTACTAAATATAGCCCAAAACAGTCATTATTTATTTTAGACTGATATTTTTTGTTTCACTTCCTTACTGTACAATTACCCTGAACCTCCTAGGTAAAATATTCTCTCCTTCCATCAATCTCTCTCTTTTTTTTTTTTTTTTTTTCCATCAATCTCTCTCTTTTTTTTTTTTTTTTTTGAGACGGAGTCTCGCTCTGTCGCCCAGGCTGGACTGCAGTGGCCGGATCTCAGCTCACTGCAAGCTCCGCCTCCCGGGTTGATGCCATTCTCCTGCCTCAGCCTCCCGAGTAGCTGGGACTACAGGCGCCCTCCACCTCGCCCGGCTAGTTTTTTGTGTTTTTTAGTAGAGACGGGGTTTCACCATGTTAGCCAGGATGGTCTCGATCTGCTGACCTTGTGATCCGCCCGTCTCAGCCTCCCAAAGTGCTGGGATTACAGGCTTGAGCCACCGCGCCCGGCCCAATCTCTCTTTTTAAATGTTTTTATTTTGAGATTTTTCAAGCATAAAAGAAAATAGAATAATAAAAATATTCATATATACAGAATATACTCATTCTTTCCCACTTAAGTATTTTAAAGTAAATTATAAACATTGTGACATTTCAGTTAGACTTTTAGAGACTTCAGTATGTCTCTGTGTTTTAAAAAAAAAAATTATTTTCCTAATTAATTATGCATACCATTATTCTCTCTAACAAAATTAACCAGGATGCCCTAATGCTATCTAATGATCAATTCATATTCACGTTTCTGCATTTGTCCCCAAAATGTCTTGTAGCTGGTTTGTTTCAAACAGGTTGTAATCAAGGATCAAACCTTGCGTTTGGTTGTTATATCTCTTAGGCCTTTTTTTCCCCCCTGAATCTAGTAATAGTTTACTAACCCTTTCTTTTTCTCCAAGGCACTGACTTATGAAGGAGACCAGGCCGGTTGACTTGTGGAAGTCTCACGCTGCATTTGTTAGGTTGTTTCCTCCTAATGATGATTAACTTGTTCTTCTATCCTGCATGTCCTATAACCTGAAATTTTGAATCAAGGGCTTGATTAGACTCAAGTTGAACATTTTTGGAAGAATAAAGGTCATGGTGTATGTTGTATAGTGTGTCAAGTTGGAAAGTATTTGTGGTTCTCCTGCTGTCTTAAGTTTGGTCACTAGATTGAAGAGGTGACCATCAAAAATCTTCATTGTAGAGTAACTTTCCCTCACAACTGGCACATAATCCATGGGGAGATATTGTGGCAGCATGTGAATGCCCAGTTCTCCATCAGTCGTCTACCTAAGTGCTGTAGCTTCAATTTTCAACCCTTGCCTGAATCACTTATTTTATTAGAGTTGTAAAACAGTGACTTTCTTGTAGTTCTGTTATTTCTACAGTTATTATTGACATTTTTCTACAAAGAAAAGTTTGCCATCACTAGCTAGGGTCGTTTAGTTACCTTGAAATACATTTCCAACTAGAAAGGTAGGATGAGTTTTATATCTTTTTCTTTTTTAAAAAATAGGCTTTTATTTTTGGAGCAGTTTTAGGTTCACAACCAAATTGAGTAGAAGGTACAGAGATATCCCACATATGCCCTGCCCCGGCACATGCATAGCCTTCTCCCTTTACTAACCTTCCCCTACCAGAGTAGTACATTGGTTAATATTGATGAACCTACATTGACACATCACTAATACCTAGAGTCCGTTGTTTACGTTAGGTTTTTCCTTTAGTTTTCAACCTTGAGATGAAGGAGTTGGTGTTTTAGTTACTTTGATGGTAACAGATCCTTCTCTTTCTTTTTTTTTTTTTGAAACAGAGTCTCGCTTTGTCGCACAGGCTGGAGTGCAGTGGCGTGATCTTGACTCACTGCAGCCTGTGCCTCCTGGGTTCAAGCGTTTCTCCTACCTCAGCCTTCGGAGTAGCTGGAATTACAGGTGTGCACCACCACACCCAGCTAATTTTTGCATTTTTAATAGAGACAGGGTTTCACCATGTTGGCCAGGCTGGTCTCAAACTTCTGACCTCAGGTGATCTACCTACCTTGGCTTCCCTAAGTGTTGGGATTGCAGGCGTAAGTCATCACACCCAGCCGATCCTTCTCTCTTGAACCAAGCTCCTTTCTCTCTGGCCTGTGGATTAAACCTTTTGGTTTAGAGCTAAGATCATGAATTCAAGATGGATTTTAAGTGTCAGCATTGGTATTCCTCTGATTCATAGAAATCTCATCTCTCTTCTCCGAATACAGATTTTTGGGCAGTCTGTCTGACACACCTCTTACATCCAAGCTTTTCCTCATTGATTTGTTTTTGGTCAGCTCAGCTAATAGTTTTTATTTTTCAGTGTCCATTGTGTTTTCTCACTTAGCAATACTCTGTCAGTATAAACATTATCATGTCATAAACCTACGTTGGTGTTACTATTACTATTCTACCAGTTGGTGTTACTATTACTATTCTACCAGTTGGTGTTACTATTACTATTCTACTAGTTGGATAAACTTACGTACATATATATATGTGTGTGTGTGTATATATATATGTATTGGGAAAAGTATTTTATGGTTTCAAAAGTTTTCCCCCTAAGGAGTTGGAGTTTAATCATATACTCTATTTATTTGTTTATTTAACTTTTTAGACACAGGGTCTTGCTAAAGACAGTTGCCTACACTGGATTGCAGAGGTGCTGTCATAGCTCACTGCAGCCTTGAACTCCTGGGCTCAAGCAGTCCTCCCACCTCAGCTTCCCGAGTAGCTGGGGACTACAAGCGTGTGCCACCACATCTGGCTAATTTTTAAAAACAATTTTGTAGAGATGGGGTCTTACGGTGTTGCCCATGCTGGTCTTGAATTCCTGGCCTCCAGTAGACCTCCCACCTTGGCATCCCACAGTGCCAGAATTAATAGGCATGAGCCACACCATGCCTGGCCCAAATCACTTACCCTTTATTTTACAGAAGTTTCAGTGATGTCAGTAATTAGAAAACGGTTTTGTTCAAAAAAATTGGGAAGATCTAGATTTATCAATGGGCAAACTAAATTTACTTTTCAAAATTTATTTTAAGTACAATATACCAAATATTTGCAGCGTTTAATTTTTCAGGACAACTTCTTTCCTTCAGAATTCAGTAAAACTCTGTTACAGTGTAGACAAATGGGATTAACAAAAGACTTCACGTTATAATGTGCTGATAAGAAACTACCTACTAGTTCTCTTACTGAAAGGGAAACTTGCTATGTGCCTATACCCACTCTGTCAGAAAACAGACACGTAAGTATATTATTACATGAGAAAAATGTATAGTACTTGTGCATAGGCTTCTTTTTCTTTGTAAAGAAGTGATCTGTCTGGTATTATAGTTATCATTATTCAAGGTAGTTATGTTCTGTAAAGTTGCTGAATTAGCAAATACTGAACCATTATTTCTAAGAAAAACACTAAATTAGGTTTCTGCAAACCTCTGGTTACAACATTTTTGTCAACCCATCAATATATAGCCTTGTTGTATATGTGTTTTTGTTTAAAGTTATTTAATGTTCAGTCATGCTTCAGTTAATGATGGGGATACATTCTGGGAAATGCGTCACTAGGTGATTTCATTGTTGTGAGAATATCATAGAGTGTACTTACACAAACCTGTGGTATAGCCTATAGCCTGCTCTCCACCTAGGCTATATTTTGCTCCTGTGCTACAAACTCGTATAGCATGTTACTGTATTAAATACTGTAGGCAATTATAACACAGTGGGAACTATATGTGTAAATAAACATACCTAAACCATACCATTAAAAAGTACAGTAAAAAGGCCAGGCGCGGTGGCTCACGCCTATAATCCAGCACTTTGGGAGGTCAAGGCGGGTGGATTACCTGAGGTAAGGAATTCAAAACCAGCCTGACCAACATGGTGAAACCCCATCTCTACTAAAAATACAAAAATTAGCCAGGCATGGTGGTGTGTGCCTGTAATCCCAGCTACACGGGAGGCACAAGAATCACTTGAAACCGGGTGGCGGAAGTTGCAGTGAGCTGAAGATAGTGCCACTGCATCCCAGCCTGGGCAACAGAACGAGACTGTGTCTCAAAAAAATAAAAAAAAAAAAAATTTGGTAAAAACATGGTTATAAAAGATAAAAAATGCTATTATAGATTTATATAGGGAACTTACCATGAATGGAGCTTGGACTGGAAGATGGTTAAGTCAGTGAGTGTGAGTGGTTAGTGACAGTCTAAGGACATTACTGCACACTACTGTAGACTTTTATAAACATTGTACACTTAGGCTACACTAAACTTAAAAAATTTTTTATTTAATAAACCTTCACTTACTGGAACTTTTTGTAAATGCCATGTTAAGGACTTTATGTAACTTTTTTACTTAAACTTTTAGATTCCTTCATAATAACACTTAGCTTAAAACACAAATAAATGGTACGGCTGTACAAAAATATTTTCTGTCTTTATATCTTTATAAACTTTTTTGTATTAAAAAAAAATTTTAAGCTTCTTTTAAAATTAAAAGTGAAGACACAAGCATACATATTAGCCTAGGCCTACACAGGGTTGGGGTCATTAATAGCACTGTCTTCCACCTCTACATCTTGTCCACTGGAAGGTCTTCAGAGGCAGCAACATGTAAGGAGCTGTCGTCTCTTATGACAACAGTGCCTTCTTCTGCAGTACCTCCTGAAGGACTTGCCCGAGGCTGTTTTATAGTTAACTTTTTGTTTTGTTTTGTTTTGTTTGAGACAGAGTTTCACTCTTGTTGCCCAGGCTGGAGTGCAGTGGCGCGATTTTGGCTCACTGCAGCCTCCGCCTCCCTGGTTCAAGCGATTCTCTTGCCTCAGCCTCCTGAGTAGCTGGGATTACAGGAGTGCGCCACCACGCCCGAGTAGTTCCTGTATTTTTAGTAGAGACAGGGTTTCACCATATTGGCCACACTGGTCTTGAACTCCTGACCTCAGATGATCCACCTGCTTCGGCCTCCCAAAGTGCTGGGATTATAGGCGTGAGCCACCATGCCCGGCCAACTTTTTTTTTTTTTTAATAAGAACAAGTAGATTCTAATAATAAAGATATGGCACTGTAAATATATAAACCAGTAACATAGTTGTTTATTATAATTATCAAGCATTATATATTACACATAATGAGATATACGTGTTACACTTTTATACAGCACAGTAGGTGCACAAACGTGAGTGATGTTTTGCATTATTATTACTAGGAATTTTTCAACTCCACTATAATTTTATCGGACTACTGTTCATATGTGGTCCATCATTGACTGAAAGTTGATTATCTGGCACCTGACTGTATATTGTTGATCCATATAATTTGAACTCATAGTGAACAGCACTATAACTCACACACTGCCCTTTTCAAAAGTGGAACAGGCTCTCTTTGTCCAAGGTACATAGGTTCTTATTAAAGGAAAACAAATAAGCAAGAATTATAGCCTGCCATAGTATGTAGGAAATCTTTTGATATTTCTGTAGCTTTAACTTTTTTTTAAAAAATCAAATTTACAGTATCAGGGAATGTTACTGGGATTAACAATCTCTAGTCTCTCATTAGAGTCCTATCTCTAGTAAATACGTTTGTTTTCTTTTCTTTTCTCTTTACTTTACTTTTCTTTTTTTTTTTGAGACAGGATCTCACTTTAATGCCCAGGATGGAGTGCAGTGGCACAATCTTGGCTCATTGCAGCCTCCACCTCCCAGGCTGAAGCGATTCTTCCACCTCAGCCTCCTGACCAAGTGGGACTATAGGCGCACACCATGCCCGACTAATTTTTGTATGTTTTTTGTAGAGACAGGGTTTTGCCATGTTGAACAGACTGGTCTGAAATTCCTGGGCTCAAAAGAATCCACCTGCCTCAGCCTCCCAAAATGCTGGGATTACAGGTGTGATCCACCGTGCTCTTCCCGAATATGTATCTTAATATGCATTTCTTAAAGAATTTAGTAACCAAACTGAAGTCTTTCCATGAGAATATTGTATTTGTATAACAGTAAATTATATCATCCAATGAGATGTCTATATTAAGAATAAATTTTGCTGGGCACGGTGGCTCACTCCTGTAATCCCAGCACTTTGGGAGGCTGAGGTGGGCAAATAATGAGGTCAGGAGATTGAGACCATCCTGGCCAACACAGTGAAACCCTGTCTTTACTGAAAATACAAAAAAATTAGCCGGGCATGGTGGTGGGCGCCTGTAGTCCCAGCTACTCGGGTGGCTGAGGCAGGAGAATGGCGTGAACCGAGGAGGCGGAGCTTGCAGTGAGCCAAGATTGTGCCGCTGCACTGCAGCCTGGGTGACAGAGCAAGACTCCGTCTCAAAAAAAAAAAGAGTTCAGGTAACCTCTAAAAATCTTTGTTTTAGACATCACCTCCCTAATTTAGCCAAAGTGTGGTGGTTTTAATATGGCTACTAAGTAGTCCTTGGGAGGGACATAATGCAAAAATAGAGAAATTATCAGAAGCAGAATTTAGAGTTGAAGAATTACGATTCTCTTATTTTCATATTTGCAGATGTTTTTGTATGGAAAATGGGGGAAAAAACAATTAAAAAAAGAATTAAAAAAAGAAAAAATAAAGTTGGTTTATTCCAGCAAGCATTATTATGAAATTTTAATTGCTTATATGAGACATTCAGCAAATATTTATAGAAGTAAATGATATTTAGAATGAAAAGTCAGAAATAATATTCTAGCATTCCAGTGATTTTGATTTTTAATTAATAATTTGTATTTGATTTTAGGGTGGATCTATTTTATTAATAACAGGTCCTCCTGGATGTGGAAAGACAACGACCATAAAAGTACTATCAAAGGAGCATGGTATTCAAGTACAAGAGTGGATTAATCCAGTTTTACCAGATTTCCAAAAAGATGATTTCAGGGAGATATTTAATACTGGTAAGATTGGCTGTGAAGGTAGTGGAAGTAGTGGGAAAAACCCATGCTTAAGGGAGCTTTCAGATAAACTTCTATGAGTGCATTTTTTCCCGTACTTCCCACTTTCAGAGGGATGGAATTTCACAGACCAGGTGCGATGGCTTTCACATGGGAGGCTGAGGCAGGAGGATTGCTTCAGGCCAGGAGTTAAAGACCAGGCTGGGCCGGGCGCGGTGGCTCAAGCCTGTAATCCCAGCACTTTGGGAGGCCGAGACGGGCGGATCACGAGGTCAGGAGATCGAGACCATCC
>NW_012102932.1:1645113-1645896 GCF_000951045.1 Mandrillus leucophaeus | reverse complement strand
CCAGGATGGTCTCGATTTCCTGACCTCGTGATCCGCCCGTCTCGGCCTCCCAAAGTGCTGGGATTACAGGCTTGAGCCACCGCGCCCGGCCTTTTCCTTATTATTATTATTATTATTAATTTTGAGACAAAGTCTTACTCTGTCACCCAGGCTGGAGTGCAGTGATTTGGCTCACTGCAAGCTCCACGTCCTGGATTCAAGCAATTCTCCTGCCTCAGCCTCCCAAGTAGCTGGGATTACAGGCGCCCACCACTATGCCCGGCTTATTTTTGTATTTTTTTAGTAGAGATGGGGTTTCACCTTGTTGGTCAGGCTGTTTTTGAACCCCTGACCTCAGGTGATCCAACTGCCTCGGCCTCCCAAAGTGCTGGAATTACAGGCGTGAGCCACCACACCCGGCCCATTATTATTATTATTTTTTTAAGAGACAAAGTCTTACTATGTTGTCCAGAATGAACTTGAACTTCTTAAGCGCTTAAGGGATTCTCATGACCCAGCCTCTGGAGTAGCTGGGACTACAGACGTGTGTTCCTGCACCTGGCTTTTACTGCTTTCTAAATAGTAGCATTACTTTTGACAGTCTGATAAGCCTTAATTTAAACAGTCTTCCATATGAAACATGCCTTCAGAGAGCTTCCCTCATTCTCAAGTTCACTAATCAGTCATTCTGTTTTAGTTGTTAAACCTTTATCACTCCAGTCTGGCCAACATGGTGAAACCCCGTCTCTACTAAAAATTCAATAATTAGCCAGGCATGGCAATGTGTTCCTGTAGTCCCAGCTA
>NW_012102932.1:1640293-1641808 GCF_000951045.1 Mandrillus leucophaeus | reverse complement strand
AAAAAAAAAAAAAAAAAAAAAAAAAGACCAGGCTGGGCAACATACAAAGGCCTGTCTGCAAAAATAAAAAAATTAACTAGTTATAGTGTTGTGCACCTGTAGTTCTAACTACTGAAGGGCTGAGGTGGGAGGTGGGAGGATCAGTTGAGCCTATGAGTTCAGGGTTGCAGTGAGCTATAATTGTGCCATTGTGCTCCAGCCTGGGCAACAGAGTGAGACACTGTCCCAAAAAATAAATAAATAAAAGTTATTTCAGGAGAAGGAAAGAAAGCATGTCTCCAGTGGAAGAGAATGGAATTTTTTGAAGATTAAGTCTTAACTGTTTTGTTAACATGTTCCGTTTGCATTATTTATCTACTTTTTACTAAGATCTGGCTAGGAGGTTAGACAGTATTAACTAAGGTATTTTATTTGTTAAATCAAGCCTTAAGATGTGTTAAAAAGAACTTGCCCCCCAAGAAGATAGCTTAGATCAGTAAATACCTGTTAGAACAATATCAAATGAAAGCAAAAGAACAGAGATGTCTTTGGAATTTGGAAGGAGGCCTTAAGATAACGATTTAAAAATTGATAATAGTAACAATCTTATTTATTTATTTATTTATTTATTTATTTATTGAGACAGAGTCTCACTCTGTCACCCAGTCTGAAGTGCAACCTCTACCTCCCAGACTCAAGCTGTTCTCATACCTTAGCCTCCTGAGTAGCTGGGATTACAGGCCACCGCAACCAGATAATTTTTGTATTTTTAGTAGAGATGGGGTTTTTGCCATGTTAGCCAGGCTGGTCTCGAACTCCTGACCTCAAGCAATCCACCCGCCTCTACCTCCCAAAGTGCTGGGATTGTAGGCGTGAGCCACCATGCCCGGCAATAGTACCAGTTTAAAGATGTAATACGTTATAAGTTCATGCATATGCTTATGTACTTTAGCACTATCATTTTATCTTTCATAGTTTTTCATATTGCAACTCTAGGTGGTGAAACTAGGGACAGCCAGATCTCTTAGGCCATTTTGAAGGGAAAGGTTTCTGTAGAAGGATAATTTTTTTTTTTTTTGAGATGGAGTCTTGCTCTGTTGCCAGGCTGGAGTGCAGTGGCGCGATCTTGGCTCACTGCAACCTCTGCCTCCCGGGTTCAAACAGTTCTCCTGCCTCAGCCTCCAAGTAGCTGGGACTGCAGACCACCACACCCAGCTAATTTTTTTTGTACTTTTAGCAGAGATGGAGTTTCACCATGTTGGCCAGAATGGTCTTGATCTCTTGACCTCATGATCCGCCCACCTTGGCCTCCCAAAGTGTTGGGATTACAGGCATGAGCCACCGCGCCCGGCCAACTTGTGGAAGGATAATTTTATTTTAATGTGGAGTGTTCCTCAAAATCCCTTGTCTGGACTCTTTAATGCACTCCCTTGTGCTACTAGTATTCCTTCCTGCTGGTGCTTTTGCTGTTTTCTTTTTCTTGTTATTATTATTATTATTTTTTTTTTTTTTTTTTTTGAGACGGAGTCTCGCTCT
>NW_012102932.1:1631800-1639193 GCF_000951045.1 Mandrillus leucophaeus | reverse complement strand
GCAGGAGAATCGCTTGAACCTGGGAGGCGGAGGTTGCAGTGACCCAAGATTGTGCCACTGCACTTCAGTCTGGGCGACAGAGTGAGATTCTGTCTCAAACAAACAAACCAAACCAAACCCTTATCACTGAAGGTAATTCATTAATAGGCTTGAACTCCTTTAGAGATTCTTCATTGGGTAGGCCAAAGTCATAAATATTTTTACCAATTGTATGAATGTTATGCTGACGGCTGTGTTCTTAGGTCAGTTAACTCCATATTACACAGGGTCTCACTCTGTCACCCAGGCTGGACACAATCTCGGCTCACTGCAACCTCTACCTCCTGGGCTCAAGCTTTCCCCCCGCCTCAGCCCCACAAGTAGCTGGGACTACAGGCACAAGCCTCCACGCCTGGCTGATTTTTGTATTTTTTTGTAGAGACTGGGTTTCACTATGTTGCCCAGGCTGCTCTTGCATTCCTGAGGTCAAGCGATCCACCCGTCTCAGCCTCCCAAAGTGCTGGGATTACAGGCGTGAGCCACTGCACCTGGCTACATGTTGACTCTTGTCTTTTGAAAGGAATATCCTATTTTAAATTTAAATGATTTTTCCTAATTAGGAAACAGTCTACAGTATTGTGAGATGCATCAGATGTGTGTGTGTGTGCATACAGTTGTTTAATATTAATGTATATAATTTGTTGAAAATAAAAGTGGTTATGTGTTTCCTTTCAGAATCAAGCTTCCATATGTTTCCCTATCAGTCTCAGATAGCAGTTTTCAAAGAGTTTCTACTAAGAGCAACAAAGTATAACAAGTTACAAATGCTTGGAGATGATCTGAGAACTGATAAGAAGATAATTCTGGTTGAAGTAAGGACAAATTTTAAAATCTTTATTTTATTTTATTTTATTTTTTATTTGAGACGGAGTCTTGCTCTGTCAGTGTCACCCAGGCTGGAGTGCAGTGGCGCAATCTTGGCTCACTGCAAGCTCCACCTCCCAGGTTTACGCCATTCTCCTGCCTCAGCCTCCCCATTAGCTGGGACTACAGGCGCCCGCCACCATGCCCAGCTAATTTTTTCTATTTTTTAGTAGAGACGGGTTTCACCATGTTAGCTAGGATGATGTCGATCTCCTGACACCTCATGATCTGCCCGCCATGGCCTCCCAAAGCGCTGGGATTATAGGCGTGAGCCATTGTGCTTGGCCTAAAATCTTTTTTTTTTTTTTTTTGAGACAGTCTTGCTTTAACCCCTAGGTTGGAGTGCGGTGGTGCGGTCTTGGCTCACTACAACCTCCACCTCCTGGGTTGAAACAATTCTCATGCCTCAGCCTCCCCGAGTAGCAGGGATTACAGGAACCTGCCACCATGCCGGCCTAATTTTTGTATATTTAGTAGAGATGGAGTTTTGCCATGTTGGCCAGGCTGGTCGCGAACTCCTGACCTCAAGGTAATCTGCCTGCCTTGGCCTCCCGAGTGCTGGGATTACACATGTGAGCCACTGCACCCAGCCAACTTTTAAAATCTTGCTGTAGGTATTGACTGAACAATTGTGAGATATATCTTACATGATAATGTTAATTGTCTCTATAGTAGTGATATTGGTAAAATACAACACAAAGGCTTTGTAATAGAAACCTAAAGTCTTTTTTAGTAAACTTGAATGGAATAGCTGTAGGATAAGGAACGTTAAAATTTTAATGGTTTAAGTATAGAAAAACAAAAGAAAAGTTTGAAAAATTACTTCCTAGTGAAAATACTGTAACTGGAAAGTAACCGTAAGAAATTTGGTCTAAAAATTGGGATCCCCTTTGATGTATATTACACAGGGTCTCACTCTGTCACCCAGGCTGGACACAATCTCGGCTCACTGCAACCTCTACCTCTTGGGCTCAAGCTATTCCCCCCGCCTCAGCCCCGCAAGTAGCTGGGACTACAGGCACAAGCCTCCGCGTCTGGCTAATGTTTGTATTTTTTTGTAGAGACCAGGTTTCACCATGTTGCCCAGGCTGCTCTTGCATTCCTGAGGGTATCATTCCTGGGGTATCATCTATTTCATGTTTCCCTTCGCTTCTATGAAAGTTCTGTTTAAAATACATTGAATAAATATTTTTTTGCCTATCTCAATAAATATGAATCTGAAAAATAAATTTGCAATGGAATAAAACTATACTATTATTTATTTTTTATTTTCAATAGGATTTACCTAACCAGTTTTATCGGGATTCTCATACTTTACATGAAGTTCTAAGGTAGGTTTCAGTGAAGTATTCTAAAACTCCAAATTAAATGAGAAGTGGCTTAAATTTCAACATTGCTGTATTTTGTTATTTTAGGAAGTATGTGAGGATTGGTCGATGTCCTCTTATATTTGTAATCTCGGACAGTCTCAGTGGAGATAATAATCAAAGGTTATTGTTTCCCAAAGAAATTCAGGAAGAGTGTTCTATCTCAAATATTAGGTAAGAAAGAAATTTTTGCTTATAAAGGTCACATACGTATTATATTTTTAAATTAATCATTTAACTGCTGTCTTTCTTTATAAAACTTTTAGTTTCAACCCTGTGGCACCAACAATTATGATGAAATTTCTTAATCGAATAGTGACTATAGAAGCTAACAAGGTAAGTCTCTGATTAATTAAACCTCACTTGATAACTATAGAAAGCCCAGCTTAAATAGTGTTATGTAAACTGAAGGAGTTGGAAACATGTATTATTTTAATTTTTTAGAATTAAAGCATTTTATTATATTCATAAGGCATACATGTCATTTTAGCAAATGTAGGAAATACTGATTTTCAAAATCTTTAATATTTTTCTATTAAACTTTCACTTTCACATTGAGGTAAATTTTTCTTTTGCTTGGTTTACTGTTCTAAATTGTGTCTATCATCAAGAAAATGTTTTCTGGCATGTAGGTGTGGTAGTTATCAACAATTCAACTCTTCCTGTTATCCTATTGTCACTTTTTAATTTTGACATTTTTTTAAATTGTAGTGAAAAACATGTATCATAAAATTTATCAACTTAACCATTTTCAAAGATACAGTTCATTAAAGTATATTTACATTCATATACAGCTGTTGTCACTTTTTTTTTTTTTTTGAGACAAGGTCTCACTCTTTTGCTCAGGCTGGACTATAGTGGCATAATCATTGCTCACTGCAGCCTCGACCTCTTGGGCTCAAGTGTTCCTCCCACCTCAACCTCACAAGCAGCTGGGACTGCAGGCTGGTACCACCATGCCTGGCTAATTTTTTAATTTTTTTTTAGAGACAGGGTCTCCCTGTATTGCCCAGGCTAGTCTTGAATTCCTGGCTCAAGTGATCCTCCCTCCTCAGCCTCTGAAAGTGCTGAGATTTCAGGCATGAGCCCATGTGCCCGGCCTTGTTTCACTTTTAGTACGTCATTTTTTTCTATATCTCAAATCAAGATGATGTTAAAAAAAAACTGATGGACCTTCTGCTCTCAGCATCATGGTTCTAGGGAATCCTACTGGTATAAATCAACCAAATCTTGCATGAAACATAATTTTTGTTGCACTGCTAGGACCACAGGAACTGAGGGAAGTCTCCAAGGGAGAGGTTGTTTTGAGGATTAAACACGTTAGTGTAGAGCACCTAACTGAATAACAGATATTAATAGTGAAAAATGAGAAACAAACTGAGTCCTGTAATACGGGAAGCAATTACTGTGATGAATTATTATGCCATTAGTGTTTTGAAAATATTTAATGGGTCAGGTGCAGTGGCTCACGCCTGTAATCCTAGCACTTTGGGAGGCCGAGGTGGGTGTATCAGCTGAGGTCAGGAGTTCATGACCATCCTGGCCAACAGGTGAAACCTCATCTCTAATAAAAATATAAAAATTAGCCGGGTGCGGTGGCAGGTGCCTATAATCTCGGCTACTCAGGAGGCTGAGGCAGGAGAATCTCTTGAACCCAGGGGGTGGAGGTTGCAGTGAGCCAAGATTGCACTACTTCACTCCGTCCTGGGCAACAAGAGCGAAACTCCGTATCCCCCACCCAAAAAAAAGAAAAAAAAATTACCTGGTCATGGTGGTATGCTCCTGTAGTCCCAGCTACTCAGAAGCCTTAGGCAGGATGGTCACTGGAGCCTAGGAGTTTGAGACTGCCGTGATCTAGATGACATGACTGTAGTCTGTCGTGGACAGACCTAGACCCTGTCTCTAAAAGAAAATCTACATTCTCTACTATAAGCGTGAGAACTGCAAATTGAGCCATGGTGCATGCCTGTAGTCCCAGCTACAAAGGCTGACAGCGGTGGGAGGATTAGTTGAGCCAGGGAGCTCAAGACCAGCCCAGGTGTGATATAGTAACACCTTCTGTCAAAACAAAAATTTTTTTTTTTTAGTGAATTGATTAGTTCAAGTGGCTCCGGTTTAAAAAAGACGAAGAAGAAATAATTGGTGTAATCGTGGCTTTTTCATCCTCACCAGACTGTATAATGTGTTGAAAACCTTAGTAAAGGAATTTTCATGTAAATTTCATAAATTTGTCAGATTATTTTGTGTATATTTAGTTTTATCACATTCTATTGCATTTTGAGGGTTTGTGTGTGTGTGTGTATGTACATATATATGTTACATATTTGTGTGTATATAGTGAGAGAGTAAAAACTTCAAAATACAACCTGGTCAAAGTGAAAAAGTAAAACAATACATTATTTAATATTTCCTGAAAGTATACCTTAAACTGTAGTAAGTCATTGAAGCTTGTACCATTCATAGACCAGTGTTTAACATGGAGGCTTTTTAGTTTTTTATTATTATTTTAAGATAAGTGTTTTTTTCTGGCTCTATAGCCCAGGCTAGAGTGCAGTGGCAAGATCATAGCTCACTGCAGCCTTCATCTCCAGGGCTCAAGTGATCCTCCCACTTCAGCCTCCCGAGTAGCAGGGAATACAGGCGCATGCCACCATGCCCAGCTAATTGTTTTGATTTTTTGTAGAGATGAGGTCTTACTACCTTGCCTAGGCTGGTCTCAAACTCCTGAGCTCAAGTGATCCTCCTACCTCAGCCTCCTAAATTGCTGAGATTATGGGAATGTGCCACTGTTCCCAGCCCTTTTTAGTATTTAAGTTTAAAAGAATCTAATTTACTTTAATTAAGTTTAGAAAATAGGTTGGGGTTTTTTTTTGTTGTTATTTTTAAGAAAATACTTTTTTAAAAATTTAATTTTCTTATTTTAGAATGGAGGAAAAATTACTGTCCCTGACAAAACTTCTCTAGAGTTGCTCTGTCAAGGATGTTCTGGTGATATCAGAAGTGCAATAAACAGCCTCCAGTTTTCTTCTTCAAAAGGTAACTATGGAAGATACAGTCATGTGGCATTATATAGGTGACTGACTTTCTCTTAATTCATTCAATGTAATCAAACGTTTTAACTTATATTTGGTCTATACCTATTTATCCTTCTTTGTTATTGAGACAGTGGCTTAAAATTAAATATATACTCATGCATATATACCCTTCTATGAATATGTTGTAGTATATATCCTTGTTTCTGTTTGAGATAGTTTACCTTTCAAAGTTAATTTAGAACGAGATTTCCTGGATAAAAATTCTGCCTCTGCCACTTACCAGTTATATAGTCCTATGCAGGTGACTCTATGTTTCTCTGCCTCTGTTTTCTCACCTTTCATGTGAGCACTTACTTCTTAGGGTCCTATGAAGAATATGTGAGGTGATACTTCCAGAGTGCTTCTTACAGTGCTTGATTCATATTAAGTGCTCAATAAATGGCCAGCCATTAATCAGTTTAATAATACTTTTGAAATTATTATTATTTATTTTGAGACGGAGTCTCACTCTGCCGCCCAGGCTGGAGTGCAGTGGTGTGATCTCAGCTCACTGCAAGCTCTGCCTCCCGGTTTCATGCCATTCTGCCTCAGCCTCCTGAGTAGCTGGGACTACAGGCACCTGCCACTGGGCCCGGCTAATTTTTTTGTATTTTAAATAGAAATGGGGTTTCACTGTCTTAGCCAGGATGGTTGCGATCTCCTAACCTCAAGATCCGCCCTCCTCGGCCCCCCAAAGTGCTGGGATTATAGGCATGAGCCACCGTGCCCGGCCTGAAATTATTTTTATAATTATTTATGAGACATGTTTAGTAAATTTATTTCCTGTTAATATTGAAACATGTAAATTTATGAGATATGTTTAATAAATTTCCTGTTAATATGTAAAAAGATGTAGTAAAAAGATAGTTTCACTAATGGCAGTGAGTTACATTTTTACTGTAATGATCATAGTTTACTGCATAGTCCTCCTTCAGAAGACATTTAGCAGACTACTTACTTAATGCTTAACATTGACAAATTGACATTAAAGAGTGGGCCAAGAACTATGTTAGCAATTATGTTTTTTTCATTTAATTCTCATATCAACCTAATGAGATAGACAGTACTTTGATTCAAATCCAGATCCTGTGCTCTTTCTGCTGTTCGAGGTAGCTTTTAAGTCATGCACTCTTGAGTTCTAAATAGTAGACTTAAAAATGAAACTTGGGGCAAGCATGGTGACTCATGCCTGAAGCCAAGGTGGGTGGATCACTTGAGCCTAGGAGTTTGAAACAAGCCTGGGCAACATAACAAGACCTTGTCTCTACAAAAAAATTAAGAAAAAAAATTAAAAACCCGAGAAATTTGATCACATGCGTATTCATAAATTGGATACTCTCAACATCAGTAGAGAGGTTGTTAAACATACACTGCAGAACCAGACTGCCTGGATTCCAGTCATTCACTCACTGATGACCTTGAGCCAATTACTTCACCTCTTTGTATCTCATTTCATTAACTGTCTAATAATAATTGGTCAGGTGCAGTGGCTCTCACCTGTTATCCCAACACTATAGGAGACTGAGGTAGAAGGAAGCTTCAACCTCAAGAGTCTGATACCAGCCCAACATAGCGAGACCTCATCTCTAATTATAAAAATATATATATAGCCAGCATAGTGGTGCATACCTGTAGTCCCAGATACTTGAGAGGCTGAGGTGGGAGGATCACTTGAGCCTGAAGGTTGAGGCTTCAGTGAGCTATGATTGCGCCACTGTACTCCAGACTGGGTGATAGAGCCAGACCCTGTGTCAAAAAAAAAAAAAGGCCAGGCATGGTGGGTCACGCCTGTAATCCCAGCACTTGGGGAGGCTAAGTCGGGTGGTTGGGAGGTCGTGACCAGCCTGACCAACATGGTGAAACTCCATCTCTGCTGAAAATACAAAAATTTAGCCGGGCATATGCCTGTAATCCCAGCTGCTTGGGAGGCTGAAGCAGGAGAATTGCTTGAACCCAGGAGGCAGAGGGTGTGTTGAGCCGAGATGGCACCACTGCACTCCAGCCTGGGCAACAGAGTGAGACTCCATCTCAAAAAAAAAAAAAAAAAAA
>NW_012102932.1:1620521-1631750 GCF_000951045.1 Mandrillus leucophaeus | reverse complement strand
GGTTGTTATGAAGATTAAATTCAAATGTATCACATGCCAGGAACAGTATCTTGCATATAACACGATGAGAAACCAAGGCGATGTGACAGTACAGGTTGAATATCCTTTATTTGAAATTTTTGGGAATAGAAGGATTGCAGATTTTTTTTTAGATTTTGGAATATTTGCATTATACCAATTGAAAATCCCTCGTCTGAAAATCTGAAATACAAAGTGCTCCAATGACCATTGCCTTTGAGCATCTTGTTGGCACTGCAAGTTTCATATTTTGGAGCATTTTGGAGTTTGAATTTTTGGATCACGAATGTCAACCTATATTGGAGATTGTGCTGTTGTGCATGTGAAAGTTTGAAATCTGCATTATGAAATAACTTGCAGATAACATTTTATTCCATTTTAATGTTTGTAACCCAAAGAGGATTCTGACTCGGTTAATGTCGTTTGTAATTTTTGTTTATTAGGAAAACATATTTTAATTAGAATATTTAGTGTAACTATATCTGAAGTGTTCTTAGTTTTAATTTTCATATTTTAATTTAAATATTGTCACTTGGGTGTATATTATTCAGGAGAAAACAACTTATGGCCAAGGAAAAAAGGAATGTCTTTAAAATCGGATGCTGTGCTGTCAAAATCAAAACGAAGAAAAAAACCTGATAGGGTTTTTGAAAATCAAGAGGTCCAAGCTATTGGTGGCAAAGATGTTTCTCTGTTTCTCTTCAGAGCTTTGGGGAAAATTCTGTATTGTAAAAGTAAGAAATTTTTACATTTTTTAAATCTGTTGGATATCACGTAGTCTTAAAATGGAAATAAAATGTCACTTCTAAAAAAATGTCATGTATTTTGGTTCTGCTCTAAGAGTTAGAGCTAGGTCAGATACTGTTTGCCTAGGCCTAAGACATAGTAGGAAAATAGAATATTTTCTGACCATGAGCAGGATTAAAAGTAAAAACATGCTATTGCAGGCCATATCCATGTGTGTAAATCTTTATAGTTTGCAGAAGATAAGACAGCAGATCATCTAGACTTTTGTGGCAAGTGTTGGTAGCCTAAAGCCCTCTTAATACTGGGCTCCAGCCAACAGAGCCTTAGACAAATTACCAGGTAGCTTAAGGTTTCTTTCAATCCTCTTGTATTTCTCTAGTTTACAAGCTTTCTGACTCCCCAACCAGAGATGTTTATTGCCTTTTCTGTCTTTTTTGATGACTGCTCCCTCTCAGTTCTTTCACTCCCTATTGCCCATTTTGGTGTCCCAAATAGTCCCTCCTTTTGATAGCAAATGCCTGTATTCAGTCTGATGATCCTGAAGGAAAGAAATTGGAATTTCTAAATGGAAACCTCCATACCATCTGAGGAAAATGGGCATCACTTAGATGGCATTGAGGACATTCCTCTGTCACTGGATCCTCTTACTTTGAACTTGAGTGACTATTCCCACCTGATTCTTTTCTTTCTCTCCTTTCTTTTCCTCTCCAACATACGTTCATCGTCTCTTGCATTGGCAAATGGAGTTCGTATTCTTTCATGTAGAGAGCAACATCTTCGTACATAGTAGATAAGAGTAAAGACCACTGTATTGAGATGAGAGATCAAGGGAAGAAAGCAACCCAAAGCTGGAAAAGGTGAAATGGGAGTGCATTAGGAAGTGGAATATTTTAAGTCTAGAAAAGCTGTAATCTAAGCATCAGAATTCTTAATTTAGTTCTTGCTAATATGGATAAAATAGATGCTTGCTTCCAGTTGTTTTTATTTATTATTTTTGAACAGTTTGCTTACTATGTTGGTATTGTATGTCTTAAAATTTTCAGACTCTTCAAATGACTGGTGCTATATAATTATAAAGAAGGTATTATCTTTAATAATTTCAGCAATTTTTTATAGGAGCATCTTTAACAGAATTAGACTCACCTCGGTTGCCCTCTCATTTATCAGAATATGAACGGGATACATTACTTGTTGAACCTGAGGTAAGTTCTTTAATGACACTTAGTACAGGTTACAAAGGATATATTATTTGTGTGCATATATATTTGACCATTGCATTTTTGCCAAATTTAAGTATATATGCTTGTTTTTATAGGAGATAGTAGAAATGTCACACATGCCTGGAGACTTATTTAATTTATATCTTCACCAAAACTACATAGATTTCTTCATGGATATTGATGATATTGTGAGAGCCAGTGAATTTCTAAGTTTTGCAGATATCCTCAGTGGTGACTGGAATGTAAGACCATTTGACATTTGACTTAAAATGCTTATAGGTATTTCCTTAGAATTAAGAAAAGAAAGTTTACTTTTATCCCTAATTGCCTGACATTGTTTTATGTGACTCTTCTTCATAACTATGCTAAAGTTAATGTATCCAACTCAGTGTTTATAATGAAGCTTCAGTAGCAAATCTGATTTTTCTGCTGATAATATAGTACCAATTGTTTCTAAAGAGTGTGTGTGTGTGTGTGTGTGTGTGTGTGTGTGTGTGTATATATATATACAGGGTTTCACTAGACCAGCTCAGGCGGGTCTCAAATTCCTGGGCTCAGACAGTCCTTTTGCCTGAGCCTCCCAAAGTGCTGGGTGCTGGGATTACAAGCGTGAACCACCACTCCTGTCTCTAAATTTTCTGGTTTTGTGGTTATGGTTTTTTTTTTTTTTTTTTTGGAGAAGAGGCTCTAGCTATAGCTATGTTACCCAGGCTGGTCTTGAACTACTGGGCTTAGGGGATCCTCTCCTCTCTGCCTTCCAAGTAGCTAGAAATACAGACACACACTACCATGCCCAGCTTATTTTCTTTTTTTTTTCGAGACAGTATCTTACTTTTTTGCCCATGCTGGAGTCCAGTGGTACAAAGTGGTTGCTCACTGCAACCTTGACCTTCTGGGCTCAAGCTATCCTCCAACCTCAGGCACTCCCCCATCCAGTAGCTGGGATTACAGGCAAGCACCACTATCCCTAGCTGGTTTTTTTTTTTTTTTGGGTAGAGACAGGGTTTCACCATGTTACCCATACTGGTCTCGAACTCCTAAGCTCAAGTGATCTGCCTGCCCTGGCCTCTCAAAGTGCTGGGATTACAGGCGTGACCCACCATTCGTGGCCCCAGCTTATTTTCTGATTTTAAAATTAATACATACTCAAAATATGACAACCATTAATAAGTAGATACAAGAGAAGGAACTGTACATGTTGCTACACTTTCTGCTAGTTTTTAAAATTTATTTCTTTTATATATTTTAAACTATTTACTATAAAATTTGTATTTTGTTCTTAACGTCTTAAAACTGCCCTTACCAGTACAATAGCCACCAGCCACATGTAGCTATTTAAATTTACTTAAAAATTCAGTTCCTCAGTCATACTAGCCACATCTCCAGTACTTGGTAACTGCATGTGGCTGATGGCTACTTTATTGAACAGCCCAGATACAAAACATTTCCATCATTGCAGGAAGTTCTGTTGGACAACACTGTTTTGATATGCTAATATTTCTGTGTGTTATAAATACTAAAATAAGGCTGGGCTCAGTGGGTCACACCTGTAAACCCAGCACTTAACGAGGCCGAGGCAGGTGGATCACCTGAGCTTATGAGTTTGAGACCAGCTGGGGAAACATGACGAAACCCTATCTCTACAAAAAATGCCAAGAAGATTGCTTGGGTGTAGTGGTCCCAGCTACTCAGGAGGCTGAAGTGGGAGGATGGCTTGAGCCTGAGAGGCAGAGGCTGCAGTGAGTTGAGATCACACCACTGCACTCCAGCCTGGGCAATAGAGCTGGACCTTGTCTCAAAAAATTAAAACATTGAAATAACATTAATAAGTAAAATTAGGAAAGACACAGAAAAACCATTTATGATATAGAGCTTCATTACTCAGCAGTTGCATTTGCTTAACGTTTAAAATAATTGTTTCTTTTTTATTTTGAAATTTTCCAACCTATAAATAAATTAAAAGGATAGTACAGTGAACCAGGAGCAGTGATTCCTGCCACTAATTCTGCACCTTGGGAGCCCAAGGCAGGAAGATCACTTGAGGTCAGAAGTTTGAGAACAGCCTGGGAAACACAGCCAGACCGCATCTCTAGAAGAGATTTTAAAAATTAGCTAGGTATGGTGGCAGGCACCTGTAGTCCTAGCTATTTGGGAAGCTGAGGTGGGAGAATCACTTGAGCCCAGGATTTTGAGGTTACAGTGAGCTGTGATCGTGCCACCACACTCCAGACTGGGCAACAGACCGAGACCCTGTTTTAAATAATAATACAAAATAACGAAAAGAGTATAATTGACTTGTTTGTGACACCAAGGATAAATGCTTGAGGTGGTGGATACCCCATTTACCTTGAGGTAATTATTATGCATTGTATCAAAATAACTCCTGTAACTCATAAATATACAGCTACTAGGTACCCTCACAAATTAAAAATTGAAAAAAATAATGATAGTTCAATGAATAGCTGCATATCCTTAACTTTTGTTTGGCAGTTTGCATATTTTGCCACTTTTTCTTAATCTGTATATTTACATATTTATTTCTGGCTGAATAATTGGAAAGTGTTAATAATCGTGAACATCATGGCACTTAATACTTAAGCAACATAAGAACATTGTTCTATTACAACTACCATAGCATTATCATACCCAACTGAAACTAAACTATAACTAGTTAATATAACTGGCCTCCCAAAGTGCTGGGATTACAGGCATGAGCCACTGTGCCCGGCTGCATAGTCATATTTTAGTTTCAATTATATTTTAATTATATTAACTAACTACATTAACTAATAAGTTATATAATTAACTTTCCAAAGAAAGTTAACACTAATCTAGCAATATATTCTCCCTATTCAGATTTCCTCATTTGCCTAAAAAATGTATTCAAAGTTGTTTCCCCTACCCCTATCCAAGATCCACTCAGGGTTTACACATTTAATTTGATTGATATGTCCCAGTGGAATTTGCTTTAGATAAATTTATAGTGCCGTTATTTATAAGGCTGTAGTGATGTTGAAGAAAGTGAACACATAGAAACTAAATACGGTTAGTATTTTGTATGTATCGGGAATACCAGTAATGCTCTTTTATAAATCTATTTTCTTTCACATCTTGTCTCATTTGTTAGACATGCTCTTTACTCAGGGAATATAGCACATCTATAGCTACGAGAGGTGTGATACATTCCAACAAAGCCCGAGGATATGCTCATTGCCAAGGAGGAGGATCAAGTTTTCGACCCTTGCACAAACCTCAGTGGTTTCTAATATATAAAAAGGTAAAAAAAAAAAATTGTATACTTTGAATATGTGAACTTTATAGTATATGAATTATAACTCAAAGCAGTTATTTTCTTTAAAACATAACAAAGGAAAAAATGTGTCATTTTTAATGAAATAGTTGCTAAGGTCCACAATTAGATTCTGAGTTTTTATTAAACATAAAAAGGTTACTCTTAAATGCTTGTACAATTTTTTAAGGGAAAAAAGACCATCAAAATTTGAAAACATATACATATTTTATTAGTTCAGTTTTATTGGAATCAAAGCATAGTTACATTTTACTTTATTTTTTATTTTTTTATTTTTTGAAACGGAGTTTCGCTCTTTTTGCCCAGGCTGGAGTGCAATGGCACGATCTCGGCTCACTGCAACCTCCGCCTCCCAGGTTCAAGCAGTTCTCCTGCCTCAACCTCCCAAGTAGCTGGGATTACAGGCGCCAGCCACCACGCCCGACTAATTTTTTGTATTTTTAGTAGAGACAGGGTTTCACCATGTTTGCCAGGATGGTCTCGATCTCTTGACCTCGTGATCCTCCCGTCTCGGCCTCTCAAAGTGCTGGGATTACAAATGTGAGCCACTGTGCCGGGCCATATTTTATTATTTATTTATTTTTTTAATTGAGGCAGAGTCATTCTGTCGCCAGGCTGGAGTGCAGTGGTGCCATCTCGGCTCATTGTAACCTCAGCCTCCTAGGTTCAAGCAATTCTCTCACCTCAGCCTCCCGAGTAGCTAGGATTACAGGCATGTGCTTCCATGCCCAGCTAAGTTTTGTATTTTTAGTAGAGACAGGGTTTCGCCATGTTGGCCAGGCTCTTCTTGAACTCCTGACCTCAAGTGGTCCACCTGCCTTGGCCTCTCAAAGTGCTAGGATTACAGGCGTGAGCCACTGCGCCCAGCTGCATAGTTATATTTTAGTTTCAATTAAAAACAAACTTTAGGGCCAGGCATGGTGGCTCACACCTGTAATCCCAGCACTGTGGAAGGCCAAAACAAGAGGATCACTTGAGCCCAGGAGTTTGAGACCAGCCTGGGCAACATAGTGAGATCCCATATCTACAAGAAAAAGAAAAAAATTATAAATAAATAAACCCTAGTTCAACCTGAGAATGCTGACTGGAAAATAGAAATCCCTAGTATATAAAATTTCAGTTAGGCAGGCAGAATAAGTTTTTTTTTGTTTTTTGTGTTTGAGACTGAGCCTCGCTCTGCGCCAAGCTGGAGTGCAGTGGCGCAATCTTGGCTCACTGCAACCTCTGCCTCCCAGGTTAAAGCAATTCTTCTGCCTCAGCCTCCCTAGTAACTGGGACTAGAGGTGTGCGCCACCTTACCTAGCTAATTTTTGTATTTTTAGTAGAGACAAAGTTTCAGCATGTTAGCCTGGATAGTCTAGATCTCTTGACCTCATGATCCACGTGCCTCGGCCCCCCAGAGTGCTGGGATTACAGGTATGAGCCACCATGCCAGTGCCTGGCCAGGAGGAATAAGTTTTAAGTTCAAGAGATACGTTGTATAACATTGTGACTATTAATAACAATGTATCATGTATTTGAAAATCACTGCCGAGTGTGGTGGCTCACGCCTGTAATCCCAGCACTTTGGGAGGCCAAAGTGGGCATATCATAAGGTCAGAAGATCAAGACCATCCTGGCTAACACAGTGAAACCCTGTCTCTACTAAAAATACAAAAATTTAGTTGGACGTGGCAGCGGGCGCCTGTAATCCCAGCTACTCTGGAGGCTGAGGCAGGAGAATGGCGTGAACCCAGGAGGTGGAGCTTGCAGTGAGCTGACATCGCGCCACTGCACTCTAGCCTGGGAGACAGAGCAAGACTCCGTCTCAAAAAGAAAAAAAGAAAGAAAATCACTAAAACAGTAGATTTTAAGTGTTCTCACCACACACACAAAAATATATGTATGTAAGGTAATGCATATGTTAATTGGCTTGATTTAGCCATTCTACCATATATACATATTTCAGAACATCATATTGTATACTATAAATAGAGAGCTTGTCAATTTAAATTAATCAAAGAAAGGAGAGGAAATCTTGGCCTTGCCTCTATGTGGACAAGGTATTTACCTAATGTGTTCTTACTCTCCACAGCAAAAAATGTAGATGATTGAATTATTTAGAGGTAAAAAATGGGTGGCACACAAGTTGAAGACAAAATACACAACAAAGTTTTCAAAATGAATTGCCAATCTTTAAAAATCAGACTAATGATTAAAAGATACAGATTTCGACTGGGGGCGGTGGCTCACGCCTATAATCCCAGCACTTTTTGGAAGCCAAGGCGGGCAGAACACGAGGTCAGGAGTTCCAGACCAGCCTGACCAACATGGTGAAACCCCATCTCTACTAAAAATACAAAAGTTAGCCGGGTGTGGTGGTGCGCTCCTGTAATCCCAGCTACTCAGGAGGCTGAAGCAGGAGAATCGCGTGAACCCAGGAGGCGGGGGTTGCAGTGAGCCAAGATCATGCCACAGCACTGCACTCCATCCTGGGTGACATAACAAGACTCTGTCTCAGGAAAAAAAAAAAGTTAGATATGAATTTCTAGCTTCAGAATTTCTGGAATCTCCTGGTAGAAAAAAAAAAAAAAAAAGGCCAGGTGCAGTGGCTCACACCTGTATTCCAAGTACTTTGGAAAGCTGATGTGGAAGGATCACTGGAGCCCAGGAGTTTGAGACCTGCGTGGGCAATATGGTAAAATCCCATCTCTATAAAAAAAAATAAAACAATTAGCTGGGTGTGGTGGCACACACCAGGAGTTTGAGACCAGCCTGGGCAACATAGTGAGATCCCAAATCTACAGGAAAAAGAAAAACAAAATTTTTTTTTGTTTTTCCTACCTAGTGCCAGCTACTTGAGAGGGTGAATTGGAAGGATTGATTAAGCCTGGGAGGCAGAGTTTGCAGTGAACAATGATTGTGCCACTGCACTCCAGCCTGGGCAACAGAGGGAGACCCCCATCTCTCAAAAAAACAAAAGGAAAGTAAAGTATAACACTGGCTCATACTTCTGCGTGGCAGCAATCACCTCGCCATGTAGCATCTGCCCCTTTGAGATGAGAGTAGTAGGTACCACTGTCCCCAGCTGGTTCATTCACTTATATTGCCTGCTTGAATTCTGTAATATCTGAATTCATGACCCCTGGACTGGGTCGTCTCTGAGATGTCTTCCGATTCTAAAGTTATACAGCTGAAAATTACCCTATAATTTATTACCTAGGACATTTTTTCCAACAGATTTCTTCGAGAATTTAATCATTTTTAAGCAATTTATATCTCATTGACTTGCTTTGTCTTTTTTTTTTTTGAGACAGAGTCTCGCCCTGTCGCCCAGGCTGGAGTGCAGTGGCGCGATCTCGGCTCACTGCAAGCTCTACCTCCCAGGTTCAAGCAATTCTCCTGCCTCAGCCTCCCGAGTAACTGGGACTACAGGCGCATGCCACCATGCCCAGCTAATTTTTTTTTTTTTTTTTTTTTTTTTTTTTTTTTTGAGACGGAGTCTCGCTCTGTCGCCCAGGCTGGAGTGCAGTGGCCGGATCTCAGCTCACTGCAAGCTCCGCCTCCTGGGTTTACACCATTCTCCTGCCTCAGCCTCCCGAGTAGCTGGGACTACAGGTGTCCGCCACCTCGCCCGGCTAATTTTTTTGTAGTTTTAGTAGAGACGGGGTTTCACCGTGTTAGCCAGTATGGTCTTGATCTCCTGACCTTGTGATCCTCCCGTCTTGGCCTCCCAAAGTGCTGGGATTACAGGCTTGAGCCACCGCGCCCGGCTGGGCTAATTTTTTATATTGTTAGTAGAGACAGAGTTTCACCATGTTAGCCAGGATGGTCTCGATTTCCTGACCTCGTGATCTGTCTGCCTCAGCCTCCCAAAGTGCTGGGATTACAGGTGTGAGCCACCGTGCCTGGCCTGCTTTGTCTTTTATAGCATATATATTAATTTTGCCTTGTAGCTACATATAAATTATCTGAGACTGTTAGCTTCTGGAAGGCAGGGATTGTGCTTTTCTCTTGCTCAGCGTAACATTATGTTGACTACAGAAAACAAATTATTTCATTAAAAATAATATTTTCATGTAATTTGTGATGTGTGTGTGCTCATAAATAATTCCTTTGAGTTTTAAATTTGGTTTTCTTATACATTCAATGTCTTTTAAAAATTCTTGTTTATCAAATGTGAAATAGTTATGTAGGTAAAATACTCTATTAGACATTGTTAGACAAACTATAAAGGACTACTTATATAAGCTATTAAAAGTATATTTGTGGTATATAAACCTACAAGTTAATATAAACTTACTGTGTACGTTTATATAGTAAACTTAGTTTGTCTAGGAATACATATTTTTAATTTCGTTTTTCCTTTCTTTTTTTTTCTTTTCTATACAGTATCGGGAAAATTGCCTGGCAGCAAAAGCACTTTTTCCTGATTTCTGCCTGCCAGCTTTATGCCTCCAAACTCAGCTATTGCCATACCTTGCTCTACTAACCATTCCAATGAGAAATCAAGGTAATAACATAAGTTTTTTTTTCTTTTAAGAAGTAGGGTTTTTCATTATTTTATTTTATTTTTTATTTTTTATTTTTGAGACGGAGTCTCGCTCTGTCGCCCAGGCTGGAGTGCAGTGGCCGGATCTCGGCTCACTACAAGCTCCGCCTCCCGGGTTCATGCCATTCTCCTGCCTCAGCCTCCCGAGTAGCTGGGACTACAGGCGCCCGCCACCGCGCCTGACTAGTTTTTTGTATTTTTTTTTAATAGAGACGGGGTTTCACCGTGTTAGCCAGGATGCTCTCGATCTCCTGACCTCGTGATCCACCCGTCTCGGCCTCCCAAAGTGCTGGGATTACAGTCTTGAGCCACTGCACCCGGCCTATTTTATTTTTTTAGATGGAGTCTCGCTCTGTCGCCTAGGCTGGAGTGCAGTGGCGTGATCTTGGCTCACTGCAACCTCTGCCTTCTGGATTCAAGCGATTCTCCTGCCTCAGCCTCTGGAGTAGCTGGGACCACAGGTGCGTGCCCCCACACCTGGCTAATTTTTGTATTTTTAGTAGAGACGGGGTTTCACCATATTAGCCAGGATGGTCTCGATCTCCTGACTTTGTGATCCACCTGCCTCGGCCCCCCAGAGTGCTGGGATTACAGGCGTGAGCCACCGCGCATGGCCAGAACTAGGGTTTTATATCAGTATCTTTTTGTGGGCCAACTTATTGCTATATGCAGTGAGATACTTTTTTTCCTTTTATTTTTTGATCCAGATAATTCTGCATCCTTTATGTTTTTTTAAAAAAAGCATCAAACAGGCCAGCTGCGGTGGCTCATGCCTGTAATCCCAGCACTTTGGAAGGGCAAGACAGGCAGATCCCTGGAGGTTAGGAGTTCGAGACTAGCCTGGCCAACATGGCGAAACTCTGTCTCTACTAAAAATACAAAAATTAGCCAGGTGCGGTGGCACGCGCTTGTAATCCCAGCTACTCAGGAGACTGAGGCAGGAGAATCACTGGAATCCAGGAGGTGGAGGCTGCAGTGAGCCGAGATCGCATACCTGCACTCCAGGCTGGGTGACAAAGTGAGGTCTGTCTCAAAAAAACAAAAAGCATCAAACGATATAGAAATATATAAAGGGCTGGACACAGTGGCTTACGCCTGTAATCCTAGCACTTTGGGAGGCCAAGACTGGGAAACTCCATTTCTACTAAAAAAAAAAAAAAAATTAGCCGGGTGTGGTGGCACGAGTGTGTAATCCCAGCTACTCGGGAGGCTGAGGCAGGAGAATCTTGAACCCGGGAGGCAGAGGTTGCAGTGAGTCGAGATCGGGCCATTGCGCTCCAGCCTGGGCGACAGAGCGAGACTCTATCTCCGTGCCTGGCCTGCTTTGTCTTTTATAGCATATATATTAATTTTGCCTTGTAGCTACATATAAATTATCTGAGACTGTTAGCTTCTGGAAGGCA